>NC_133122.1:163746937-164067722 GCF_033568475.1 Henckelia pumila
ATTCTTTCAACAAGATCGTGATTTATAAGGAAGAATATGATGATTGAAAAATACGTATGGAAGCACATTTTTATACCCAAGATGATGACATGTGATATGTCATCATAGATGGTCCAATGAATATTCTCAAGGCCAATACGTCTATTGCCATTACAGGTGGAGAATCTCAGATGGTGGAGAAGCACCATTCGGGGTGAACCACCAAGGACAAAAAGAAAGGCAATCTTGACAATGTAGCCAAATACATTCTTTACAAGACGTTGTATAAGTCCATCTGCATCACAGCCAAATAGATTTGACAAAAGCTCACCTGGATTTGCGAAGGAAACAACTAGATGAATGAGAACAAGTTGACTATTTCCATTCAGAAGCAATTCACAAGTTGATTGTTTCCATTCGTTAGTGCCAAGATGAAGCCATGGGAAACCATGGCCGAGTTTGACGAACGGTTTAGTAGTATCATTTTTGAACTTATTTCTCTAGGTAAAATTTAAACTAATCGAGAAATTGCTATGAAAGTTATGAGTGCCTTACCCTGAGAGTGTGATGTCAAGATGGTGTCAATAAGGGAATCAAAGGATCTAAGCAAGATGGAGATACATGATTTTTTTGCTGACCTCAAAGCCTTTGAGTTTGAATTGAGCATTTGTACAGACGAGGAACCCTTAACCTCCCAACCTTCCAAAGCTCTCCCAAAGACCATTGCATGTCAACTTTTTGAAGAAGCCTCGAGCAGAAAAGTTGGAAAACGACTATGCAATGAGGCTATGCCATTGTTTGTTAAAAGGTTTGGTAAATTCATGATAAAAAAATCAACCAAAATTTAAAAAACATTATAACGAAAAGGACCATATAGTTGATGGTCCTACGTGTTTTAATTGTGACAAATAAGACCATTTTATTGCAGACTGCAACAGGACAAATAAAAATGACAAGAAAATGATTGAGAAAAAGCGTTCGAAGGATGAGAAAAGATCCTTCAAGAGAAAGCTAATGAGTGGTGAGGAAGCGGCTGGATAGAGCCGTCAATTTGGGTTGGGCACGTCGGGTCAGTCCTGCCACATAATTTAAGTGTACTGAGTAGAAAATTTTCAACCCAAGTTAAATGCAGGTGTAGGCGTGCCAACCCGCGCCGTTCAGGGTCTATGGGGAGCCAACCACTGCGGGCTTGGGTTGGCTTGCGGGCATGGAGAATTTTTTTAAAAAATATTTTTTTTACATTAAGGATTTATATGTATTGTTTTTAATGAAAGTTGTGAATTTTTATATATCAATTACTTTATATAAAATGTAAATATATGAAATCAATAATTAAAAATTTTATTGATATGATTTTATTAATATTTAAATTGATAATTAATTATGATGATTTTTCATTTTTATTTCTTTTTATTTGTTGGGAGCCGGCCCGCCTAACATGCAACCCACCTTGGGTTGGGTTGGGTTGAAGATTTACAGTCCATCGGGATAGTGGATCGGCCCGCACCACCTCACAGAATGGTAAGTTTTTGACGGGCCGACCCGCCTCACCATGGGTTGGTTCGTCTGACATTCTAGCTAAGAGAAGAGGACGGAGGATCTGAATATGGGAGGAGCCGCCATTGTCGATTCCAGGACTCAGGTGTGCTTACTTAGTTGGCAGCTGGCTACTTTGTAGGGTGAAATAGGGTCGGAACCCGTCCTGTAACTCTCCTACCCAATTCTCGTTCCGAAAAGAATCGATAAATTTTTTTCTCTTGATCCCGTACCCGACATATTTAGAGCCCCGGATATTCGGGATCCCGTCGGGTAGGTAGAAAAAATCCCGATTTTTTTTTTTAATTTCAAGATTTTGTTCAAAAAACAAAAAAAAAATATGATTAATTTATTAAAGAATAATATTTAGAAATTTATATTTAGAAAAAAATAAATATTCAACTTAAACATATAATATTTAAATGGCTGGATAATACTTCAAGGTTTTGTTAAGAGAAGAACATCATATTATGCATCGAATAATTATTAATTAAATTTTCAGATACAAATTACTAGATAAATTTTTTTAAATAGGTTGTCAAATTGTTAAATATTATTCCAAATATTTGTTTAAATTAGATAATTATAAATATGAATTAATTAAATTATTAATTAATTTTAAAACAAAATACACAAAAATAAAATGTATTCATGATTATTCGATCATTTCAATAATAAATTACAATTATGCAAACTAAGTCCATAATTAAAAATTATATGTGGGTTGAAGCACAAAATATTTAACTCAATAAATTTATAAAAGTATAAATAAAATATGTTAAAAAATGAAATATCTAAGTTTCGGTGCTTGTGAAATCAATCCGTCGAAGACTTCAAGGAAGGAAGCGCAAACTGATTCAAACCAAGCTACGTAAAGCAACAAGAAGAATCAGAGAAGTAAACTGAAAGTTTAGAGCAAAACTGAGTTGAACATTTATTCTTCAAAAGAGTAAATACGCTTTATTAAAAAAAGCTTTAAAATGAGTCTTCAAAGAAAATGGCTAAACTGATCATCTGAAGACATGTGGTAAATTGATGATAAGCTAAGGGATCAGACCGAGCTACTAAACTGATCAACTGCAAGCACCTTACTCATCACATCAGTTTAATTACCATCGCAACTAGACGTGGATAAGGTTTCCTCCCCAAAATCTAGCTAGCCATATCCTCCTCCAGTTGAAAGTCAATGAACAGATAGCCCGGACGCCGAAATTTCACGACATAAGGGCCCGAGAACCCCACTGCTCCAAACGACATGAAAGCAGCAGCATATGTTTTTTTTTCCACCATCCGGCGGCTCTGGATTTGGCGCCAGCAAGCCACCGAAGGTGATAGTGTATCCCTTAGGGTTTCGACCACTCATTCTTTCTATGTGTTTTGTAATTAGAAATATTTGGGTGGTCAGATTTAAAAAATATCAATAATATTTTAGTTTTTATTTGAAAAAATGTTTGATATACTTTTTATATAAATTATTTAATTGAAGTGCCATAGAAATAAATAATTGAAAAAGAAAAGCACACAAGTAAACTTATGTAATATTAATAAAAAAGAGTAGTCGTGTAAATTTACAAATAAATTCAAACACACTCACACACACACACACATATATCTATACAATATGGAGATGATAAAACGTTGTATGACTCAGAAAATCAAGTTTTTGATGAAACAAAGTACATGTAATTCATATAATTTCGTCCCGGACAGTGTCGAATATTTGTGATCAGATCGATCAGACACGGAGAAGAGAGAATTAGCTGGCACTTATAGAAATTAATATAATAATAATTATTGTTCATTTCTTGGCTAGCTAATAAGATTAATGAATAAAATATATATACTGTATAATTCCAACTCCAAGCTAGGCTAGCTAGCCAGTTAATAAATTATATATGTATTGTTAAGCCTTAGGATAAATCACTGTAAACTAATGGGCAGAGATGGAAAACCCTAATCAACATACATCAAACAGAATATATAACGAGCTGTACAGATCATTGAATACGCAAATTAAAGCTGAATAATATATAATTAATATCAAACACAAAATCATCAAACACTTGAAGAACATGAAAAAGCCAAGCACAAACTATAGAGATCATCACACTCGCACACAGACACAGATACATATACGTAGTACACACAACACAAAACTGCGGCAGGCAGTCCAAAATCTTATAGTACCCCAAAAAGCCAACTCTTCCACAGCTTCTTGAATGAACCCTAGCAAGCAAGCAATTGCAAAAGCAGATTCAAACCCCTAATGCTTACTTTAATTTTACACCCCCAAGATCGATCTGTAAAAACTAATCGCCACTCGGCAGTGGAAAAGACTAAAGTACTGATCAAAATCTTGATCTAGCTAGCTAGCTAGCTCATATATATATAGTATATCGATCGGACCGTGATGCTTGATTCCCTTGTGAGAAAGAAACGATAAGATTAATTCTATTAGAAGGAAATCGGAGATGGGAACACAGATTTAACAAGAAACCCTTTTCCATTTCATGATCGAAACCTTAGAATATTTCTTCATCTATCATCATCATGTACAAGTAGTGGTGGATGGTGGTGGTGACGCTTCTTGATCTTCTTGGTGGTCATAATTGAAAAAGAAAAGCACACAAGTAAACTTATGTAATATATATTAATAAAAAAGAGTAGTCATGTAAATTTACAAATAAATTCAAACACACACAGACACACATATATATATTTATATATTCAATGATTTAATAGATTTTCAATTGATGAAACAGAATCATGCATTGAAAGAGAACAATGAAACTTATAGTGATGAATTGAGTCACATTTGATGTTCTGCAGTTGATGAGTTTTATTATCAAGAGAAAAAAAGTGAAAATTATCCTTTTAATTTCCAGAGTGCATATTCCTTTCACCTGTGTACATTTGTTGGTACAAACAGATGAAAATAATAATATGATGAGCTCTCGCTCGATCCACTCTCAAATATATATCCTGCTTGGGAATTTCAAAGATTTTCTTCACAAATTAAGGTAACTAACTATTGAATTTATATATGCTACGTACTCAAGATCTTGATGTTATTTTTGCAACAGTTAGCAGCCTCCAAGGGGATTACTGGACTGGTAAAAGAATTAACATGAAGAAGCTAGGTACTTACTTGTTTATGAGAGATCATATATCTAATTATTTGTTCGCCTTTACATGATCGAATCCATGGCTCAGATTATTGGGCATGCAACATCACTCTTCAGTGTAATGCAAAGATATCAATTTGTCCAAAATATTTAGTTAATGCAACGTTGTTCTGTACAAGTTGTAACATTAAATTTGTTTTCTAAATACTGATCAAAATACTTAGCTTGTTAGGTGGCTCCATGTTTATGCGAACGTAATTCAGAAATTTTGTCTATATTTCACATTTAGTCTACTAATTATCTGATGCTTTCAAAACACAAAACACATCTTAAAACATTCTACATACACGCGAAAAAGGCGAAACGGCCAGCTGCTGTTTAATCAACAACCAAATTATTCACTCATATCTGTAATTGATGGACTCGAAGGACATGGGGACTGCTCTCATGTGCTGCCATTGGAATGCTGCTGAACTTACAATCCACCATCAAAGCCGATTGAACCGCGCTTTCTTGAATCCTGATTTTTTCTATAAGTTGTAGTAGAATGCTTTCCAGCTCTGCTCCATCCATCCATTCATGGATTTCTGCTCTGATGCGTCCCAGATTTTCGCGTAACAAATTCCACGCTGGGAAGTTCTTTCTTGGCATCATGAAGTCTCCTTCCTCCAGCTGCAAACTCGGGCAGAAATCGCCTAAACCGTCGCCAAGATATATCATCCTCTTCTTCCCTTCTTTGACTACAGAGCATTTGATCCTTTCCACAATCATACCCTTTCATTAATTAAACAAACGCAAGATCAGTACACGCTCAAATAATTAATAATAATTAAAAAAAAACAGTACTCAAGATTTTATTATATATATACATACCTTGCACATGTTTGGAGGGCAAGGATTGATGCATCCATGAGGAGACGACTTGAAATCAACGTAAGGAGAGATCCTCAACCTCCCTTCATCGTCCTGGTAGCTCGGGTTCGTGTTGATCTCGGAGAAGCAATCTTTTATTCCCAGGTGATCAAGAATCGTCTCAATGAAGAAGGTGTTGGCATCGCTCACTATCCTCAGATCACACCTAAAAATTTATGAAAACATAAATCAAAACTCCAAAATCTTGACCACCCAATTCGATATATATATATTATATATGTAGATGTATTATACGTACCCTAAAGCATGGGCCGTTTTGATTGCCGGGACTATGCGAGGATGTATCGGAACCGTCCTCAGCACTAGTTTGATCTCTTCAATGGAAAATCCTCGCTGATGGAATTCTAACATCATCCTATCCTGCAGCATCGTAAAACAAATTAAAGAAACAAATATATTGATATTACTTACCGTTGAAAGATCGATACACGTACCATGAGTGAGTTCCAAGGCATTGTGGGGAGTGGCGCCATGTTCGTCCACCACCCAATTGTCGCTGTCGGGCTCTATGATCGTCTTGTCAAAGTCGAAAACCACCACGATTCCGGCCATGACAAAGAGAAGAGGAAAAGGGTGAAGATTTATGTTTCGTGAAAACGTAATGGAGACTTCGTAAGCGGGGGTTGGGGGTATATATTTGGGGGGGAGGGATATTGAGTTTGTGTAAACCAACTAGGATTCCACTTTAATTTCCTTAACCAACTAGGATTTCACTTTAATTTCCTTTTAAATACAAATAATACTCAGTTTAAGCGTGTATTTAAAGCCACTCGTATGTATTTGAAAATACAAATCTTGGCTTCAGAATATATGCATGTCTATCTATTTAAATCAAAATCAAAGTGTCATGAAATTTCATCTTCAACGTTTAATAATTAATTTATTATTGGTATCTAAAAGAAGGTTATAAATATTATAATGAGTAAAAATTATTTTGGTACATGAACTATAGATAAAAAATCAAATTGGAATATGAACTATTGAAAATGGTTTAATTGGTATATGATCAAACTCAAAAGTTAATTTTGCCAATTACTTAAATTGCTTTTAAGTTTAATATTGTTATTAAATTTATTAATTGAACTACATACATATTTTTTTCTTTTAAATTATTATATTAATTTTAATTGTAAATATAAATTCATATTTACTAATTACTATACTATAAAAAGAAGATTATATATCATGTATACGAAAAAAGTATTCAATGTAAAATTTGTAGATCATAAATGAAAAGACACAAACATATATATCATTTTTATTTTGATTTATATAAATAATAATATTATAACATAGATAAAAAAAATATCTTTAATTATATATTTGTAATATATATTATTTTTGAATATATAATTTATCAATTGTTATATATATGTGTGTATATGCATGTTTATATTAATTAATATTTACAATATTTCGTACAATAAGTACGATCCTTTGTTTATAATCTAAAATTTAAATAAATATAAATTTATGCTTATAATTGTATTAATAAAATTATTTTGAATAATAAAATGTGTATCTATTTTAATTTTAAAAAAATATTAGACTTTAAAATAATGTAAGTAAACGGTAAAATTGTCTTTATAAGTTGATTATGTACCAATTAAACAATTTTCAATAATTAATGTACCAATTTGATATTTTATCAATAGTTCGTGTATCAAAATGAATTTTACTCATATTATAATATCATATATATTGATATTTCCGACTAATGAGTTATCTGATTTATTCAAATAAAGTACAATGTTATTCTTTAGAAATAAAAAAAATTTAAGAAGAATATGTGTGTAATCCAAACGAAACAACCAGCCACGATTATTCATTCCATCAAGAAATAAGAATTAATTCTGACTTGTTCTTAAGGCATGTCCAAAGTATTTAAGTAGATAAATATATGACCAGTGTTTAGGTGTTTAATTCAGTTTACATGACTAACATATTTAGTTTGTAAATTATTGGGTTACTTCGGGATTTATTCAGTACACACTGGAAAGTAAAGAAACGACCCATGTTCCCATGTCATTAGGAAAAAAGATAATTAATTCGAACTTGAAGAGTTTCGTAAAGACTCTATTTATTCCTTTTATTATTTTGATGTATATGCAAAAATAAATAACTATGGAAGTAAATAGGAGAAGATTATTTAAGCTGGCTAGTGTGCTTTAAATTAATTAAGAGATCTATTTTCTTGAAATTTGTAACCAAATGAATGGGTTATACGTTCTAATTTTTTTTAAAGATTTTTTTTATTATATGCGCTCTCTTTTTTTCTTTTTCTTTTTTTTTCAATTTAATTTTTTTATATTTTCAATTTTTCTTATATCGGCTAATTCAAGAATTAGGTATTAATTTTAGAAAAACTCAATTGAATCAATTAATTCAATTCAATTTTCCATTTTCTAAAAAAAATTTCGATTAATCGAATTATAAATAATTAAATTTCTATTTTTTATATTAGACTTTATATATATTTTATAATATTTGTTGGACGTTTTTATATTTAATATTGTACTCAATTTTTTATTTTTAATACCATAACATGTTTTTCTATGACAAAAATGTCTTATTCAATTATTAAAATTTTAATTATTTTTAAATAAAAATCGGTTAATTGAGTTATCGAGATGAAGTAACCGATATTTTAATTCGGTTCAATTAGCTTAAAAAAAATTGTATATTAAAGTTTTCCCTTCTATTTTACAAATTTTTTTTTAAAAATCAATGAAAGGAAAAACAAACCTCGAAGAATCTAAATTTTGGAAAAATTAAAAAAAAAGGCGAAAAAATAAGACAAAGGTTCAAAAAATATATTTAAATTATATTATAAAAGAAAGTATGAAATGAACTCTATATGGCATGTCCATTCCTTTGGTTTGTTAACATGTTTGATGGAACTGGAACAGATCAGGGGTGTTCGGTAAATTCGTTAGTCCCGACTTCAATTCTATAGGACGTTCAAGATTATGTGGTGTTTTTGGATAGATTAGGTGCATGTGGCAAAGTTGTGTGTGCATTCCAAATCACTTTTGTTGTCACTAACACGTACATCATGATAATAGTGTATTATAACTTTAGGACTGTTAATATAAAATTGAGTTTCGCTCAATTCGATTATTGAATCTCTTCGATTATACACATATGTATTTGTTAGGATCGAAATACTATTGTTGTTGGAGTAGAACAAATATCAAGCTTCTATTTGTCCCACTGAACGACTGATATAGGCGTCTACTGGTCCAGCAGTGAGTTTAGCAGTGTTAGCCACTGAACTCCTTCTTTCTCTAGATTTCCAAAAGTCAACCAACAAAGATACGGTTGTGCAAAAAATATTAACTGGGAGATTGACTCGCATCATCCGGTTCAACTGGTGTATGAGAGGAAATATAAAAGCAGTAGATGACATAGAGGTTGTTTTTGGATGTTCGGATACTCAACTGCTCCTACGTCACCCCTTATTCTGTCTCCAGAAGGTATCACTAGAATAATTTGACACGACGTCCCACCTCAGCTCAGGACTTACCCCACTGCCTACCACCAAGACTCCTAGTAACTTTACTGATTTCAACCCTCGGCTGAAAACAGATTACAGAGGTTTACAACACCTCTACTCATGTACGAATACAAAGTTTGTAACTAAACACTAAGCACAAAATGATCCTATGAGATCTGATATGACTTGATGTGTGTGTTGGTGTTCTTCGACTTTTATGAGTGATCTTCAATGTAAGCATGAACCCTTCCTGTATGAATGTAATAACTGAAAGTGTTAAACTGCGATTGTTTCTTTGATGAGTGTTGTGAGTTTTTGTAAGACGACCAGTTCTACCGTTGGTTGTAGTCTCTAATTATAGTGGCAAGATAACGGTTGTCTTGATTCAAATACATCCGTTGATAAATAGACGTTTTCTTGTCGTTTAGCTCACTGTATAAAGGTACATTGTGACTGTGTAGATTTGACTTTGATCAGTGTACTAGAGACCGTAGGTTAATAGATTTAACTGGTTACAAGAGAGTTTCTGTTGAGTTGCTCTGTTGCTTCTGTTGCTTTCTTAGTTTGTCTGCTGGTTTTCATTAGTTTTGTTGATATTAACTGTTGTGACTTCGATCTGCTTATCTGAGTAGCTATCACTACTGCTGGATAGCTCTGCTGGTTTGCTACTTGCAATCAATCATCTTGCAGCTCTGTTACTCTACTGCTTCTGCTGCTGATGTTGATTATTTGTCATAACGCTAAAACTTGGATATAAGAAATCCTAACAATATTTATATATAATTCATGAAAAAAAAGCAAATAAAACAAAACAAAACGTATAAATAGATGGAGGCTCATTTTTACAAAAAAATGACTCAGCCTCACATACATTACAAAACTTAATTATAGTTAGAGATATTAAATACACAGACTAAAATAAATGTCATATAAAAATATATATAGTTAAACATATTGATTTTCTTATCAAATTATTAATAAATAAATTAAAATAATATTATTTTACTTTAATTACAGTCGAAAACCATAAAGTTTTTTAAAAAAATGTTATGAGTTTATCATAATTATAATAAATAAATTTATCTGTTTTTATTAATTATTATAAAAAGTCCAACCAAAAATTTTAAAATGATATAATTGTAGTAATAAAACAAAAACCATTTTAGCATTAACAAAAAATCTTGTGACACGGTCTCATGAGTCAATTTTTTTATTATAAATATGAGTAGGTTGGACCCGTCTCACAAATAAAGATTCGTGAGACCGTTCGTTTCACTGGAGACCTACTCGATAAGATTTTATCATTATTAATTACAATGTATATGATAGAAGGTTGTTTAAAACAAGTACAAACTATTTAATTATAGTGTATTGACGAAAATAATAAATATATCTATCATGATATGTTTATTTTTAATTATAATAATCGAGATATGTTTACGAAAATTATTTGTTATGAATCCATCAAGCAAACATACCATAAATTTCAAGAAAATTCTTAACACATTGCCTGAAGACAAAAGAAATTTTTATTTAAAAAGAGACCAAAGTATATAAATATTGTTAATACGTAACAACATGATTAAACACCGGTGAAGTAATACCCATTTATTCAAAATTATTAGCATTTAACCGACTAAAAAAAGCGATAAATAATATATTTTAAAATAAATTATAAAAAATTCAAAATAAATTCAATACTGAACTTTTCCGTTTTTTATGTAGTTAATATAAATCAACTTTTATAAAAATATAACATGGTCATTACTATATAATATTTTAATAGAAAAATAATTTTAATACTGTGTACAGAATCATAAATTTGAAGGAAAAAATTAAAAAATCATAATAGAGAAGATTTTGTAAGATTATATAAAATAATAGCAATTAACGTAAGTTTATTTTATATGTTTTTTGTGATTTTATTTTTATGTTTTTAATTTTTTTTAATTTTATTATATAAAAAAATGATTTATAGGTATTTTGTAATTAGAAATCTCTACAAATCTTTGGTATGGTAGGGTGGAGAATTTTTTACTTTTCATAGTTGTACCTAAGGTCTCAAAATTTGTACTAAAGAATTTAATAGGTCAATGGAGATTTATTAACATTTTGGATACCTATAGACTTTTATGGAGTTTTAAAAAGTCAAGTTTGAATACCACGAGACTTTTTAAAAATCTATGAAATTCCATGTTGAATACCACTAGAATTTTATAGAGTATATAAAAGTTTAGATTGAATACCTCTAAATTTTTAAACTCTACAAAAGTTATTAAAAATCGTTATTTCTCCTAGATTGAATACACCCCATTTATCTCTTAAATGGTAGCAATATTGCCTCCCATGTCCTGTCGTCCTGTCAAAGTTTATGGTCTTGGACCATATTTCGTGTTTGAGAATTAAAAAAACCTGATTATTTTCTATTCATACTAGAAAAAATCATAAACACGTGTGTGAAAACTACGTAAATACAATAGTGGTAGGAAAATTTTGAGTGAAAAAAGATAAAAGAATGTGTTGTTTTATGGTTTTTTGACAAATATTACAATATTAGAGATATACGTGGGAGAGAGCTTGAAAAAGTGGGATGGTGGAAATGACACATTAATTTTTTAGGTTTCTTGTATTGGTTTTTAAAAAAATTCAATTACTAAAATTAAGGACGTTTTTAGGATGTTCACTTAAAATACCAAAAGTTGTTTTTATGAGACTATCTTCTATTATAATATTATAATATAATAAAGATGTAGTATAGATATATATAATTATAAATTTTATATATTTTCCTATTTTTAAAAGTCACGTTGAATTCAAAATTTACTTGTATCAAATCAAAATATTCGGAAAAACATTCCCCTGACATATATTAATTTTTATTTTTTTAGATAGGACTCAAACATTTTACCTGGCACTGGTAATTTAGTTTTCTGACTACTAAAGTCAAATTCAAAGTTCGAGAGAAAGAATTTTCTTAATTATTCTTTCTTAATTGATATATTACTATTTATTAAAGAATCGTTTTACTTTTTAGGTAGTGTTTTGGAAAGCTACTAAGAAGCACTTCTCAGCTTTTTCTTAACAAAATTTCACAAAATTTCAAAATTTTGTTAATGAAAAGTGCTTCTTAGAAGCTCTCCCAAACACTACCTTAGTATTCACATTTTCTTGTTTGATTCCACTCATGAGGAAAGTCCAAGTCATCTTTACTACTACTTGGTTGATTATTACTGGAATAAAAAAGAAATTGGCGCATGTATTCGAAGAACACACATTTGTACTTGTGATGCAACTTTCTAAAATTGAAGCGAAGTGCGTTTAAAATGACAGGTTTGCTCGATAAGAAATGTTATGGATAAATTTCATTTTTATTCAAAATAATGGTTGTAACACTCCAAATAATCAAATTCTAGATAAGTAATTTTAAAAGATTTAGATTCTTTTTGGACATTTTAAGTTAGTTAAATGTTAAACACGATTAAGAGTTAGTAATTTAAACAAATCAATTGTATAATTCAGTTCAGAAATAAAATTTCAGACTTCAGACCCATCGAAAAGTTTGGAAGATACGATCAGTGTTAGGCCATGCAGAATGTGAGGTGACAATCATACACAGACACGTGAGAGTTCCAAAGGTCCGAACTCAACCTTCCACTTACGTGTGAAGAGACCATAGACACGTCAAGGCATGCATTCGATCGAATCCGAAGAGGGGATCGGAACGTCCGAAGTAAGCAGTTCGAAACATGGCACCCATGCACGATTTGGAATGTCCATAGTATGGTTCGAAAGGTCCGAACTCCGCCTATAAATAGGCCATCCGAGATCATAATTATTCCTCTCCTCTCTAGTCTCTTGTGTGTTCTTGTGATTTTTAGTCGCTTGTTCGAGGATCGAGAGCTAGCGGGATGCTTTGGGATAGCGGCGGAGTGGAGCCCAAGCGGCGGAGCCTTCAACATCAAAGAGCTAATGACAGACGCAGGTATAAGTCTAGACTCTTAGTAGCTTTTGGGAGTAGCTATTGGTCTAATTAAGGTTTTTAGTTGGTGATAAGTGTGATTTATATGCATATTTTAGTGATATTTTGTTATTGTTTGTCATGCATTCATATGTTATTGTTATTGTTATTGTTGTTTTTATTTACTTTTATCATATTTCATGCATTTTTCTGCATAATACTTCTACTGATTTATTTTGTAGGATAATTTCAGAAAAAAATAAATATTGGGCCAGGTTTATACTCGCGCGAGCGCATGTTCTGCTCGCTCGAGCGAGGCTGAGGGCGAAGAAAAGAATTTTCAGAGTCACACTTGCTCGAGCGCAAGTTATGCTCGCTCGAGCGAGAAAGACGTGATCAAAAATCCTCGGGGCAGAAGTACGCTCCCTCGAGCGCACATTGAGCCTGCTCGAGCGAGAAAGACGGGCAGACTTTTTAAAGATGAAAACTCTTGCTCAGATTGCATAATATCTTTTAGAGATTTTTGGGCGTATAAAATGCTATCTTTCCATAAGATTGAGGGTTCCAGACGCAAATTGAAGAATCAAGAGGCCGCTACTCATAAAAATCGTTTTATTTCACTTCTTTTATTTTTTATTTTTTGAAAACTTTTGTTGAGAACTATGTTAGACTTTGAGTAGTTCTTTCTTTTCGATCAAGACCACGTGATTGAGCCGGACAAATTTATGTAGAAAATTTGAATGTTTATTTGGGATTTTTCAGACTTGATTTTATTTTATTGATTGTTAGATTTATATTTGTCTTGTAAATAGCCTGATAAACTGTTTTTTTGCATGTTCATTGGGCCTAAGTCGACAGGAGGTATTGATTTTGATCACTTTAATAATTAACACATGGTAAAACCGATTAGAAATAGAATTCGATTTTAGTGTGCGGTTTAGGTGAAAACTGAATTCTCACAGTTCTTCATGCGTTTGAATTTGATTTAGAATTACGAAAAATTAAACCTTAAACATTGAATAAATTTGATTGTTCTAGAAATAGATCTTTGAACAAGTTAAGGGAATTTCAATAATTTAAGATTAAATCTGAGTCCTGAATCGGCTACATGTTACATAATTTGTCTGGTACCTACGTGTGTCCTTGATCAAGATTTTTTCATATTTGAATTTAATCCAAAAATTCCTGCTGCGTTTTTAATTGAACTTTATTTGCAATTTAATTTCTTAGTTAAAAATATGAAAATTCATCACTTTTATTCATTATTCTAGATTAAGTAGAAATAATCACATTTTGGTACTAATATATATACAGTCCCTATGGGTTCGACATCAAGACTTTTGTCCACTATCTATTAATTGACCTAGTACACTTGCCAGTATATTTTTATCACACCGATTTAAGCGGTCAAGTTTTTGGCGCCGTTGTCAGGGATTGTTAATGGTATCAGAATTTTTATTTCACTTGAGATTAGACTTTATTTTAATTTATTTTATTAAATTCTGAAATCTCTACTTTTGCTTTGTCTTTGATTTTCAGGTACTTTCGGCTTTTGCATGCATAGCAAGAGACACACCAAAGATCTTCTACCACTTGATTTGGAGATCAAGCAGACACTGAGTAGAATTCGGAAAGCTAGAAGAGCTATTAATTTAGAACTTGAATCAGAGACCGAGGAAGAGATGGCGGACAACCGTATAGTTTTGGATTTAATTCGTCCGCCAGTTGAAGGATATGAATCTAGCATAGTTCGTCCGGTTGTTGAGGCGAACAGCTTTGAGATGAAACCTTCTATTATTCAGAATATCCATCTTCAAGCACGGTTTGGGGGCACTTCTCAGGAGGATCTTTATGCTCATTTGGATTGATTCTTGTCGATCTGTGACACATTTAAGTTCAATGGGGTAACCTCTGATGCAGTGAGACTGCGGTTATTCTCATTTTCTCTATATGGAGATGCACTTGAGTGGCGAGATGACCTGCCTGCGGGTTCCATCACTACTTAGACCCAACTTGTTCAAACTTTTTTGAACAATTATTTTCCTCCTACGAAGATGGAGAAGTTATTTTCTGACATTATTTCTTATAGTCAAAAGGAGGGAGAGTCCTTACATGCAGCATGAATCAGATTTAAGAATATGTTGAGGATGTGTCCTCAGCATAATCTCACTCAGAGCCAGCCGACACAGACATTCTATAATGGAGGCGATCCATCAGTGAGTTCTATGTTGGATGCTGCAGCCAATGGAAGTCTATTCAGGAAGACACCGGCAAAGGCTTGGGAAATAATTTGTAATATGGCAGAGAGTAATATAGGATGGCCAGATGTGAAGAAAGAGAAAAAGGCTGGAGTTCTTGAAGTTGATGCTTTAATGGCCATGAATGCGAAGATTGACGCTCTGACACACCAGATGACACTTATGAAAACAGCGCCAGTTAATCAAATACAGGGACATAAGCCAGAAAACAACAGTTGTTTGAGGTGGAGGCGGCTAATTTTGCAGGAAACCAAGGACGGCAGCCGTACAACTCATACAAAAACACATACAATCAAAACTGGAAGAACCAACCTAAGCAAGAGGTGCAAAAGCCAAGCTTTGAGGAGATCATGATGAATTATGTTTCGGGAACTGAGGCAAGACTGCAGAATCAATAAGCTATGTTGAAAAAGTTGGAGACTCAAATGTCCCAAATAGAAACCCAACTTTTGACTAGAGCACCCGGTTCACTACCAAGAAACACTGAAACAAATCCTAGGGACGTGAATGATATCATGGTCATGACTAGATCAAAATCTAAGGAACCCGAGAAAGAGATCGATGAAGATGGGAAAAAAGAGGACAATTGCAGCCCCGCGCCACCATCGCCACCATCGCCTACAGGTAAGAAAGGTAAGAAAGTAGATTCTAATGTTAATGCTGATGTTTATATGTCTACTTTACCTTTTCCCTAGCGGGCTAAGCAATTATTGTTTGATCATCAGTTTCAAAGTTTATTGAAATTTTCAACAAACTACATATTAACATAACTTTTGCAGATGTTTTAGCTCAGATGCCAAATTATGCCAGATTTCTGAAATACTTACTGAAGAATAAAAAGAAGCTGAACGATCTAGCACAAGTCAAAATTAATGAGGAGTGCTCTGCGATGATCCAAAATAGGCTTCCACAAAAATTTCAAGATCCAGGGAGTTTCTCTATACCGTTCAATATTGGTCAATTTTCTATTGATAATGCATTGTGTGACTTAGGGACAAGTATCAATTCGATGCTTTATTCACTTGCTAAGAAATTAAGTATGGGGGTGATTGAACTCACTACCATCTCGCTTAAGCTTGTAGATCGCTCTGTCAAATATCCTAGAGGGGTAGTAGAGAATGCATTAGTTAAAGTGAATAAGCTAATTTTCCCTGTTGATTTTGTCGTTCTTGATATGGATGAGGATTATGAGGTTCCTATGATTTTAGGTCGTCCGTTTCTTGCTACTAGTAGGACTTTAATTGATGTTGAAAAGGGGGAGTTTTAAGGATGAATGATGAGCAAGTCGTGTTTAATATGCTGAAGTCGGCTAGCGATAGCCAAATTTCCAAATCTTGCTCTATTGTAAATTTTATTGATTTGATTCATGATGTTGGGGAATGCCAGCAGGTTCAGCTCTCCAAAGGAATCGGCCATATGACAAATCTCTATAGAAGTGAAGCAAGCAGTGGTAGGATTGATTTTCATCCAAGAGGGTGGAGGAACCACCTTGAATGTTGCCAATAAATAGAGGAATATAGTCGGGCTATAGACTATAAATTTAGCGCTGATTGGGAGGCAACCCAGTGTTTTTCCCTTGCTTTTTATTTTATTTTAGTTTATTGTTTATTGCTTATTTGATTTTTGCTTCTTTCCCATGACAGTTTTCTATGCCTGACTGATATACCCAGTCTACTGATACCGTCCCAGCTGATACTGCCGAGAAGAAAGCGAACAAATTTATAACCAAGGGAGTCTTATTTTTTTTTTCATTGTGTTTATGTTTGTTTTCATTCTGTTCATGGTATCTAGAGCATTAAGGGCAATGCTTTAGATAAGTATGGGGGGTTGTTGTTTAGTGTTAGTGTGTTTTGTTGATCATTGTGTTTTGCATTCATATGGTCTAGTTCTTTGCATGTATTTCGTAATCATGCATATCATTATGTTGTTGTGGTTGTGTTGTGTGAATGAGTAGAATGATGAATGTTGGCCTATGATGATAGAGTTGTTGAAATTATTTTTGTAAAAATGTTGCTTTTGATTGAACATGAGAAGCTGTTGGTTGAATCGTGAATCATTTTAAGCATGCATGTTAGACTGATGTAATGTAGCGAAGTACTTGATAAAGTTCATGTCTGTTTGACCATTGCACGGCAATAGGTGTTTGTTGATTATGATAATGTCTTTGGATTCCTAATTATTTTATGACATTGCATGTATGATCTTGGGCGTACCTAGAAAATTTTTGAATTTTTTTTTGTTTTTGAAAAATAAGTTAACTCCATCCGGGTTACGATCAGGAATAAAATCCTAATCCTTTATTCGTAGCTAAGTATACGGATTCCATGGGGTTAGGAATTTGAAAATTTTAAAATGACAATTCCATCCTGGCTTGGACAATGATTGAAATTCTAATCATTCTTCCATAGCTAAGTTTGCGGGCTAAATGGGATTGTAGCTCCATTCGGACTATAGACGAGGGGATTGAAATTTGAATCCTATCTTAGTTATAGCTAAGTTTGCGGGTAATTATTGGGGCTTAAAAAAACCGGGTGCAAAATCCGGAGGTACGTAATTGATCTCAAGAAATTACATATTTTTGTTTGGGATTGTTGGGATGAAAGAGTACTGGAGTGTAACACTTGCATTGATTTGTCATAGGTCTCTAAGCAGTCTTAGGACAAATTTTTTTGAAGTTGCATGAAACTGGAATGGCATGACACACACACAAGTTTACTTTAAACTGACAGTATATTGTGGACAATCAGAAGTATTTGTGGTTTTTAGTTCCTGAAGTTGGAACTTATCTGAGGCTATTTTGCTCATGATTCATTCTTACTTATGTCGTTTTTTGCATATTATTTTTGCATGTCTTGCTCGAGGGCAAGCAAGATTTAAGTATGAGGGAGTTGATAAGTGTGTTTTATATGCATTTTTAAGTGAAATTTTGTTATTGTTTGTCATGCATTCATATGTTATTGTTGTTTTTTATTTACTTTTATCCTATTTCATGCATTTTTCTACATAATACTTCTCCTGGTTTATTTTGTAGGATAATTTCAGAAAAAAATGAAGATTGGGCCAGGTTTATACTAGCGCGAGTGCATGTTCTGCTTGCTCGAGCGAGGCTGAGGGCGAAGCAAAGAATTTTCAGAGTCACACTCGCTCGAGCGCAAGTTATGCTCGCTCGAGCGCACATTGAGCCCGTTCGAGCGTGAAAGACGGGCAGACTTTTTAAGATGGAAACTCTTGCTCGGATTGCATAATAACTTTTAGAGATTTTTGGGCGTATAAAAGGCTATCTTTCCATCAGATTTAGGGTTCCAGACGCCGATTGAAGAATCAAGAGGCGGCTACACATAAAAATCATTTTATTTCTCTTCTTTTATTTTTATTTTTGAGTTTTTGAAAACTTTTGTTGAGAACTATGTTAGACTTTGAGTAGTTATTTCTTTTCGAACAAGGCAATGTGATTGGGCCGGACAAATTTATGTAGAAAACTTGGATGTTTATTTGGGATTTTTAAGACTTGATTTTATTTTATTGATTGTTAAATTTATATTTGTCTTGTGAATAACCTAATCAATTGTTTGTTTGCATGTTAATTGGTCCTAAGTCAACAGAGGAGGGATTGATTTTGATCACTTTAATAATAAACACATGGTAAAATCGACTAGAAATAGAATTTCGTTTCAGTGTGCGGTTTAGGTGAAAACTTAATTCTCACAGTTCTTCATGCGTTTGAATTTGATTATAACTACGAAAAATTAATCCGTCAATACTTGAATAAGTTTGATTTTTCTAGAAATAGACCTTTGAACAAGTTAGGAGAATTCCTGTAATTTAAGATTAAATCTGAGTCCTAAATCATCTACATGTTACATAATTTTTCTGATACCTACGTGTGTTCTTGATCGAGATTTTCTCATATTTGAATTTAATCCAAAAATTCCTGCTGCGTTTTTAATTGAACTTTATTTGCAATTTAATTTCTTAGTTAAAAATCTGAAAATTCATCACTTTTATTGATTATCTACATTAAGTAGGAATAATCACATTTTGGTACTCATATATATACAGTCCCTGTGGATTCGACATCTGGACCTTTGTCCACTATCTATTACTTGACCTGGTACGCCTGCAAGTAGATTTTTATCATACCGATTTAAGCGGTCAGTAAGCTATACTTGATATGGTATTCACTTGATTATAATCTTGGACTTTTGGCCCTGTGATGTTAGGTGGCTTGTTAGATGTACGAAAGTACTATCCGAGATATCCTGATTAACTATGGATGTTCTATGTATTGCATTATACTTGACATGTTTTATGTGCATATATTATGTCACGTTTATTGTGCTTTATATATTTTCATGTTGAGCATGTATCCTTAAAATAGCCTGTAGTGGGGTTTCTCTTCCTTGAGTGGATGGTTGGATCCGTTTGTACAGAGTCAGGTCACCTATATCTACAGATTATTCTTGTTTGTAAGCCACCTCCTGATGCGACGTTCCAGAGTGCTACATACCATGGCGCCTCTTGACTGGGCAGAGTTTGACTGGAATAGTTTTCTGGTACCTTGTACATTTGAATTCTGTTGCGTGTTTTTCGCTCGCAAGCGCACGATGTCAAGTTATAATATAGGAATTAAGTCCAAGTCGATCCCACGGAGAATGAATAAATGATATTATATCAAATATTTGCAACTAATAAAATCCTAATCCTATGTAGAGCTACGAAAATGGTTTGATTTTTATAAAACTAAAATTTTCAAGAAACAAAACTAAATAACCACGAGTTCATGAGAGAAAAATTCAATAAGCGAAGAATGTTAGAGGTTCGACTTCACTTGACTGTTCACCACAATTTATTTCTAATGATTGTTCAATTATAAATTCTTCTAGTTTCTTAGCCAAGAATCTCTATTATTTGCATTGCTAGACATTAGTCTTGGCTTTCTTCTACTCCATACATCTCCATCTTTATGCCTTATATTTGGACTAGAATTTCAATCCATTTTTTTTTCCTTTTCAAGGCCTCCCCTCACCTTACTTTCTCCGCCATTACTTTTCTTTGAACTTTTTAGCTACTCAATTTGTTTTGGATTTTTCATGAATATAGAATGGCTAAAAAAAACTCAATAGATTCGAAAAAAAAACGCCTAAATCACTTCTGTGATCTTAAAAATCTACCTCAGGTTCAATTAAAAATCACAAGAGTTAACAATCAAATCCTCTAATTCACATCATAAATCCACATAATTTTTTTCTAATTGCTAGGAGTATCGAAAATCATGGCATTCGTGCATAAATGTGAGAACTCAAGATTAAATATAGCTAACATAAACTTTTTCAGCACACAAATTTATTTTCATCATAGGCCAACACAATTATAACATCATGCCTTCAACTCCAACTAACTCATAAAAAATTTCAAATTTTCACAATTTTTAAACACCCCCCAAACTTAAATTGTGCCTTGTCCTCAATGTATAGTATTCACTAAAAACAAGGGACACATACCTTAGGCACCAAGCGTCAGTACTCAGCACCATCTTAATCACTCAAAACTCTTCATCAGGGGTGGCTCCTAAACTCTTTCAGCTCCATACTTTTTAACCTACACAATTCAAAATCATTATTAATGTCTAGTTTCCTCATGATAAAAAATAATAAAAAGGAAAACAACTAAAATAAAAGAAACAATAAAGCAAATAAAAAAAAATCGCTTGGGTTGCCTCCCAAGAAGCGCTTAGTTTATAGTTCATAGCCCGACTATATTCTGATTCTAGCCCGGTTCCACTTTGTTGGAGGTCTTTTCCTTTTCTTTTACCCTCCAAACATATTCAACAATCTTCTTGATCTTTTCTTTCTTTCTCTTCTTCTTCTTTGCTACCTTCGGATCATTCTCTCTTGGCAATTCTACAGCACTAACAACTTTGCAGCAACATTCCATCTTCTTTGATTGTTCAATCATGAACACTTTTTCCATGGATGAATTTTTAACCTCCTTATAAACATTAAAGATCACCTTCTCACTATCAACTCCCATCGTCAACTCACCTTTCTTCACATCAATCTTGGCTTCAGCATTAGCCAAGAACGGTCTCCCCAAAATCAATGGCATATTTGCATCCTCCTCCATAGCTAGCACAACAAAATCCGCAGGAAAAATAAATTTATCTACTTTTACCAGTACATCCTCAATGATTCCAAATGGATATGTGATAGATCTGTCAGCTAGCTGCAATGCGATTGTCGTGGGTTTCACCTCTCCAAGTCCCAAACTCCTGAAAACAGACAAAGGCATTAAGTTAATGCTAGCTCCTAAATCACAAAGTGCTTTATTAAAATTAGAAGAACCAATAATGCAAGGAATCGTAAAACTCCCTAGATCTTTTAATTTTTGTGGTAGCTTCTTTTGTAGGATAGCACTGCACTCTTCAGTTAGGTTGACAGTCTCGAACTCCTCCACCTTCCGCTTCTTAGACATCACCTCCTTCAAGAATTTTGCATAATGCGGCATCTGCTCCAAAGAATCAGCGAATGGAATATTAATATGAATTTTCTTGAAGATGTCAAGAAACTTAGAAAACTTCTCATCCAACGCTTTCTTCTTGAACCGTTGAGGATATGGCAAAACAGCTTTTGGTACATGCGGTTTCTCAGGCACAACTGCAGAATTGTTGGAATTTTTGTAACAGATTTTTCAGACTCCACCACAATCTCTTCAGCCTCTTCATCATCTACTTCCTTTGGGTCATCAACCCCAAGTTCTTTACCACTTCTAAGGGTGATAGCATTGCACTGCTCCCTTGGATTAACCTCAGTATTGCTAGGAAACACACCTCTCTGCTGATTATTCAATGCATTTGCCAGTTGACCAATTTGTGTTTCAAGATTTTTCATAGAAGCGCTCACATTGGTCAAGTGTGTCTCCATACTATCAAGCCTATTTTCATTCCTCTTAAATCTTGTGGATGATTCTGCAATAAAATTACTCACCAAATCTTCCAACGATGCCTTACCTTCACCATTCTGAGTATTGAACTCCGGTGGAGGATTCAACACATTCTTATTGTTTGCATAGGAAAAATTTTCATGATTACGCAAACTAGGATGATACTGATTGGGTACAGGATTACCTCGATAATTATTGTAATTCCTGTTGTTCACATAATGAGCTTGCTCCACACTCTCAAATCCATCAGCAGAATTTACGGCAGTCGCCAGAGATGCTGTCTCATTAGAACTTTGATTCCCTTTGGTCAGTGCAGCCAAATGTGTAGAAATAGTAGCCATCTCAGCAGTCAAAAGCAGTGAATGCGTCAACCTCATGAATTCCAGCAGGCTTCCTTATTGCAGATCTCTCACTCGGCCACTAATAACTGTTAACAGTCATTTGCTCAAGCATCTCATAAGCATGTTCAGGAAATTTAGAAAATATTGTACCTCCAGCTGCAGCATCCACAGAAATACGAGTTGGCCCATTCAAACCATTGTAGAATAACTCAATCTGTTCCCAGTCCGGAAAATTATGGTTTGGACACTTCCTAAGCAACTCCTTGTACCGCTCTTAGGCTTCATACAATTGCTCAAAATCTTGCTGTTTGAATGTAGTGATCTCTATTTTCAACTGAGCAGACTTAGCAGGAGGGAAATACTTAGCCAGAAATTTAGAAGCCATATCATCCCATGTAGTGATACTCCCAAGAGGTAGTGATTGCAACCAACTACAAGCATTGTCCCTAAGAGAGAACGGGAACAATCGTAGTTTGATGGTTTCCTCAGTAACACCATGAATCTTTACTGTGTCAGCAATCTCCAGAAAAGTACGCAGGTGCAAATTTGGATCTTCAGTAGCTGCACCCCTGAACTGATTCTGCTGCACCATATTAATCAGAGCTGGCTTCAACTCAAAATTATTCGCCGTGATGTTCTGCAGAGCTATCCCAGAATATTGAGTATTGATCACCGATAGAAAGTGATCTCTGATCGGCACCGAAGCATTATTGACAGCTGTTTCCCTTTCTTCAGCCATTTGTTGCAACTCTTTTCTTCTAGCTTTTCACAAAGCTTTAGCAGTTTTTTCAATTTCCGGATCAAAGAGCAGTGAGTCGTAACTTTGGCTTTTTCGCATAAACTGCATAGAGAGGAAAGATTTAAAAGTAGAACCAACAAAATAAAATAAAATGCTCTAAATCAAAATTAAGACTAATTAGCACAATTTAATATAAATCAAATAAAATTCATTCCCCGGCAACGGCACCAAAAACTTGTTGCATGTTTTTCGCTCGCAAGCGCACGATGTCAAGTTATAATATAGGAATTAAGTCCAAGTCGATCCCACGGAGAATGAATAAATGATATTATATCAAATATTTGCAACTAATAAAATCATAATCCTATGTAGAGCTACGAAAATGGTTTGTTTTTATAAAACTAAAATTTGCAAGAAACAAAACTAAATAACCACGAGTTCATGAGAGAAAAATTCAATAAGCGAAGAATGCTAGAGGTTCGACTTCACTTGACTGTTCACCACAATTTATTTCTAATGATTGTTCAATTATCAATTCTTCTAGTTTATTAGCCAAGAATCTCTATTATTTTCTACTACCTCTCTCGAGTGTCAAGCAGAAATTCGTATTCAATAACAAACTCAATATCTCTATCAAAGTTCAATTATTAAATCCGGTAAATAGCACAAGAATTCTTCTAATGACTTCTATGGAGTTATATGCCTCTCGAACAATATAAACACCAAAGATGTATTTTCCTATGTCGTATTCAAAATCTCCTCTCTCGAGTGATAGATTCTGAATAAAATATCATTCAATCTATGACCAGTAAATTGAAAGCATTAAAATCAGGAAAACACAAATAAACTGTGCGAAGAATTCAAATATATAAATCAAAATATCTCAATCATGGTTTCCAGTCAAGATCCGTCTACCTCTAGACTAAGAAATTAGTTCATAACGCAATTCAAAATCAAATAAGACATGTTTTTCCAACAATCCATAAACTAAGAAAAATAGAGTTTAAAGAAAAACTAGAACGAAGTAAAATTAAGCTTTTTCGTCGCCGGATGCCGCCGTCTTCTGTCTTCGTATCAAATTCTTGAGCTCTTGTGCACTTCAAAACTCTCAATAGCCATCTCTTTGCTCTGAAAACTCCCTAAACCCTCGTATCCTCCAGAATAAGTCATAAAATCCATTTTAAAAATCGATTAAAGACTTTCCTTATTTTTGGAGACTGCGCAGCGTGGAAGCGCTAATAATTTGGCGCCTGGGGCGCTCAAGTTTCGTATTTTATTTTTCAATGATGGACGTCTAGCGCTGGAGCGCTCAAAATATGGCGCTGGGGTGCTCGAGACATGATTTTACGGGCGCTGGAGCGCTAGACTTATGGCGCTGGGGCGCTACTTGTTCTTCCATTTCACCATCTGCGCAGCATTTTTGTAAAAATCATAACTTAAGTTCTACCCGTCGGATCAAGCTGAAATTTTGACAGCAACTTTAAAACATTCTAAACTGCAATTTGAACGGTGAAGATCGGATTAATATGAATGTAACATTCCCAGTAATTTTCTGAAGTTTGCTGTCCCGTAATTCGGCTTTCCGCTTCTTCTTGCTACTTTTCTTCAAATCCTTGCAACTCACAAAAACAAAAACAAATACGCATAATATTCACTCGATACATCACAAAATCCAAGTCAAATCATATATAAATTAAGTGCATAAAATACACTTATCAAATTCACACAATCATAGTTTGTGTATACTCATACTTTCATATTGAGCGTTTTCATTGCTTATTTACTCGATTTTGACACCCCATTTCATGGTACATACCTTAATTTGGACGGACCCGACAGGAGTGGTCGTTGAGGCAGAGGTTGCAGCTTACCGAGAAATGGCAATCTGGTTTCATTTCAGTTGGTTTATCGCACTGTATTTGTAGGACCGAGCATTTTTAGCTTTACCAAAATCTATTATAGTGTAACTCAAATCTTTTAAACCACACAGCAGCCCAAACGTCATGGTTCAATCGCTCTATCCAACAAGGACAATTATTTCACCCCCAAAAATCTCACTCCCAATAATTGCACTCCTTGCAATTAATGGTAATCGAACCCATGACCTTGGCTTTGATAGCAATTGTAAGACCGAGCGCTTGGCAATTTACGAAAAGTTATAGCTGGTGGTTAATGGTATAACTCAAATCTTTTAAATCGCCCAGCAGCCCAAGCGTCATAGTTTGATTGCTCTACCCAGCAAGAAAAATTATTGCACTCCAACAATGTTCGATTTGGTTGTATAATATTTGGGTATTTTAATGATGTTCGATTGGGTTGTAAGAATTTAATTTTCCATTGTTTTATGTGTTTACGCTTGTCTTAAGTTAAATTTCATGTAATTAGGATTTTCTAGTAGGTGAATCAAGACGGGTCACTACATTTATGATATCAAAGCATGCATATTGTTTTGGTATCTAGGAAATTGTTTTTTTTAATATATGTTGCATCTTGTAGATGGCAGATCATGACGACGAGAGTAGTCATCGCAGTGTGGGATGCTAGTGTAATGGGGATGATCATGGCCGTCGCAAGGAACACCGTAACCATCATGATGGTCGCCGCCGTTTTGACATGTATAAGTTCATACAGATGGTACCCAAGACTTTGGTTGAAGGCGAGACCCCTGAGATTGCAGAGGACAGGTTGGAGCAGATTGAGGGTTTCCAAGTCTTCCAATTTACCGGGGAGCAATGCATGGAGGCTATTAACTTCCTACTGGAAGGGCGCACTTGCAAGTGGTGGAAGTCCGCATCAGCACCTCTGTTTCATGGTCATGTTTATAGTTTCTTGGGCTGATTTTCGTGCTGCATTTATAAAGCTATATTTTCTGTCTGCACTCCACCAGGACAATTCTATTGAGATCCTCGGGTTGAAGCAAGGAAACATGACCAGGATCAGGCTTTGGAGGAGAACGAGAGGATCATCACATGTACTTTTCTTCTATGTGGCATACCTTCTTTCGTTCTCATTGATACTGGTGCGTATTATTCTTTCATTTCTGCAATATTTGTTAAGCATCATAGATTGTCCTATGTGTCTCTAGATGTGGTACTTTTTATGTCCACCCCAACAGGCCATTCAGCTGTGGCCAAGCTTGTAGTCATGTGAGGTTCTTTAGAATTCGAGGGTAATGAGTTGACAGCAAATTTGATGATCTTAGCGATGGAGGATTTTGACTGTATCTTGGGTATAGACTTATTGACAACATATCGAGCTACTGTAGACTGTTACCAGAAGATCGTGAAATTTCGTCCTGTTGAGGGCGATAGTTTGTTTTTCTATGGTGAGGGAGCGCGACCTCCGATGACTTTGGCGTCGCTCTGAAAATCTGTCGTGCTTTGGAGTCGGGCAGAGAAGGTGTTAGAACACTTAGTTTTGGTGATAACAAACAATGCTTCATTGTTATGGAATAGTTTCCCTTACCTGTAATAACAGGTACTCAACCGTAGACTCAAGCAGCTAAATATCTCAACCGGATGCATTCTTTCATAGTGCCTCACTCGGACAAGATCTACTCGCTCGGTCATACTAAAGATAGCTCATATCGACCGATTACAATCTTTCAAGATTGTTGAATAACAGTCATTAGGATATCTTTCGATTCAAGATTCACGTATTTCAAAATAATTCAGATACTTTATCAGAGAAATCGGTTGACAAGCAATGCACATCCATCAAGAATTAAAAAATCATATAGTTACCCAAAATGTACACTGCTAAGGGTATGTGCAGAAGCTGTCTGTGACTGTTGTTTTCCTTATTCGGAAGCAGTCCAAATCACACAGTAAATAGAGTGTATTATATATCAAAGAAGACGACGACAACAATACTCTTGCATTTATAAGGCTTACAGTAAAACTTTGAACGAACTTATGCAATCTACACTATAAATAGAGAATGCACCAAGCAAGAGAATACAAGAATTCCACTCAGGAATAGGTGAACTGTGAAGCAAACATCCAGGACGTCGGTCCTCTGCCTTGACCTTCTGACACACAAAACATCTCGAAACATATTGGTACACACTCCTCTCCATTCCCTTCCACTAGAACCTTGTGCGCAAATCCTTGTACATCTTGTTGCTTCCTAGATGAATACTTAACTTAGAACGTTGAGCCTGGGATAAAATCTCCTCCCTCAGAGTATCATCCTCCGGAACAACAATACGACCTGACAAACAGAGAAAACAATCTGATTGATAGTGGAATCCAGATGTACTATCATCTCTGGCTAAACGAGCCAAACAATGGGTCTTCGGGTCAGACATATGAGCATCCCAAATCCGAGAATACAAAGTTGACTTAGATAAAATTGCAAACATCTGGATACTCTGCATACCTTTCTTATGCTTAAAGGTATACCCTGAAGAACAACAATCTTCAACTGCACTTGTCACAGAACATGTCTGAAGTGCGTACACTCGCACCTTGCGACTCAAGGCATCAGTAGTGAGATTAGCAGCCCCTAGATGGTACTTAGTTTCACAGTCATAATATTTCAGCAAATCCATCCAACATCTCTATCTCATGTTCATCTCTGCCTAAGTAAACATATACTTGAAAATCTTGTGGTCTGTGAAGATCTCAAATCTCTCGCCATACAGATAATAACGCTAGATCTTCAATGCAAATACAATAGCTGCTAACTCAAGATCGTGCACTGAATAATTATTCTCGTAAACTTTCAACTGTCTAGAGGCGTATGCAATCACATGCCCATTTTGAGTCAGGACACAACCCAGTCCCTGAAGAGAAGCATCAGTGTATACCACATACCATCCAGATCTAGACGGTAAAGCCAACACAGGCGCAGAAGCCAAGCGTCTACGAAGCTCATAGAAATTCTCTTCACATTCTGAGGATCATTCAAACTTTACTCCCTTCCGAGTAAGTTGTGTCAAAGGTCGAGTTAGCTGCGAGAAATTCGCGATAAAGCGACGATAATATCCTGCTAGACCCAGAAAACTACGGATCTCAGCTACTGTCATCAGACGCAACCAGTTCATTAGAACCTCAATCTTGCTCGAATCCACTGAAAATCCATCTCTGGATATAATATGGCCAAGAAATACCACCCGATCCAGCCAAAACTCACACTTACTCAGTTTGGCGTATAACTGTATATCCCTCAAAGTCTGCAACACAAGCCTCAGATGATACGCGTGTTCATTCACATCATGTGAATATACTAAAATATCATCAATGAACACAACGACAAACGTGTCTAGAAATTCTTGGAATACTCGGTTCATCAGATCCATAAATACATCCGGTGCATTAGTCAATCCAAATGACATTACTAGGAACTCATAATGCTCATACCTGGTCCTGAATGTTGTCTTGGCTATATCTTGATCTCGGACTTGCATCTGAAGATATCCAGATCTCAAATCAATCTTTGAGTAAAACGAAGTACCTGCAACTGATCAAACAGATCATCTATATGAGGCAAAGGATACTTATTCTTGATTGTTACCCTGTTCAACTAGCGATAGTCAATGCACAGACGCACATACGCATCCTTCTTCTTTACGAACAGAACAGGCGCTACCCAAGGAGAAACACTAGGACGAATATAACCCTTGTACGTCCAACAGATCCTGAAGCTGCTGCATCAACTCACGCATCTCTTACGGATCCAGACGATATGGTGCTCGAGAAATAGGCAAAGTCCCTGGCATCAATTCTATGCCAAACTCGACTTCACGCACTAGAGGAAATCCTGGAATCTCATCTGGAAACACATCTGAAAATTCATTCACAATTGGAATAATATCAATACCAACACTTCCAGCGGATATATTAAATACATAGATGAGGTAGCCTTCCGCGTCAGATTCCAAAGCTCGATGAGCTTTCATAGCCGATACCAAAGGCATTTGAGGTCGCGCTCCCTCACCGTAGAAGGAACAATTGTCTTCACCAATCGGATGAAATCTTACTTGTTGGGTTGTGAAACACAAGTAATCTTGATTTTGATGATAAAAAACTTGTTATTGTGTTTATAACATATTTCATCAAGTGTTGTAGTTAGTAGATCAAAGTTGGAAGTCTTTGAGCTGAAAATCAAGTTACTTAATCTGGCACAGTTGATTAAATCAAACATATCTCATAGCTAGGTATTCCAAATGACTTTAGGCTAAAACGGTTGGAAAGCTTACTAAAATATCTACAAGTCATATTTCATACTAGATCAGTTAGTTCGGATGTTATCTAGGCGAAACGTTGGTCGCAAAATCGAGATGGATGCATTCGTTACTGTACCAGATCAAACATGATCAGCTCTGGTATTTTGGAAATAACTTACAGCTCGCTTATTAAAACGATACGATTCAGTATGCGTTACGAAGCTAAGAAAAAGCTCTACAAATCATATTCACAAATCAAAGCTTGAATCGGAGTTTAAAAAGCTAATAAATCGAGATTAATATTCAAGTTTTGCACTGAAATTCTGTAGAACAGAATTTCTGAAACAGCTTAGTATTTTGAATGTATCTCTCTCGTACAAACTTGAAATTGAGTGATTATTAATTCCGTGGAAATCCAAGATAAAGGGATACAACTTTTATGTTTATCACTTTGCCCAGAAATCAGAGCATCAAGAGCTATAATCAAGTGAAAAGATCAGATCAAACATGGCTAAACCAGATCAAGCGAATAAGACCAGATCGAAGTTGCTCTATACCAGATCAATTGAACAAGACCAAATCAAAGTTCGACCAGATCAAATTCGGACTAGACCAGATCAAAGTTTGACCAGACCATATGAGTTTGACCAGATCAAATCGATCAAACCAGTCCGATGAACAGTAAATTCAGCTCAAGTTCAGAAAATTTCCATCAACTTAAATATGACCGTTGCAACTTCAGAAAGTGTCCAGAAACTTCCCTAATGGTCATATTCTTGAATCTAACGTTCAAATCATTCTTGGAGACTTTAAATACAACACTTTAAAGATCAAACACAAGCTGGGGCATGAGATTAAAAGTATGGGCAGCCTACTTGAAGAAATCGGCTAGTTGAGAGCATTGCCCTTAGTGTGAAGAATATCATCATAATTTTTGAGCGTTAACAGCCTAGTTCTTCACAAAAAAATCACTCAAAAATATACACGCGAGATGAGCTTCAAAGATTTGTTGAGTGAGTCTTAGCACAAAGACATTAAAGATTGTGTTTGTAGTCTTGGCATAAGAGACGTTAAACATTATTCGGATTGTGAGGTTGAAGCCTACAATCAAGTGTTCTAGGAGTTCTTGTTTAGTCATTGTATAAGTCATAAATCGGATTGGGTTTGTACAAATAGGTTGTATAAATCAAAGTTTTCTAGTGGATCCTTGCGAGGAGGAAGAAGGGGGTGACGTAGGAGATTGAGCTCCGAACATCTATGAACAAATTTATGTCTATTTGTTTATCGCATTTACTTTCTTATTGCCACTGTTTTTAGTATGCATTATTGAATCATTTTATGTGTTTTTCATAGATCAAAATATTGCATACAAAGTGTTTGATAAAATGCTTCAACCAAACTGTTTTTATAATTATTTCAACTTGCATTCTTTCAAATGATTTCTAAATTGTTTATTCGGTTTCTACGAAGGGTTATTTCGAGTGTATTCCGCTTGGTTTAAAAATCATACTCAATTTAATTCATCGGTGTTGGGTTCTATTAGAACCTAATGGGGGAGATTTAGGTTCTATTGGCAACTTTAGCAATTTAAAGCGATTATGCAAGTACGCAAGCGGAAGACTTAAAGCAATCAATAATAAATGCAATAAATAAATGCGTAATGTAAATAAAGCAGTAAAAGTGATCAGAGATGTTTATGGAAGTTCGACGATAAATCGTCTACGTCTCCTCTTCTAGGTTAAGATCAATTAACCAAGGATCCACTAGCACTCCGAATGTCATGGCCTTGATGGCTCCAAGGATAGCCGTACAACTCAACACGATCACCGCGCCGATACAACTCGATACACTTGGCCTTAAGGGCTCCAAGGATAGCCTCGACAATCACACAACATACTTGACTTCACACTCAAGTGTTTACAATGATCGCACAACCAACTCACAAATGATTTTTACAAACAACTCTCGATTTTGAGCGAATATATCGAATAACTCTGTGATAGAACACTTTTAATGAGAGGAGATTCTTGCAAGAGATGAGAGTGAATTGGATATCTCAAATGGCTTGGAATGGCCTCTATTTATAGTTGCAATTTCGAGCAAGTTCGGATCCTCCGAACTGGTCTTCGGGTCGTCCGAAGTCTTCTGATTCAAATTCAAATTTCTGCGGCTGGTGAACTGTTTGGGGGGTCCGAACTCATCTTCGGGTCATCCCAACGGCTGCATTAAATTCATTCCGTCAAATTTCTTCCGACAAAATATTCAGTCGCCGTAAAGGAGTTGGGTTCCTCCGAACTTGTCTTCGGGGCGTCCGAAGTGTGCATTTCGTGGCTTCGGAGAGTTCCTCCAAACATTTTAAATTCCAGGAAATTCTTCGGGCCATCCGAACGGTCTTCGGATCAAATATTTTTAAGCATTAATTATTAAAACTCCCCCTCAATTTAATAATTAATCATTTAACCAAATTAATTCTCCCCCTTTTTGCGACAATCAAAAAACAAGTAAAAGAAGAGAAAATAAATACACAATAATTTCATTAAACTAAACTTGAATTTTACATAAAAAGCATAAAGCAAATACAACTTAAAATGAAAAATAAAATGTAAGAGTCATCATCGTGCTGCGGCGGAGGATAGCGGAAGAAGAAGTCATCAAAACGAGTCTTCAATGAGGCAACTCTCATAGTCAGTGCATCCATAGAGGCAGTAGAAGATGCAAAGTGGCTGGCTAGATTCCCTTCAATGCGCTGAAGAGTCTCGAAAAGACGATCAGACTGGTGAGCGGGGGTAGCAGGAATCTCGGGAATCTCAAATGGAAGCTCGCCAAGATTGGCCGGAAAAGACTGAAAGCCAGAAGAAGAAGGTCCTTCTTCTACAGGCGGTCCATTGGGAAAAACCTTAGCCTGAGAGGAGGGTGAAAGACTCGAATAAGAAAGTGAAAAGTGTTTATCTGGAAGATATTTCTTAAAGGCACGAGTTGGGTCATCAACCCAACGAGAGAGGAGAGGATTCCAAGACAATGCCATCTTGGTGATCGAAGAATGCTTGAAAGTGTGGGAATCATTGATGGAAAGGGGAACCACGTGATGAAAGAGATATCAAAGTGAGTCAAAATGCGGTTGATGAGACGAGCAAAAGGAAGAGTGACCTTCCTTGTGGCTTTAGCCGCATTATGCATGACTTGCATAATGAAGCGAGGGAGGTTGAAAGGACGGGAGGAGACAATGTGATAGAGAACATAGAGATCAAGATATTTGCAGGTGAAGGAGTCTCCACTGCGAGGAATGATAGAAGATGTGATCAATTTTTGGATGATTTGATAATCAGGACAAAGTTGTTTCAAAAGGAGACGATCGTCGGCAAGAGTAGCTGGACGACCAAGAATAGTAGAAAGCACCTCATCTCGATCAAATGTAGGATCGTCTAGAGGCCATCCCTGACCAAAGTAGAGACTCGGTCCCTCTGCAGGGAGTTGGAACCAGTCAGAAAAGTTGGAGACAGAAAAACGAACATGCCAACCCTGAACAATCGTAGCAATGTGAAGCTCATCGCCAAGTTCGGGTTCTAGGTTGGCATAGAACTCATGTATCAGAGCAAGGAAGATATAATCTTGAATGGAGGGCTGGAAAAAGGATTCCCAATGTTGGGCAGCAATAAGGGGCAACAAGAGGAGTTGATATGTCTCAAGATAGGTGACATCGAAAATATGACCGGGTAAAATCGGTCGAGTGGGGTAATCGTCCGGGATAGGACGTGAAACAGCAGGAAGGTTATGATCATGGATAGGGATTGGGCGACTAGAGCTAGCTTGATCACGACTGCATTTTCCAGGCCTTTTGTATGCTAGATTTTGGACTAAGGAAGAGAAGAAAAGAAAATTTGGTGTGAAGAAATCGGATGGCCCGAGGGGGTATTTATAGCAGAGGGTTCGGACGGCCCGATCCTGTTTACCGAGGTGATAAGATTTCATCTTATCTGACAGGCTGTAATCGGGTTCGGATGGCCCGAATTGAGTTCGGAGCGTCCGAACAGTTCAAATTGAGTTCGTGTCGTCTGAATGATTTCGGACGACCCGAAGGTAAGGCGGTCAAATTTTGAATTTTTATCGCTTAGGGATCGGACGGCCCGAAGCTAATTTCGGAAGGTCCGAACAGGCCATTTCGGAGGGAATTTTGAAAGTTTTAAACTGAAAAGGCGCGAGGCAGTTTGGGTGGTCCGAACCAGGGTTCGGGTGGTCCGAACTGGCCGAAGTCAGAAATTCGAGGATTACCCTAAAATTTATTAAATTTTGCAAATAAGTTTTAAACCAAATAATTCACATAAAATGTGAGCCTTTTAATTTTGAATAAATACAATTGATTTATATTATCCAAAATTAAATTGCTCAGTTTTAATATTAAGCTCCCCCTTAATGTGACATTATATTTATTTTATGTCTAAAAGCGATTACAGTTCAATCATGTCAAGTTCACCAAGCAAACGAATAAAAGTGTTTTCATCTAATGGTTTTGTAAAAATGTCGGCAAATTGATTTTTAGTGTCAACATATTGAAGTTCAACTTCATTTTGTTCGATGTGGTCACGAATAAAATGATGACGAATGTCAATATGTTTGGTGCGCGAATGTTGAATCAGATTCTTTGTAAGACATATGACCTAGTGTTATCACAAAAAATAGGGATTTTTGAAAAAGAGACGCCATAGTCGAGCAATTGATGCTTCATTCAAAAAATTTGCGCACAATAACTACCAAAAGCCATATATTCGGCTTCGGTCGTTGATAGCGCAACACAATTTTGCTTTTTGGAAAACCAAGAAACTAAACAGTTTCCTAAAAATAAACAAGTTCCACTAGTGCTTTTTCTGTCCACCTTATATCCACCAAAGTTGGCATCACGGTACGCTTTTAAATCAAAGAAGGAATTTTTTGAATACCACAAGCCGAGATTTGGATTATTGAAAGATATTTGAAAATGAATTTTAAGGCGAACAAATGTGATTCCTTTGGACATGATTGAAATCGTGCACACAAGAAAAAACTAAACATAATGTCTGGCCTACTGGCGGTAGCATATAGTAAGGAGCCAATTATACTACGAAAGGAAGATTGATCTACAGATTTACCATTTTCATCCTTGTCGAGTCTGATTGTTGTGCTCAGCGGTGTGGATGATGATTTTGTGTTTTCCATTCCAAACTTCTTTATAATCTCCTTGATATACTTGCTTTGGTTCACAAATAACCCATCCTTGCAATGTTTTATTTGCAATCCGAGGAAATAGTTAAGTTCCCCCATCATGTTCATCTCGAAGTGATCCTGCATAAGCTTGGAGAATTCTTGACAGAGATTTTCGTTAGTAGAACCAAAAATTATGTCATCAACATAAATTTGCACAATCAATAAATCATTTTTGACATTTTTGGTAAATAAAGTAATGTCAATCTTTCCTCTTGAAAAACCATTTGAAAGAAGGAAAGTAGACAATTTTTCATACCAAGATTTAGGAGCTTGTTTCAAACCATACAAAGCTTTGTTTAGTCTATACACATGATCATGCAATAAAGCATCAACAAAGCCATCAGGTTGTTCAATGTAAACTTCCTCTTCTAATTCACCATTCAGGAATGCACTCTTAACATCCGTTTCAAATAACTTAAAATTTCTAGAGCAGGCAAAAGCAAGAAACATGCGAATAGATTCAAGTCGGGCAACAGGAGCATAAGTCTCATCATAATCAATGTCTTCTTCTTGACTATATCCTTTCGCTACAAGCCTAGCTTTATTTCTAATGATAGTACCATGTTCATCAAGTTTATTTCTAAATACTCATTTAGTACCAATAATAGATCTATCATGCGACCTAGGAGCAAGACACCAAACATCATTACACTAGGAATTCATTTAATTCATCTTGCATAGCAATAATCCAAGAATCATCTAATAAAGCATCATCAATACACTTAGGTTCAACATGCGAAACAAAAACAAAATGATTGCAAATATTATTAAGAGAAGAGCGAGTGGTTACTCCCTTCAAAGGACTTCCAATGATAAGATCCATTGGATGAAGTTCAAGGGGCATAAAAGTTGATAAAAATTTTTGCTTTTAAAAGATTCATTTGTGTGTTTGCCAAGTTGACACGCATCACAAACAGAATCTGATTTTAAATTAAATTTTGGCATACCAACAACTAAATCAAGTTTCAAAAGTTTTTCAATGGTACTAGGACCAACATGACCTAGTCGTCAATTCCAAAGAATATTGTCATCAACATTAGGATACAAGGCTTTTAATATTTGTCAATGATAAATTATTTAAAGAAATCTTGTAAACATTTTCACTTCTATATCCTTTGAAATTTATGGATTTGTCAGATGTGAGTGATATTGTGCAGTGTTGGGGAGTGAATTTGACTTCATAACCTCTGTCGCACAATTGACTTATGCTTAGTAGATTATGCTTAAGTCATTTCACTAGGAGTACATCATCAATCAAGCAGGATTTAGAAATACCTATCGAGTCGATTCCTTCAATTACTCCTTTGTTGTTGTCTCCAAAGGTGACAGTTTCCTTCTCCTTTGGTTTGACCGATTGGAGTAGATCTTTGTTCCCCATCATATGTCTAGAACATCTACTGTCTAGATACCATATGATAGGGAGAACATTTTTTTCTATTTCCCTGCAAGAATTGATTTTGGTACCCTTTAGTTCTTTTGGGTCCACAGTGTTAGAAAAGAGAGATACAAATGGACTTCTAAGAGTTCAGTCTCTCATAGCGACATCATCGACACTTTTCAAGAGTGCTTCCGGTAGTAGGTAGGGCTATGGCCTCTTTAAAAACCTATTTCCTTGGACAGAGAAGCGTTCATTAGGAAGACCAGTCACAAGTCAAGGAAGTTTAAACCGGTCTATGATGAACTCCCTTAGATCATGTTCTCATAATGCCGACTGATGAGTTGTTAAGTACTTTTAGGCCTCCATTTCATATATCTCTTTTTATCATATTGATATTTCAAAGATTTACATTTATGTCTAGCATGACCTATTTTACAGCAGTAAGAGCATGTAGGGGGTGATCTCATCTTAGCTTTAGCAATAAGACTAGCAAAGTCTATAGATTTCTTACCATACCCTATTCCACCTTTATTAAAGCTACATTTTTTCATGCTTAGTAAATTATTCAATTTATTACTACTAACATTGAATTTATCAAATGATTTTTCTAAGTGAGCTATGTCATCCTTTAATCTTAGGTTTTCATGCTCCTTAGATTCTAATTAATTTTTGAGATTTCTATTTTCCTTTCTAAGTGATTTAGCCATATCAAACATTTGTTTATATGCATGCAATAATTCATCATAGGAAGGTACCTCGTCATTGTCGTCGGAGACGATTTCATCACTCCTAGCCATGAGGCAGATATTAGCTTCCTCCTCGTCATCATCGCTATCACTCCAAGTGGCTATGAGTGCTTTATTCTTTTCCTTGTCGTTTTTCTTCTTGAGAGGGAATTCATTTGCATAATGCCCTTTTTGTTGACAGTTGTAGCATGTCACTTCCTTGTGCGTCTTCTTGAATTTATTTCATCGCATGAATCGTTTGAATTTTCTTGCAAAGAGTTCCATATCATCATCTTCTTCTTCTTCGACTTGGGTGGATAAGGCAATCCCCTTTGCCTTGATCTTTTCATCCTCTTTCTTAGATTCTTTCCTTGTGGATACTTCCAACTCATGGGTTTTTAGGGTCCCATGGAGTTGATCAAGATCATAGGATGCGGTGCCGTCTTTGTTGGACTCAATGATGGCCGTTCTCTTGGCATCCCACTCCTTGGGTAGGGCGCGTAGAGCTCTCCTCCAAACTTGTTTGGTTGGATATTGTTCTCCAAGTTGGGCTAGCTCATTGATGATTTGAGAGAGCCTTCGGAACATTGTATCTACGTCTTCATTGGAATCCATCTCAAATGTCTCGTATTTGAGTTGTAGAAGATTGATCTTTGTCTCTTTGACTTGGTTGGTTCCTTTGTGGCATATCTCTAATTTGTCCCAAATCTCTTTTGCGGAGGAGCAGATCAAGATCCGGTTGTACTCGTTCATATCTAGGGAACAATGCAAAATATTCATAGCCTTAGCATTTTGAGAAATTAATTTCATATCCTCCTTTGGAAAGTCATCCATTCCCTTAGGAATTTTAACCCCTTCAACCTCTTTCATAGGTATATAGGGACCTTTCACCATTATTTTCCAAAGGTCATAGTCTATGGATTGGACATATAGGGAAATTATATTTTTCCAATATCCGTAGTTTATGTCGTTGAAAAGAAGAGGACGATTGGTTGATTCTCCTTGAGTATAATCGCTCGCTAGATTTGCCATAGAGTCTTTTTGAAAATATTTTGTAAAAAGGTGGTTCTAATACCACTTGTTAGAACCTAATGGGGGGGGGGGGATTTAGGTTCTATTGGCAACTTTAGCAATTTAAAGCGATTATGCAAGTACGCAAGCGGAAGACTTAAAGCAATCAATAATAAATGCGGTAAATAAATGCGTAATGTAAATAAAACAGTAAAAGGGATAAGAGATGCTTATGGAAGTTCGACGATAAATCGTCTACGTCTCCCCTTCTTGGTTAAGATCGATTAACCAAGGATCCACTAGCACTCCAAACTTCTTGGCCTTGATGGCTCCAAGGATAGCCGTACAACTCAACACGATCACCGTGCCGATACAAATCGATACACTTGGCCTTAAGGGCTCCAAGGATAGCCTCAACAATCACACAACACACTTGGCTTCACACTCAAGTGTTTACAATGATCGCACAACCAATCACAAATGATTTTTACAAACAATTCTCGACTTTTGAGCGAATATATCGAATAACTCTTTGATAGAACACTTTGAATGAGAGAAGATTCTTGCAAGAGATGAGATTTACCATTGTTAATATCATGAGATTTACCATTAAAATATTCCCTTCAAACTCTAAAGAGCAACCCAACACTAGACTCTTAGCCAACGCAGACTGACCAGTCGGAGTAAAAACAAATACCACTGTGTCTAGTGATATGTATGGAAACTTATATCTCTTAACCAAACGTGCAGAAATGAAAGAATGAGATGCACCAGTGTCAATGAGTGCAAAAGCAGATATATCAAATAACAGGAACATACCCGCTATAACCTTCTCATTCTCATACACTGCCTGATCATGCCTCAAGGCAAACACTTGGCTGGAAGCACAAGGTTTTAGATTAGAACCCCTGTCAACTGTCCATGTGGTCTCTGCTGCACTGAATCCTGAGAACCAGAACCTGAGCCAGAACCAGCTCCCCCGACATGTGGACAATCCTTCTTCAGGTGGCCAATCTCTCCGCATCGAAAACATGCCCCTGAAACCTTCCAGCACCTGTTAGCAGGATGACTCCCACCACAAAGTTTGCAAGGACCCTGATTCTTCCTGCAAAAGTGCATCACATCTCCGGATCCTGATGAAGAAGTAGAACCAGACTTCTTGAATAACTGAGCATGGGGACCCAAGGAACTCGCGGGTCTGGAAGAAAATAAGGATCTGTTACGACGGATACTGTCCTCGGCCTGGTGACATCGACTCACTAGTCCCTCGTAAGTCATATCATCTCCCATAGCAACTAGATCATGGATCTCCGGATTAAGGCCCTGGAGAAACAGATTATACTTCGCCTCCGTGCTGTCAGAAATCTGGGGGCAATAGGGCAGCAACTCAAAGAAATTCAGCTGATACTCATCGATCGACATCGATCCTTGCTTCAAACTCAGCAAATCGCTTGCCTCCGCCTGTCAGAGAGCAGGAGGAAAATACAGCTTATGGAAAGCTGTGCGGAATTCTTCCCAGGTAGCAACTCCTTGGGCTGCAATAAAGGGTGCAGATGCAGAACTCCACCATTTCCGAGATCGTCATTCCACTAGGAAATTAAGAGTCTCCATCTTGTGCTCCTCAGTGCATCGGAACTCCCGGAAACAAATCTCCATACGTCGCATCCAGTTCTCCACATCCTCTCGTGACTCACCTCCGATCAATGATTTCGGGGCCATCTGCATAAACCTATGCATACTGAAATGTCTGCGATCATCCTGGCGATGGTGATGATGGCCCAGACGATGCTCTCGATTGCCCTGATTACCCCAGCGTACACCTACACTGACATGGCTACTCTAGTCACCATGACCCGCCATCTACACGATGATTAAAGGTTAAACCCAAGACAACAATCTAGATCCTAAGATTACAATGCATGATCTGATACCATAAATGTAGTGACCTGCACCGTGATCACCTACTAATCATAAGCTTAAGCATGCATTTAACTTAAAGAAAATAAATCAAAAATAATCAGCGGAAACCTTAAACAACAATTAAATATTTTTACAACCATATCGAAATAATCCAAAATGTATCAACCCAAATACATCAAAAAACAACAGCTTAGACAAATTTCTCTGCTGGTCTTTAGTCGCCTAAGCCCTCTTGGAACCACCCGCAGACCTGCACCATGGAATAGGGTGTCCAGACACAACAAGGTATGGGACGTGTGCATAAAAAGCTCAGTACGAGAGTATGAGTATACGGTATTATATGTGCATGTATTCAAATGAACTGGGTACCAAGACTCTCAGGTCAAGAAGCAAACTCATAGATCGGGCCCATGGTATATAGCACGCTGCGCCTTCGCCTCAGGAGGTGGCTCATATATCTAGTGGATAATGATGACTTGATACTATTACAAGTGTCCAACCATCACGATGACCTTACACAAGACTTATGTATCCAACCATCCACAACTCGTAGGGTGAGCATCCTACTACAGGATACCTCTAAGGTAAAGGCTCAATATGCTCATGTATGCAACATACAGTCATGAAATGCTGTATATAAAGACATATAAAACATGAAATCAGATAGTGCATGCAAACACATAATACATGCATACTCAATCTGGATATCTCGAATAATACTTCCGTACCTCAAATACTAAGACAAGCTAGACCAGCTCTATGTCCAAGCCTATCGTCCGTACTACAATGAAAAGTACTCATGCATTATAATATAATTCTAAAAGCCTTAACTACGCTATAGAATACTCCCTAATTACTATAAGGAGCCAGAGCTATACCTGTGTCCGTCTTTATCCCTCGGATGATGACTAACCCAAAACTTGGGCACCTCTCTGCAGCAACCCCGGAGCACCTCGCCAACCTCCGGACCAAGCCTAGGAAGGCTGGAAAACACCTAGAATACCTATAGACCGAGAGAGAAGCTGAGCAAATGGTGTGAAAAATCTGATTCTCGGAGGGTCTGTTTATAGACGGATTTCGGAAGGTCCGATCTAGGGGTTCGGACGGTCCAATCTAGGGTAAGGACGATCTGATCCTTGAATGCGTAACACGTCACTTCATGCACAGTTTGGACGCTCCGATCTCCCTTCGGAGCCTCCGAACTTGCTATGTGTTTGGTCAGTCTTGACACCTCAACCCTTGCGTGGCCCAACTGGGTTTAGACAGTCTGATCCCTCCGCAGCCTCCGAACCTTGGTCATGCCTCCGAAGTGGTTCGGATCCTCCGATCCTGGTTCGGACGCTCCGAACTTACCTTGGCCAAAATTCCAAAAATTGTCCAATAAATTCAAAATTAAGCCTCTAATCCTTGATTAATCATTTTTACTTAATTAATATTGTAAAATTGAGCTGGGCTACTACAACTAACCTCAACTAAACTCAACTTGTTGAACTTTGTGGGTAAATTTCTACAGTAACAAAGTAAATCTTCAATCCAATTACAACCCCTAAGTCATCAGAATTGATCCCAACAAGTTGTATCAGAGAGAGGTTCTTTCTCATTTTTGAACGCGTTCAAATGGCTACATTTTGGGATCTTGCCAAGAGCCTCTGGAATACCACTTTGGAAAACTGTACTGCCAAAACCATAGAAACTTGTTCTACAGCTAAGAGCATTTGGTAGTGTTGGAGAACTCGGCGATCAGATCAATCAGAATTGATACCCGGTGCAGCGAAAGTTTAAAAATTTTATATGAAACGTTTCCATAATGGGTATCAAAACTTAACGATTAAATTGTGTGTGTAAAAATTAAATAACTATTATAAATTTTTACCTCCAATCTCGAATCGAGATTATGGACACCAAGAGATTGCTCTGCTCTTGTTGTATCTCCCTGGAACTGATGGACGAACTGTTCTTCAATCAGGTCCACGAACAGAGATTTAATCCCTCTGATAGATTGCACTAGAAAATCTATCAGAAGTTTCTACGAAGAGAATTAACGAATTTGATCCGTTAAACCAGACTGTAATTCAAAATTCACAGACAGGATTTTACCGAGCAGAGGGGAAAAGGGGCCGGCCACTTCAGAGGAAAAATACTAGGGTTTTTCGAAAATTTTGTGACCTGTTGTGTGTCATTTCTGTACTGCAATAACTTATTTATAATGTAGGCCACTAACAGCTTAGGGCCCATTAGTCATAAGTTCAAGCCCGACAAGCAAAGCCCGCATGTTCAGAAATTAATATAAAATTCATCATGACTCCGATTGATAAACTGATTTCACCAATGTGCACAGAAACCATTTCTGCACCTTTTAAAGTCAAGATAAATTTTTCTGAATCCGAATTCAGTAATTTCCAAAAATGTCCATCCCTATGTCATTTTAGGAAATCTTACTCCTCTACTCATAATTAAGAAGTCCAACTTCTTTGTTCATTAAATTTAACTCTTTAAATTTAACTATCTCAACGGGGATTAAAAATCCATTACTCTGTGTGACCCTCAATGGTTCAGGGATACAGCTAGCTGTGGGCTCACAACTCCTTGTGACTCGGAACAACAATTTCCGACTTGCCCATCGAATCATGGTAAGAGCGTCTAGCAACATCGCCCCATGATTCCCTAGGTATCACTGATAGTGCCTACAAGAACCAATAGATTTTGGTTAGCGTACAGTACGGTCCCTTCATCCAAATATCCCGATCGAATCAACAACCATTGGTATATCGAGAGTCGTTCGAGATTCGATAACTATGCAATACATCTTGAAGATCAAATAGTGACATCGCATGTGTTACTAAGAAACCATTTCTTAAAACACATCATGTACTCTGGCCAGAGATTCGTCACACTAATATCTCCTCAGATCGCATAGGATATCCACACTCGCAAGTATGTGGTGAATCCTTGAAAACAAAGCATCGACTCCTATATGTGTTGTAACTGTACCCAATCCCGACACCTGATGACCCCAATAGAGTCGGTAAACGAGTCAAAGCACAGTACTAGCATATAGAGTCTCAATGATGTTTCAAGTAATAAGGACTAATGGTGTACAACCAAAACCGCGGACTTTATCCACTCGATAAGTGATAACCACTTGGAAAGTCCGGATAGGGTAGTTCGATCATTCATCATATGAATATCCATTTGCATGCTTCGAACATCTCTATGTTCCCTACCAATGAAACGTGGTACTCTGCATCGCAAATGCTAGTCTCAAACTCGAGCGATCCTTATCCTTATTATCGGACGGCTCAATCGACTAGGAACAGTTTAGAATATACAGTGACTATAAGATGTGTTTCATGATAGACATCCCCATGTTCTACCACATCTTATATACACTATAGTATATTCAAGGTCTTTATCAAAACAACAATAGTATATCACAATATAACAATATGAAGAAAGATAAAGTCATTGCCATTAATAAAAGTGTAAATTATATTAAACAAAAGATTGTTTATACAAAGAGTCATCAAAGCCCTTAGCCACAAGTTGGCTCACCGGGCACCTACTCTTTCAGGCAGTAGTTAATCAAGCTAGGAGAAGAAGAGATAAAAACTGATGAGAGCAGGAGTCAATTGATGAATACTATTACAGAACCCTGCAACTCAGACAACCATGCAAATTCATTAAGTGGAGATAACAACAGTTTTCTTGTAGCTCATGATGAGCAGTTTTCTCTCCAAGAGCAAAAACATGAGTTCGATCTGCAAACTGCAAAGGGACAAGTGTTGATTTTGATTCAGAAAAATTTACATGTGAAGAGTTAGCCGAAGCACAAAAATACATGGCAAATGAGTATCAAAGACTCTGTTTAGCACTCGAAGAAGCTAAGGCTAAGAAAAGTAATCTGTTGGATTGCTCAACCAAACCCGATTGGAAAATTTCAGTTGAGAAAATCAGTCTAGAAGAAGAAATTGCAAAGCTTAGAACTAAAAATGAAGAGTTACAAGTTTAAAATCAGCAATTGAAATCAGAGAATCAAAGGATGACTAAGCTAATTCAAATATGGAATAAGTCATTAGTTCTGTTAAATGAGTTACAAGAAATTACAAAAGCCCAATGGAGACAGAACTGGTCTAGGGTTCAGTGGCAAAGAGTGCAAGTCTACTATGGATGATTATCAACCTATACTGGATATGAGTAAAGGAAAGTACATTCATTTCATCAAGTCCAGTTTAGGGGATACACAAAGTCATACGATTTGACAGAACGAGAAAACTGTTAGAGAGTGCAGCAATGTTCAAAAATTCAGGATTGGATATATGTCGGAGAAATCTCTAAGAAAGGGTACAAATAAAGTCAAACTGAGAACATCTTGAATACAGAATGTCGCAGCAATAAAACCTACCAATGGCAAGATCCTGTGAGGAACAGAAGCACTCGTAACAAAGGCAGGGTAAAAACTCACACTAACCCTCTAGCATACTCACAAACACATCACTTACAGTCAAATGCAAATTGCTCGTTTCGCAAGAACACAATGCACAAAACGTGAATTTTGTGGGATCCATCCAAAAATCGATCAGTCAAGATGATTCAGGTATGGATTCCTAAAGGACTAATCACTTAAGGGCCAATGAAAATGAGTACCATAGTCGAGTTTGAATTTGTGTTTGCAGAAGTAAAAGATACATGATCAGTTTAGCACATATCAGCTAAACTGACAGTTTAACTCAAATAATAAAAATGAGGTCTAGTACAGCTCAACCAAGTTGGTCAACTGATCAATATCAACTCAGTAGAAAAGTTTTGAAGTGAGGGGGAATGTCAGTTGCGATAGTCCAACTGATGACAACATCAAATTGAAATCCTCAAACGGACTAAGCCATTTCTTTTCAAAACTCTTATTTATTTACTTATTTCTTGCGATTCATTTTGATTAAGTATTTGATTAAAAATAGAAACTAAAAGGGTTAAATATGTATTTATTCACAGCATTCTTCAAATATTTCACCGCATTTATTTGTCATATATATATTTGTTAGTGGTTGAGAAGAACCGTAAATACTAAGTGCAGAAAATAAATGGAACAAAACTCTTGAAGCAAAATATTAAGATTTTATTTATAATTCTCCTTTAGCTATACCTGAAACGACCTAAATCGTAAATTTTTTTTAAAATATTACATATATGCATCTATAATTTAAATAGATTTTCATAAAATTTAATGCATAATAAAAATCGATTGCATCTTAAAAGTTTAAAAACTCGAACAGGTTAAAATCCATGCAAACGACTATAATCTCAAAAGTATGCAAACTAATGAAAAATAGTAAACATGTGCGGAAAATAGCTCAATACATAAAATATCTCATCATAAACTAAATCAACTGAAACATGAGCTGGCGAAGGTCACGGGTGTGCTAGCTCGCCACGGATGCACAGAGGTCTTCATCACCAGTCGGGACCACAACCTCTTGAATAACATAAAACTCACTTGCACACCATTTAGTTCTAGTGAGCCTAAAGGCCCAGCATGCTCTACCTTTAATAACGAGTACTACTAAATAAAACCACATGCAAGCACATAACGTATATAAAAATAACCTGAGGATTCTAATGCATGCATGATCGTAAAATCGTATGCATAAACTGCGTCGTAATCTAAATCATAACATAATACGTAACATAAGCATTGGCATGTCATAAACATAAAAATCATTTTCTATGGGTCATATCAGTGAAGTGTAACCTAATTCGATAGATCAATCTAAATCCATCGTACGTGGTGACGGCCTATGTGGGGTGTACCCCTAACGCCCTATGCCACTTCACCCAACCTTTGGGGATCAATAGGCTCATAATCGTAAGTGGAAAGGTCATCGGGCCGGTATCCCGACCTCTAGTCCCGTGTTTGTCACAAATCACTTCAACTTTCCAAAAATATTTTCTTTACATGCCCGTTATCTCATCATAAAATACATGCATGAATCATGAACTTAGAAATATCACTTTCTTAAAATTTTGCCCGTAAATATATATTTAATTCATTTTTCATAATAAAAATCATACTTATATGAAAATATACATATACATCAATTAAATATATATTTACAGACTATTTTGTTTGCCACTGGCTAATTCGAGTTGTTGCCTCTTAACTAAAGCTCATAAACTTAGACTGGCTCATTAACATTTATACTGGCCAAAAAATACTTAGAATAGCTCAATCACACTTAAAACGACTCAATCAGACTTAGATTGGAACAATAGTACTTAGTCCAACCAAATAATTAAACAACTTAGGCTCATTAACAAATTTATCTCAATTATTAAATTAAACCTCCAATAAATATCTTAAGCCCAATAAGCTTGGCTCAATAACTAAGTCAATTCATTCAAGTCGAAATAACACTTTATCCCAAATAAACAACTAAGCCCAATAAATAAATTAAACTCAATAAAAATTTTACACTCAATAACTAAATTAAGCCCAAGAACATCTTAGGCCCAATAACAAAATTGACCCAATGAATAAACTAAACACTTAGACTCTTAAATAAATTACCCGGACCAACATAAAAGAATTCGAAACCAAACCATAACATATGACCCTAATACACTTTACCCAACACGGACAATCCACTCGTCCGAGCCCTGCCTGAGCTGCCCGCTAGATAGACCACCCTTACAACCATCCAACTGTTCACCTAGCCGACACTACTTCAAGACATCTTAAACCAAGACCCAAAGGGACCTAACCCAGCCATCAACTAGTGAACAGCAACTAAGACCCAGCCATGACAAAAAAATCATCTACAATACATAAAAACGCGAATGATGCATGAGTTAAAATTTGAGTTACCATATCCACATGCAAATGCAACAACACAATTTAATAATCAAAAAGTGAATATACTGATCTAAATGGTGTGAGAAAGGAAGGGTATAACATGCTTTTGCGTTTAGAACGCACGAAAACTTATACGGTTACGGTTGCGCATATCGGGACTCGGGAATCCCATAATTATCCAATTCTGGAAGATCAAATCCCTAATATGCTGATTTCTACCTCTAATTATCCTTAAATGGCTTCCGATCTGCGAAAAATCATACAATGGTCAAAAGTCAATGCTGGTCAACTCTTGTCAAACTTTGACCAAAAATTTCCGAACTTAATTGCGTTCTTACCGTTTCACGATTTCGAATTTCGACTCGAAACTTGGATATTTGGATCCATCATGTCGAACCGATAAAAAATGGTTAACATGTCAAAACTTGCCGGAAAATTGGGGAAGAAGGCGGCGCGGCGGCGATCTGCAAATCAACTCCAAAATTCAAGAAATTTGGCAGGGTTGTAGAGCTCCACAAGACTATTTTAACAGACTAGGCCACTGCCGGAATGGACCAACGTGGCGGCCGGAATCGGCAAAAAATAGTGGCACCGGCGACGACGTTCGAAGCTTCGATCTACCTAATTTTTCCACGAAAAAAGCTGGAATAAGCTTGGGAAATGATCTACACACATCCTAATACCATTTAGCAGCCCAAAAAAAAGCTCAATCGAGCTAAAATTCGACTATTACACGCGAAGAAGACGATGAATAGTGTCGCCCCTTTCTCGACTTTGTGATCACCAAATCGGACACTAAAACTCACGATTCTTGGTGTGGTTGTGACCGCCTCGACAAGAGCTACAAAATGGCGGGGTCAATCGACGGCAATGGCGGCGATCGGATGGTCGGCGATGGTAGGGACGAATTGGGGGTTAGGGTTTTAGTGTGTGTTTTGGGTGTTTTGTGCGTAAGAGAGAGTGTACCACTTAATATTATAAAATTTGATCCTAAAATGACCCGGTCTGATCCATTTTAATGCTCTTGCGTTACTTTACACCAATATGTAATTTAACACATTTTTACAATTATCTGAAATAGCGAACTTTGACTTGGCAACTAGACCAGTTAATTCCCAATAAATAAATTGAGTAAATCTTAGGCTTTGACCAGTCACCCAAACTGATTAATTTCTCCAATTTAAATTATCTGGCGTCAATAATTATTTTTAATTCCAATATCTCGATAAATATCTCAAAATGCTAATATTACCAGATATCCAGAAATAGTCAAACTCATTGACTAATTGGCACGTGTATTTTATAAATACACTCTGTAACTCAGTTGGCCGCAATAATTATTTTATCCACTCAATAATTATTTTAATTGCCAATTAATTCGGTAAATAAATTTTTGGGGCGTTACAATACTGACTTCCCAGTTTGCAATTGATTCCCAAAAGCCCATGGCTTAATACAACTCCTCGGTTTCTATTTCATGATATGCAGAGGAAATAATGATCCTTCGTATTATTTGAAGCCTTTTTAGAGACTTCAACAGAAGAATATCTTATTCACTAAAGACATTCTCATACTTGGCGTCACCAAGTCTTTTCTTGTACTTCTCCAGTTTTCTATCCTCATAATGAGGAAGGGGACAAGAAAGTTCTTGAAGAGTTTTGATCTTTTTCATCAAAGCATTGATCTTATCTTCAACACCTTCTACATAAAAATTCAACCATGCTTCAGTATACATGTCTTGTTGTTTCGAGAAAAGTTAAAAGATAAATGTTTGAACACCCCTTTATATAATAAGGTTAAGAGAAGTCTAAGAAGTTTTTGTTGAGGAAATACGAAGAGTCGACACGCTTTTCAATAAATATTCTTGCAGGCATTCATTAGATTTTATCCTTGATTAGAATCAATAAGCAAGACTTCAAGTACTAAGGATAAACTGACATCATATAGGGAGGAGGAACGATCGTTGAGCTCTTCAGATACTTACTTAATAAGCATCATTCATATATTAGTATGCAAATATAATAAAGATATACATAAAAGGGAAGAATACTCTTCATTGATTTTTGACTTTACATATCTCTCGTAGGATTGAACACTTCCAAGATTTTATCCATAAAATCATAGAAGCATCTTGATAATCAGGATCTGTGACTATTTTACAAAGCGCACTATATTGCTTCATAAGAGAAAGTAGATAAATGCTCTTAGAACTAAAAATATCTTCCGACTTAGTGGTGTTAAGCCGACTCTTGTACTTCTCTAACTTGTAATGTCTGCCAATAGAATAAACAACCAAACAATTCTTAGAAAATTGTATTTTGAGCTCCAGTAGATCAACTTTGAAGTTAACCGCATGTTGGCATCTTTGCTTGAGAATCTCCATGATTAACAGATATTCACAATATTTGATGAACTACTCATATTTATAAGGAAAAATAAAGTTTGCGTCTTTTTAGTATCAGGTACCAAGAAGTAGTATTAAAGACAACAATAAATGACCAACACTGGAAAAGAGAAATGTGTTGCAGTAAAATATTGCTCACAAAAATAATCCAAAAAACAAGTGGCATCAACTGTTACAGAGACAGAGTTTCGCGAAAGTGGAAAATTGCGAGAAAAGAGAAATGAGTACACATTATATAGAAAGTAAAAGTATTGATACTTGCAAAGGCTTAAGAAGCTTGACAGTCACAAGACAGACAGAAACGTCCACATTAAATTAAAGGGATATTGTGGAAGCAACTGAACTGAAACTGATAATATGCACAACAACTAACCAGATCATCGAAAATCAGTTTAATCTAAACTGAAGATCACGTAAATTGCTCCAGCATTATTGTTGCCCTGGTTCAGCATCAGCAACATAAAAACAACAAAAAACTACAAGAAGAAGATGAAACATCAACATTACAAGTTCTAAAGAAACGACATCAGGATTTACGGAAGAATGATAAGCAATTTTCTAATATTTTGACAAAACACGAAAAAGGGGAAAATTGTTGAAAACTGAAATATATAAGTATTCTACCTTACTCACTGCATCAGTTTACCATCGCAACTAGAAGTGGATAAGGTTTCCCGTATAAAGCTAACGACGCAAAGTTATAGATGCAAAGCCAGTGTACTTGTAAATGTTGGAGAAAAAACAAAATTTGAATTCGAAATTGAGAAGTCTATAAATACAAGATCAAGAGGAATCAGAATGGGGGAGCGCGATATAATCATATGAACATCCAAAAACTCTCTCAAGAACACATTTGACAGAAGAAGAAAAAATCAATAATTGTGGTATCGAGCACACACATAAAGTCTTATCTGATCAAGCGAAGGATCAATTTGTGCTAAGCCTTATCGAGTTGTAAAATCTGTAATAGATCGGTTAATTGTTCTGTAAAAGCACTATCTTTGTGACAAATAAGCAGTCGAGGGATGTGTTCTTATTTTTAGGAGTTTTGAGATAGGCCACTGTGTAAGTTCCAGTCTTGGATCGGGATCTTTCAAATTTCTTGTAATAGTCAAAGTATTCTAGAGTGAATCCTTTCGAGGTGGAAAAAGAGGTGTAGGAGTAATTGAAATCTTCGAACATCCATAAACAACATCTGTGTCGTTTAACTTTCAATCTACTACTCACACACGCTCACAGAAACTGCTTAGCTATTTGAATATTTTTCTAATCTGTTGGTTGACATTTTCCGCGCATATTTTTTTTGCCAATCAACATCGACACACGAGAAAGTAAGAGCTCGGTTGACTAACCTCATCTAAACTCAACTTGTTGAACTTTGTGGGGTAAACTACTACAGTAACAAAGTAAATCTTCAGTCTAGTTACAACCCCTACGTTATCGGAATCGATCCCAACAAAATATATTATAATATTATTTTGATACGAGTCGAGAATCACGTCGTGATAAGGTTTGATTCCCAATCCCTATCCCGATATTAATCAGGACGGGAAAAATTTCCAAAATTTGGGTTGAAAAAATATCGGAATGAGATTTTTTTGGGACGAGAATGAGTTGAGATTCGAGAAGGATTGAGATTTAGGGAATTTTCGCCACCCCTACTACTGTGTTAGGTATGCTTTAAGCTAAGAGATCTATTTTCTTGAAAATTTGTAATAGGTTACGCAAAAAAATGGTGATAAGAATAAATCCCTGTTTCTAAATCTTGGTATGCATAATATATAAGATATCATAATTTTGGCCAATCTTTAACCGACTTCAATGTCGCCACGTTTATGCATGATATAAACGTAATTTATTTATATTTTTATAATATTTTTTATATAAATCATGCTTAATAATATTACTCAATAAAATTCTCAAAATATTAACTTTTACTATTTATTAAGGTTGGGCATAGTAGAGTAACTAAATGGTGTCATGGTCTGTTTTTTAAACTTTCAAAACTACTCTCACCCCAATTATCCACATTCTCTCGGTTATAGGTTCCAACTTCCAACTAATTCACATCCCTTATTTCCCTCCCAAATCCCAAACATATGCATTCCTTTTTATTTTCTTTTCTTTTTTTTTTTTGAATTACTTTCTTATTTTACAGATCTAAGTTAAATATATTTTTCAACCCAACACAAAAATTATACTCAAATTCTTTTTATATATTTCTAGCGAGTACTATCTTTTTTATCCATTGCTTACGTTAATATCTTTTATCGCACATGCATTGCATGTGCTTATTTGTTAGTATTTATAAACCTTTTTGAAAGAGAGAGATGGAAAAAAAAAATTACCAATTTTTTTATAATATATTTTATTCTAAATAAGACATATAATCATTTAAGGGAAAATATAGATAAATATTATATAATATCTTATTAAATATGATGGTTAAATATAAATAAATAATTGGCTAAAATATGATTTAAAAAAAACGAAGAATTGGCTAAAATAGTTTTTATGATATTGTTTATTTAATTGATTAATGAGATGTTTTTTTAAAATATTTTAAATATTTTTTGTTAATAAAAAATTAAATCATGATCTCAAAAAATCTAAGTAAAATAGATTGCTTTGATATTTTTTTTTATTAAATTAAGATGAATTTTAATTTTTTTTTCTTATTTTGTAAGAGTATTTTTGGTTTATAAAAAATTAAACCGTGATCTAAAAATAATTATTCTACGCCTTTTTGTATTTTATTAAAATATATATGACATAGATGTTTCATGTTGATTAATCTTGATATGAAAGATGGTTGATTAAACATAACTTCAAAGACATTATTAGATAAAATATCGTTTAATTTGGTTTCAACATGCATATGTTTTTTTTCCACTGCTACAAACAGATGAAAATAATAATATGATGAGCTCTCGCTCGATCCACTCTCAAATATATATCCTGCTTGGGAATTTCAAAGATTTTCTTCACAAATTAAGGTAACTAACTATTGAATTTATATATGCTACGTACTCAAGATCTTGATGTTATTTTTGCAACAGTTAGCAGCCTCCAAGGGGATTACTGGACTGGTAAAAGAATTAACATGAAGAAGCTAGGTACTTACTTGTTTATGAGAGATCATATATCTAATTATTTGTTCGCCTTTACATGATCGAATCCATGGCTCAGATTATTGGGCATGCAACATCACTCTTCAGTGTAATGCAAAGATATCAATTTGTCCAAAATATTTAGTTAATGCAACGTTGTTCTGTACAAGTTGTAACATTAAATTTGTTTTCTAAATACTGATCAAAATACTTAGCTTGTTAGGTGGCTCCATGTTTATGCGAACGTAATTCAGAAATTTTGTCTATATTTCACATTTAGTCTCCTAATTATCTGATGCTTTCAAAACACAAAACACATCTTAAAACATTCTACATACACGCGAAAAAGGCGAAACGGCCAGCTGCTGTTTAATCAACAACCAAATTATTCACTCATATCTGTAATTGATGGACTCGAAGGACATGGGGACTGCTCTCATGTGCTGCCATTGGAATGCTGCTGAACTTACAATCCACCATCAAAGCCGATTGAACCGCGCTTTCTTGAATCCTGATTTTTTCTATAAGTTGTAGTAGAATGCTTTCCAGCTCTGCTCCATCCATCCATTCATGGATTTCTGCTCTGATGCGTCCCAGATTTTCGCGTAACAAATTCCACGCTGGGAAGTTCTTTCTTGGCATCATGAAGTCTCCTTCCTCCAGCTGCAAACTCGGGCAGAAATCGCCTAAACCGTCGCCAAGATATATCATCCTCTTCTTCCCTTCTTTGACTACAGAGCATTTGATCCTTTCCACAATCATACCCTTTCATTAATTAAACAAACGCAAGATCAGTACACGCTCAAATAATTAACAATAATTAAAAAAAAACAGTACTCAAGATTTTATTATATATATACATACCTTGCACATGTTTGGAGGGCAAGGATTGATGCATCCATGAGGAGACGACTTGAAATCAACGTAAGGAGAGATCCTCAACCTCCCTTCATCGTCCTGGTAGCTCGGGTTCGTGTTGATCTCGGAGAAGCAATCTTTTATTCCCAGGTGATCAAGAATCGTCTCAATGAAGAAGGTGTTGGCATCGCTCACTATCCTCAGATCACACCTAAAAATTTATGAAAACATAAATCAAAACTCCAAAATCTTGACCACCCAATTCGATATATATATATTATATATGTAGATGTATTATACGTACCCTAAAGCATGGGCCGTTTTGATTGCCGGGACTATGCGAGGATGTATCGGAACCGTCCTCAGCACTAGTTTGATCTCTTCAATGGAAAATCCTCGCTGATGGAGTTCTAACATCATCCTATCCTGCAGCATCGTAAAACAAATTAAAGAAACAAATATATTGATATTACTTACCGTTGAAAGATCGATACACGTACCATGAGTGAGTTCCAAGGCATTGTGGGGAGAAGCTTATTGAACAAATCGGTGGCGCCATGTTCGTCCACCACCCAATTGTCGCTGTCGGGCTCTATGATCGTCTTGTCAAAGTCGAAAACCACCACGATTCCGGCCATGACAAAGAGAAGAGGAATAGGGTGAAGATTTATGTTTCGTGAAAACGTAATGGAGACTTCGTAAGCGGGGGTTGGGGGTATATATTTGGGGGGAGGGATATTGAGTTTGTGTAAACCAACTAGGATTCCACTTTAATTTCCTTAACCAACTAGGATTCCACTTTAATTTCCTTTTAAATACAAATAATACTCAGTTTAAGCGTGTATTTAAAGCCACTCGTATGTATTTGAAAATACAAATCTTGGCTTCAGAATATATGAATGTCTATCTATTTAAATCAAAGGGTCATGAAAATTTCATCTTCAACGTTTAATAATTAATTTATTATTGGTATCTAAAAGAAGGTTATAAATATTATAATGAGTAAAAATTATTTTGGTACATGAACTATAGATAAAATGTCAAATTGGTAAATGAACTATTGAAAATGGTTTAATTGATATATGATCAAACTCAAAAGTTAATTTTTCCAATTACTTAAATTGCTTTTTAAGTTGAATATTGTTATTAAATTTATTAATTGAACTACATACATATTTTTGTCTTTTAAATTATTATATTAATTATAATTGTAAATATAAATTCATATTTACTAATTACTATACTATAAAAAGAAGATTATATATCATGTATACGAAAAAAGTATTCAATATAAAATTTGTAGATCATAAATGAAAAGACACAAACATATATATCATTTTTATTTTCATTTATATAAATAATAATATTATAACATAGATAAAAAAACAATATCTTTTATTATATATTTGTAATATATATTATTTTTGAATATATAATTTATCAATTGTTATATATATGTGTGTATATGCATGTTTATATTAATTAATATTTATAATATTTCGTACAATAAGTACGATCCTTTGTTTATAATCTAAAATTTAAATAAATATAAATTTATGCTTATAATTGTATTAATAAAATGATTTTGAATAATAAAATGTGTATCAATTTTAATTTTAAAAAAATATTAGGCTTTAAAATAATGTAAGTAAAGGGTATAATTGTCTTTATAAGTTGATTATGTATCAATTAAACAATTTTCAATAGTTCATGTACCAATTTGATATTTTATCAATAGTTCGTGTATCAAAATGAATTTTACTCATATTATAATATCATATTGATATTCCCGACTAATGAGTTCTCTGATTTATTCAAATAAAGTACAATGTTATTCTTTAGAAATAAAATAAATTGTAAGAAGAATATGTGTGTAATCCAAACGAAACAACCAGCCACGATTATTCATTCCATCATGAAATAAGAATTAATTCTGACTTGTTCTTAAGGCATGTCCAAATTCTTTAAGTAGATAAATATATGACCAGTGTTTAGGTGTTTAATTCAGTTTACATTACTAATATATTTAGTTTGTAAATTATTGGGTTACTTCGGGATTTATTTAGTACACACTGGAAAGTAAAGAAACGACCCATGTTCCCATGTCATTAGGAAAAAGATAATTAATTCGAACTTGAAGAGTCTCATAAAGACTCTATTTATTCCTTTTATTATTTTGATGTATATGCAAAAATAAATAACTATGGAAGTAAATAGGAGAAGATGACTTAAGCTGGCTAGTGTGCTTTAAATTAATTAAGAGATCTATTTTCTTGAAATTTGTAACCAAATGAATGGGTTATACGTTCTAATTTTTTTAAAAGATTTTTTTATTATATGCGCTGTCTTTTTTTCTTTTTCTTTTTTTTTCAATTCATTTTTTTTATATTTTCAATTTTTCTTATATCGGCTAATTCAAGAATTAGGTATTAATTTTAGAAAAACTCAATTGAATCAATTAATTCAATTCAATTTTCCATTTTCTAAAATTAAAGTCGATTAATCGAATTCTAAATAATTAAATTTCTATTTTTTATATTAGACTTTATATATATTTTATAATATTTGTTGGACGTTTTTATATTTAATATTGTACTCAATTTTTTATTTTTTATTTTTAAAACCATAACATGTTTTTCTATGACAAAAATGTCTTATTCAATTATTAAAATTTTAATTATTTTTAAATAAAAATCGGTTAATTGAGTTATCGAGATGAAGTAACCGATATTTTAATTCGGTTCAATTAGCTTCAAAAAAATTTGTATGTTAAAGTTTTCCTTTCTATTTTACAAATTTTTTTAAAAAAATCAAGGAAAGGAAAAACAAACAAACAAACCTCAAAGAATCTAAATTTTGGAAAAATTAAAACAAAAGGCGAAAAAATAAGACAAAGGTTCAAAAAATATATTTAAATTATATTATAAAAGAAAGTATGAAATGAACTCTATATGGCATGTCCATTCCTTTGGTTTGTTAACATGTTTGATGGAACTGGAACAGATCAGGGGTGTTCGGTAAATTAGTTAGTCCCGGCTTCAATTCTATAGGACGTTCAAGATTAAGTGGTGTTTTTGGATAGATTAGGTACATGTGGCAAAGTTGTGTGTGCATTCCAAATCACTTTTGTTGTCACTAACACGTACATCATGATAATAGTGTATTATAACTTTAGGACTGTTAATATAAAATTGATTTCGCTCAATTCGATTATTGAATCTCTTCGATTATACACATATGTATTTGTCAGGATCGAAATACTATTGTTGTTGGAGTAGAACAAATAGCAAGCTTCTATTTGTCCCACTGAACGACTGATATAGGCGTCTACTGGTCCAGCAGTGAATTTAGCAGTGTTAGCCACTGAACTCCTTCTTTCTCTAGATCTCCAAAAGTCAACCAACAAAGATACGGTTGTGCAAAAAATATTAACTGGGAGATTGACTCGCATCATCCGGTTCAACTGGTGTATGAGAGGAAATATAAAAGCAGTAGATGACATAGAGGTTGTTTTTGGATGTTCGGATACTCAACTGCTCCTACATCACCCCTTATTATGTCTCCAGAAGGTATCACTAGAATAATTTGACACGACGTCCCACCTCAGCTCAGGACTTACCCCACTGCCTACCACCAAGACTCCTAGTAACTTTACTGATTTCAACCCTCGGCTGAAAACAGATTACAGAGGTTTACAACACCTCTACTCATGTACGAATACAAAGTTTGTAACTAAACACTAAGCACAAAATGATCCTATGAGATCTGATATGACTTGATGTGTGTGTTGGCGTTCTTCGACTTTTATGAGTGATCTTCAATGTAAGCATGAACCCTTCCTGTATGAATGTAATAGCTGAAAGTGTTCAACTGCGATTGTTTCTTTGATTAGTGTTGTGAGTTTTTGTAAGCCGACCAGTTCTACCGTTGGTTGTAGTCTCTAATTATAGTGTCAAGATAACGGTTATCTTGATTCAAATACATCCGTTGATAAATAGACGTTTTCTTGTCGTTTAGCTCATTGTATAAAGGTACATTGTGACTGTGTAGATTTGACTTTGATCAGTGTACTAGAGACCGTAGGTTAATAGATTTAACTGGTTACAAGAGAGTTTCTGTTGAGTTGCTCTCTTGCTTCTGTTGCTTTCTTAGTTTGTCTGCTGGTTTTCATTAGTTTTGTTGATATTAACTGTTGTGACTTCGATCTGCTTATCTGAGTAGCTATCACTCCTACTGGATGAGAGAAGATTCTTACAAGAGATAAGAGTGAAATGGATATCTCAAATGGTTTGGAATGACCTCTATTTATAGTTTCAATTTAGAGCAAGTTCGGATCCTCCGAACTGGTCTTCGGGTCGTACGAAGTCTTCTGATTCAAATTCAAATTTTTGCGGCTGGTCAACTGTTCGGGGGGGTCCAAACTCATCTTTGGGTCGTCCGAACGGCTGCATTAAATTCATTCCGGCAAATTTCTTTCGACAAAATATTCAGTCGCCGTAAAGGAGTTTGGGTCCTCCGAACTTGTCTTCGGGGCGTCCGAAGTGTGCATTTCGTGGCTTACGAGAGTGCCTCCGAACATTTTAAATTCCAGGAAATTCTTCGGGCCGTCCGAATGGTCTTCGGATTGTCCGAACAAGTCTTTCGTGGCCTCCGATCTTATCCTCCGATCATATTTAAATATTGAATAATCTTCGGGTGGTCCGAACCTGGGCAAATTCGAACATTTAAATTTTAATCTCCAATTTTTTATTATCGGTTCTTGCTTCTAATATTTTCCATACATAAAAATATTATTATCTGCAAATTTTTTACTTTAAAATATTAGTAATAAATAACCGAGTTTTGTAATCATCAAAACACAATATTTTGAGACTTGTTAATGCATTAAAAACATTAATCTCATTACACGAGATTTGTATGCGTTTAAGGCGTAACAGGTTCATTTTTGAACATTTCAAGAACGAGTTAGTGTAGCTCTAAAATATTTTTAATTGTGTATTCACCACCCTCTACACACGTTTTCGATCCTAACATTACCAATCTCTGGTAACAATCCACTGAAACTCGATATGTAGTCAACACATCAATTCCCAAAATGCAATCAAAATCTTCCATTGTTAATATCATGAGATTTACCATTAGAATATTTCCTTCAAACTCTAAAGGGCAACCCAACACTAGATGCTTAGCCAACGCAGACTGACCATTCGGAGTAAAAACAAATACCACTGTGTCTAGTGATATGTATGGAAACTTATATCTCTTAACCAAACGTGCAGAAATGAAAGAATGAGATGCACCAGTGTCAATGAGTGCAAAAGCAGATATATCAAATAACAGGAACATACCCGCTATAACCTTCTCATTCGCATACACTGCCTGATCATGCCTCAAGGCAAACACTTGGCTGGAAGCACGAGGTTTCAGATTAGAACCCCTATCAACTGTCCATGTGGTCTCTGCTGCACTGAATCCTGAGAACCAGAACCTGAGCCAGAACCAGCTCCCCCGACCTGTGGACAATCCTTCTTCAGGTGGCCAATCTCTCCGCATCGAAAACATGCCCCAGAAACCTTCCAACACCTGTTAGCAGGATGACTCCCACCACAAAGTCTGCAAGGACCCTGATTCTTCCTGCAAAAGTGCATCACATCTCCAGATCCTGAGGAAGAAGTAGAACCAGACTTCTTGAATAACTGAGTACGGGGACCCAAGGAACTCGCGGGTCTGGAAGAAAATAAGGATCTGTTACGGCGGATACTGTCCTCAGCCTGGTGACATCGACTCACTAGTCCCTCGTAAGTCATATCATCTCCCATAGCAACTCGATCATGGATCTCCGAATTAAGGCCCTGAAGGAACAGATTATACTTCGCCTCCGTGCTGTCAGAAATCTGGGGGCAATAGGGCAGCAACCCAAAGAAATTCAGCCGATACTCATCGATCGACATCGATCCTTGCTTCTAACTCAGAAAATCGCTTGCCTCCGCCTGTCAGAGAGCAGGAGGAAAATACAGCTTATGAAAAGCTGTTTGGAATTCTTCCCAGGTAGCAACTCCTCGGGCTGCAATAAAGGGTGCAGATGCAGAACTCCACCATTTTCGAGCTCGTCATTCCACTAGGAAATCAAGAGTCTCCATCTTCTGCTCCTCAGTGCATCGGAACTCCCGGAAACAAATCTCCATACGTCGCATCAAGTTCTCCACATCCTCTCGTGACTCACCTCCGATCAATGATTTCAGGGCCATCTGCATAAACCTATGCATACTAAAATGTCTGCGATCATCCTGGCGATGGTGATGATGGCCCAGACGATGCTCTCGATTGCCCTGATTACCCCAGCGTGCACCTACACTGACGTGGCTACTCTAGTCACCATGACCCGCCATCTACACGGTGATTAAAGGTTAAACCCAAGACAACAATCTAGATCCTAAGATTACAATGCATGCTCTGATACCATAAATGTAGTGACCTGCACCGTGATCACCGACTAATCATAAGCTTAAGCATGCATTTAACTTAAAGAAAATAAATCAGAAATAATCAGCGGAAACCTTAAACAACAATTAAATATTTTTACAACCATATCAAAATAATCCAAAATGTATCAACCCAAATACATCATAAAACAACAGCTTAGACAAATTTCTCTGTTGGCCTTTAGTCGCCTAAGCCCTCTTGGAACCACCTGCCTCATCCAACCGCAGACCTGCCCCATGGAATAGGGTTTCCAGACACAACAAGGTATGGGACGTGAGCATAAAAAGTTCAGTACGAGAGTATGAGTATACGATATTATATGTGCATGTATTCAAATGAACTGGGTACCAAGACTCTCAGGTCAAGAAGCAAACTCATAGATCGGGCCCAGGGTATATAGCACGCTGCGCCTTCGCCTCAGGAGGTGGCTCATATATCTAGTGGATAATGATGACTTGATACTAGTACAAGTGTCCAACCATCACGATGACCTTACACAAGACTTATGTATCCAACCATCCACAACTCGTAGGGTGAGCATCCTACTACAAGATACCTCTAAGGTAAAGGCTCAATATGCTCATGTATGCAACATACAGTCATGAAATGCTGTATATAAAGACATATAAAACATGCAATCAGATAATGCATGAAAACACATAATACATGCATACTCAATCTGGATATCTCGAATAATACTTCCGTACCTCAAATACTAAGACAAGCTAGACCAGCTCTATGTCTAAGCCTATCGTCCGTACTACAATGAAAAGTACTCATTCATTATAATATAATTCTAAAAGCCTTAACTACGCTATAGAATACTCCCTAATTACTATAAGGAGCCAAAGCTAAACCTGTGTCCGTCTTCATCCCTCTGATGACGACTCCCCCAAAACTTGGGCACCTCTCTGCAGCAACCCCGGAGCACCTCGCCAACCTCCGGACCAAGCCTAGGAAGGCTGGAAAACACCTAGAATACCTATAGACCGAGAGAGAAGCTGAGCAAATGGTGTGAAAATCTGATTCTCGAAGGGCCTATTTATAGACGGAGTTCGGAAGGTCCGATCTAGGGGTTCGGACGGTCCAATCTAGGGGTTCGGACGATCCGATCCTTGAATGCATAACACGTCATTGCATGCATAGTTTGGACGCTCCGATCTCCCTTCGGAGCCTCCGAACTTGCTACGTGTTTGGTCAGTCTTGACACCTCAACCCTTGCATGGCCCAACTGGGTTTAGACAGTCTGATCCCTCCGCAGCCTCCAAACCTTGGTCATGCCTCCGAAGTGGTTCGGATCCTCCGATCCTGGTTCGGACGCTTCGAACTTACCTTGGCCAAAATTCCAAAAATTGTTCAATAAATTCAAAATTAAGCCTCTAATCCTTGATTAAACATTTTTACTTAATTAATCTTGTAAAATTGAGCTGGGCTACTACAACTAACCTCAACTAAACTCAACTTGTTGAACTTTGTGGGTAAATTTCTACAGTAACAAAGTAAATCTTCAATCCAATTACAACCCCTAAGTCATCGGAATCGATCCCAACAAGTGGTATCAGAGAGAGGTTCTTTATCATTTTTGAACGCGTTCAAATGGCTACATTTTGGGATCTTGCCAAGAGCCTCTGGAATACCACCGTGGAAAAATGTACTGCCAAAACCATAGAAACTTGTTCTACAGCTAAGAGCATTTGGCAGTAGTTAATCAAGCTAGGAGAAGAAGAGATAAAAACTGATGAGAGCAGGAGTCAATTGATGAATACTATTACAGAACCCTGCAACTCAGACAACCATGCAAATTCATTAAGTGGAGATAACAACAGTTGTCTTGTAGCTCATGATGAGCAGTTTTCTCTCCAAGAGCAAAAACATGAGTTCGATCTGCAAACTGCAAAGGGACAAGTGTTGATTTTGATTCAGAAAAATTTACATGAGAAGAGTTAGCCGAAGCACTAAAATACATGGCAAATAAGTATCAAAGACTCTGTTTAGCACTCGAAGAAGCTAAGGCTAAGAAAAGTAATCTGTTGGATTGCTCAACCAAACCCGATTGGAAAATTTCAGTTGAGAAAATCAGTCTAGAAGAAGAAATTGCAAAGCTTAGAACTAAAAATGAAGAGTTACAAGTTTAAAATCAGCAATTGAAATCAGAGAATCAAAGGATGACTAAGCTAATTCAAATATGGAATAAGTCATCAGTTCTGTTAAATGAGTTACAAGAAATTACAAAAGCCCAATGGAGACAGAACTGGTCTAGGGTTCAGTGGCAAAGAGTGCAAGTCTACTATGGATGATAATCAACCTATACTGGATATGAGTAAAGGAAAGTACATTCATTTCATCAAGTCCAGTTTAGGGGATACACAAAGTCATACGATTTGACAAAACGAGAAAACTGTTAGAGAGTGCTGCACAGCAATGTTCAAAAATTCAGGATTGGATATATGTCGGAGAAATCTCTAAGAAAGTCTACAAATAAAGTCAAACTGAGAACATCTTGAATACAGAATGTCGCAGCAATAAAACCTACCAATGGCAAGATCCTATGAGGAACAGAAGCACTCGTAACACAGGCAGGGTAAAAACTCACACTAACCCTCTAGCACACTCACAAACATATCACTTACAGTCAAATGCAAATTGCTCGTTTCGCAAGCACACAACGCACAAAACGTGAATTTTGTGGGATCCATCCAAAAATCGATCAGTCAAGATGATTCAGGTATGGATTCCTAAAGGACTAATCACTTAAAGGCCAATGAAAATGAGTACCATAGTCGAGTTTGAATTTGTGTTTGCAGAAGTAAAAGATACATGATCAGTTTAGCACATATCAGCTAAACTGACAGTTTAACTCAAATAATAAAAATGAGGTCTAGTACAGCTCAACCAAGTTGGTCAACTGATCAATATCAACTCAGTAGAAAAGTTTTGAAGTGAGGGGGAATGTCGGTTGCGATAGTCCAACTTATGACAACATCAAATTGAAATCCTCAAACGGACTAAGCCATTTCTTTTCAAAACTCTTATTTATTTACTTATTTCTTGCGATTCATTTTGATTAAGTATTTGATTAAAAAGAGAAACTAAAAGGGTTAAATATGTATTTATTCACAGCATTCTACAAATATTTCACCGCATTTATTTGTCATATATATATTTGTTAGTGATTGAGAGGAACCGTAAATACTAAGTGCAAAAAATAAATGGAACAAAACTCTTGAAGCAAAATATTAAGATTTTATTAATAATTCTCCTTTAGCTATACCTGAAACGACCTAACTCGTAAAATATTTTTTTTTAATATTACATATATGCATCTATACTTTAAATAGATTTTCATAAAATTTAATGCATAGTAAAACTCGATTGCATCTTAAAAGTTTAAAAACTCGAACAGGTTAAAATCCATGCAAACGACTATAATCTCAAAAGTATGCAATCTAATGAAAAATAGTAAACATGTGCGGAAAATAGCTCAATACATAAAATATCTCATCATAAACTAAATCAACTGAAACATGAGCTGGCGAAGGTCACGGGTGTGCTAGTTCACCACGGATGCACAGAGGTCTTCATCACCAGTCGGGACCACAACCTCTTGAATAAAATAAAACTCACCTGCACACCATTTAGATCTAGTGAGCCTAAAGGCCCAGCATGCTCTACCTTTAATAACGAGTACTACTAAATAAAACCACATGCAAGCACATAACGTATATAAAAATAACCTGAGGATTCTAATGCATGCATGATCGTAAAATCGTATGCATAAACTGCGTCGTAATCTAAATCATAACATAATACGTAACATAAGCATTGGCATGTCATAAACATAAAAATCATTTTCTGTGGGTCATATCAGTGAAGTGTAACCTAATTCGATACATCAATCTAAATCCATCGTACTTGGTGGCGGCCTGTGGGGTGTACCCCTAACTCCCTATGCCACTTCACCCAACCTTTGGGGATCAATATGCTCATAATCGTTAGTGGAAAGGTCATCGAGCCGGTATCCCGACCTCTAGTCCCGTGTTTGTCATAAATCACTTCAACTTCCCAAAAATATTTTCTTTACATGCCCGTTATCTCATCATAAAATACATGCATGAATCATGAACTTAGAAATATCAATTTCTTAAAATTTTGCCCGTAAATATATATTTAATTCATTTTTCATAATAAAAATCATACTTATATGAAAATATACATATACATCAATTAAATATATATTTACAGACTATTTTGTTTGCCACTGGCTAATTCGAGTTGCTGCCCCTTAACTAAAGCTCATAAACTTAGACTGGCTCATTAACATTTATAATGGCCAAAAAATACTTAGACTAGCTCAATCACACTTAAAATTAATCAATCTGACTTAGATTGGAACAATAGTACTTAGTCCAACCAAATAATTAAACAACTTAGGAATTTATCTCAATTATTAAATTAAACCTCCAATAAATATCTTAAGCCCAATAAGCTTGGCTCAATAACTAAGTCAATTCATTCAAGTCCAAATAACACTTTATCCCAAATAAACAACTAAGCCCAATAAATAAATTAAACTCAATAAACATTTTACACTCAATAACTAAATTAAGCCCAAGAACATCTTAGGCCCAATAACAAAATTGACTCAATGAATAAACTAAACACTTAGACTCTTAAATAAATTACCCGGACCAACATAAAATAATTCGAAACCAAACCATAACATATGACCCTAATACACTTTACCCAACCCGGACAATCCACTCGTCCGAGCCCTGCCTGAGCTGCCCGCTAGATAGACCATCCTTACAACCATCCAACTGTTCACCTAGCCGACACTACTTCAAGACATCTTAAACCAAGACCCAAAGGGACCTAACCCAGCCATCAACTAGTGAACAGCAACTAAGACCCATCCATGACAAAAAAATCATCTATAATACATAAAAACGCGAATGATGCATGAGTTAAAATTTGAGTTACCATATCCACATACAAATGCAACAACACAATTTAATAATCAAAACAGTGAATATATTGATCTAAATGGTGTAACAAAGGAAGGGTATAACATGATTTTGCATTTAGAACGCACGAAAACTTATACGGTTACGGTTGCGCATATCGGGACTCGGTAATCCCATAATTATCCAATTCTGGAAGATCAAACCCCTAATATGCTGATTTCTACCTCTAATTATGAAAGAGTGGGTGCCCGGATAGCCAACTTGTGGCTAAGGGCTTTTATGACTCTTTGTGTAAACAATCTTTGTTTAATATAATTTACATTTTATTAATGGCAATGACTTTATCTTTCTTCATATTGTTATATTGTGATATACTATTGTTGTTTTGATAAAGACCTTGAATATACTATAGTGTATGTAAGATGTGGTAGTACATGGGGATGACTATCATGAAACACATCTTATAGTCACTGTATATTCTAAACAGTTTCTAGTCGATTGAGCCGTCCGAAAATAAGGATAAGGATCGCTCGAGTTTGAGACTAGCATTTGCGATGCAGAGTACCACGTTTCATTGGTAGGGAACATAGAGATGTTCGAAGCATGCAAATGGATATTCATATGATGAATGATCGAACTACCCTATTCGGACTTTCCAAGTGGTTATCACTTATCGAGTGGATAAAGTCCGCGTTTTTGGTTGTACACCATTAGTCCTTATTACTTGAAACATCATTGAGACTCTATATGCTAGTACTGTGCTTTGACTCGTTTACCGACTCTATGAGGGTCATCAGGTGTCGGGATTGGGTACAGTTACGACGCATATAGGAGTCGATGCTTTGTTGTCAAGGATTCACCACATACTTGCGAGTGTGGATATCCTATGCGATCTGAGGAGATATTAGTGTGACGAATCTCTGGCCAGAGTACATGATGTGTTTTAGGTTAATGAATATCCTAGTAACACATGCGATGTCACTAATAGATCTCCAAGATGTTGTGCATAGTTATCGAATCTCGAACGACTCTCGATGCACCAATGGTTGTTGATTCGATCGGGATATTTGGTTGAAGGGACCGTACTGTACGCTAACCAAAATCTACTGGTTTTTGCAGGCACTATCAGTAATACTTAGGGAATCAGGGGGCGATGTTGCTAGACGCTCTTACCATGATTCGTTGGGTAAGTCGGAAATTGTTGTTCCGAGTCACAAGGAGTTGTGAGCCCACGGCTAGCTGTATTCCTGAACCATTGAGGGTTACACAAGTAATGAATTACTAAAACCCCGTAGAGATAGTTAAATTTAAAGAGTTAAATTTAATGAAAGAGAAATTGGATTTCTCAACTAAAGGGAGTTGAATTTCCTAAAATGACATAGTGATGGGCATTTTTGGAAATCACTGAATTCGGATTCAAAAAAATTATCTTGACTCTAAAAGATGCAGAAATGGTTTCTGTGCACATTGGTGAAATCAGTTTATCAATCGGAGTCACGATGAATTTTATATTAATTTCTATAACAACGGGCTTGGCTTGTTGGGCTTAAGTTATGGATTATGGGCTTTAAGGAGTTAGAGTCCTGATACAATTATAACTAGAAATTATCTATAAATAGAGGTGTTGGGTTCGAAAATCAAACACTTTGTGTCTTATAATTTTTGAAATTACACTCTAAATATTCTAAGGGTTTTTCAAAATCCTTGTCCCTCCCGAAGAAAATTCAGACTTGTGATTTTTGTGAAAAATTACAATTCTGAATTAACAGATCATATCTGTTTATTCTCTACGCAAAACTTCTGATTGATTTCTAGTGCAGTCAATTAGAGCGTTTCTGTTTTCTGTTCGTGGACCTTATTCCGGTGATTGATCGTGACGCCATCGGTTCCCGGGATATACAAGAAGAGCAGATTAAATTCTGTTGGTGTCCATAATCTCGCTTCGAGATTGGAGGTAAAATATTTAATTAATTATTATTTATTTTACTTGTGTGATTTAATCGTTAAACGTTTTGATACCCATGATATGAAATTGTTTCATATCAAAGAAAAATAAAATTTTTAATCTTCCGCTGCACCGGGTATCGATTCAATTGATCTGAACACGGTTTTTCAACAGTGGTATCAGAGCCAGGTTGCTCAGATCAAACGATTAAATTAATCGATTGTACAAAAATTTTTGTCCTCGGGTTTTTGAAACAAAACATATTTTTAAAAAAAATCAAAAATTTTATTTTTCTGACGGGCAAGAAAAAAAAGGGCAGCGATCAGCGATCGTCGCTGCCCAATGGGCAGCGGCGGGCTGCCCAGCCCGCGCCCGGTCAGGGCACGGGCTGCCCGGGATTGTCCCGGGCAGCCCGAAAAAATTAAAAATTGATTTTTGAAAATTTTGAATTTTTTAAATTCTAGTGTTTGATCCGATCGAAAAATGTTTTTGATAAGATCACGAGGCATCGGATCGAATTGTTCGAGTCCGAAATTTTTAAAATTGATTTTTGGATAAATTTGAATTTTTGGAAAATTTAAATATTTTATCCGTTAAATTGAATTTTGAAAATTGATTATTTTGGTACAATTGATGATAGGATGTGATCTTATGGATGGATAAGATAAAATATGATTTTATTTTTTAAATTATGATGCCACAGCATGTTTATCCAATTATTTAAATTTTGAATTTAAAATTGGATAATGGGATGATCGATTGCCATAACCAATTTTGTAGGTGTATGTTAGGAATTTACATTTGTCTTATTGTTGTTGGTGTTTATTAATGGGCTTGGTTTATAGCCCAATATGATTGTCATATGTAATAAAAGTGGGACTGGTTTATGGCCTGTTCCCACCCCTACAAATGTATCCCATATTTGTCATCGAAATTTATTGTAAATTTATTAGACTTAGTGGGAGACAAAGATTTGAAGAAATGGTGGGCCCAGCAGACAATGAAGACTGAAGAAATGTAAATTGGAAGCTCAATGTAATAGGATTGCATTGCATACCTGCATATTACCTAGGATTGGACTTAGACTCGTGATTGGCAACCACGGGTCGAATAGATAATGGGATCGATCATCCTTAAATAATATATGATATTATTGATGTATGCATGTTTAGAACAAATTGTATGAATCCCGCAAGCATACAAAAAAATGAATGATGAGACAAATTTTCAAAATTAAAAATCCCTCATTTTAAATATGATTTAAAATTTATATCAAGATTAATAAAAGGGAATTTAAATATTTTTTAAATTTTCCTACCTTCCATCAACGATCAATGTATGAGATGCTACCCGCGGATATGGTCCGGCTCATATTATTGGGGGGGCCCGTTCGTCGGAAAGCTGTACATTGGATCGACAAATGTTGTAAGTTGGGTGGAAATCCCATGGGATCGGCTCATATTATTGGGGGATCCACATGGCGACCGTCCATCACAACTTAATATTGATGGGTCATCTTGACATGTCACAATAAACGGCGTCATATTATTGGGCCCTTATTGGACATGAGGTAAATACATGGGGGTTACTTTGGAATTAATTGGGCTCTACCTTTTGAAAATTATGGTTGGCTGATATTATTCGGAACTATGATTTGTCAATTGGACTCCATGTTCTCACTAAGGAAAAAGTTTCCCGTTTTCACTAGAGGGTGGTGAAATCGTTAAAATAGTGGGAGTGTAATTCATAAAATTAAAATTCGCCATATTTTATGTCTTAGTAAATTAATTAAACAATCACTGATTATTGTCTGTTTTCTTTTCAGTATATCGTTACAATGAATTCGCGTAATCCACTATTTGCAATTCTCGAACAAAACAAACTCACTGGCGCAAACTATATGGAATGGTTCCGTAAGTTAAAGATTATTCTCACTTCGGAAAAGGCTTTCTACGTGTTAGAGAAGCCGCCCCCGAAGGAAGCCCCGGCTAATACAAGTCCGGAAGAGTTGGTCAAACTTGATTTATAGTGGGACCATGATATCAAGGCCAAATGCTACATGCAGGCTTCGATGTCTGATGAACTCCAGAGGCGATTTGAGGATGCCGTGAATGCTGCTGACATTCACAAAGCACTCAAGGAGCTATTTGGAGCTCAGTCAAGGTCGGAGAGGTATGCCACTGTCAGAGAGCTCATGACAAGCCGCATGCGAGAGGGGACTTCTGTCCGTGAGCATGGGGTGCGCATGATTGGGCTCATTGAAAAGTTGGTAACACTCGACTTGACTTTGGAGCATGAACTCAGCTCGGACTTGTTACTCCTTTCACTTCCTTCATCGTATGATGGTTTTGTGGTGAACTTCAACATGAACAAGATAGAGGCCACCCTTGAAGAGATGGTCAATATGCTTGTCACATATGAAGCCACACTAAAGAAGGATAAAATGGTACTCTTGGTTGGGTCCTCTTCTAACTCGAAGAAGGGGCCAAGTGGAAAGGGTAAGAAGCGTTCTGCCCCGCCCAAGAAGAGTGTACCAAATAAGAAGGGGAAGGCCAAGGTTTCATATGAGAAGAAGGATGAAAACGTTTGCCATTACTGCAAGAAGCCCGGTCATTGGAAACGTAACTGCAAGGAATACCTCGATCAGTTGCGAACTGAAAAGGGTATGTTTTACATTGAAATAAATGTTTCTCTTAATACTTCTTCTTGGGTATTGGATACCGGATGTGGATCTCACATTTGCAATGATTTGTAGGTGATGACAAGAAGTCGTAAGCTAAGGATGGGTGAGACCCAACTGAGACTCGGGAATGGTTCAAGAGTCGAAGCCAAAGCGATAGGAGACATTTGTTTAATTTTGCAAAACAATTTTAAGTTATTTTTGAGAGATGTTTTGTATGTTCCGGATTTGGTCAAAAACATTATTTCTATTTCTATGCTTGATAGAGATGGTTATTCTTGCAATTTTGTGAATGGGATTTGCAATATTTACAAGAATGAATGTTTGATTGGAAATGGACAACTTGAAAACGATCTATATAACTTAAAATTAAAAGACGTTTCAATGAATTATGTCGATAAACCGGTAACAACAAATAAAAGGAAAAACGATAGTCAAAACCCGGCAAATCTTTGGCATGCTAGGCTAGGTCATATTTTCTCAAGGAGGATGAACAAGCTAGTGGGAGAGGGCATGTTTGATATGTCTGATATTAACTCTCTACCTACTTGTGAATCCTGCCTGAAAGGAAAAATGACTAAATCTCCATTCAAGGGGAAACCTGAGCGTAGTCAAAATCTGTTGGATTTGATCCATACAAATGTTTGTGGTCCATTTAGAATTGGTACTCAATTTGGCCACACCTACTTCATTACCTTTACTGATGATTATTCAAGGTATGGGTATTTATATTTAATGAAATATAAGTCTGAAGCATTTGAAAAGTTCAAAGAATTCAAGGCTGAAGTAGAAAACAAACTAGGCAAAAGTATTAAGGCACTTCGATCAGATCGTGGTGGAGAATACTTAAGTGCCGAGTTTTTGGACTATCTAAAAGAGAATGGGATTCTCTCTCAGTGGACTCCTCCTATGACACCACAACTGAATGGTGTTTCGGAGCGTCGTAATAGAACCTTGTTGGACATGGTTTGATCCATGATGAGCTTCACTGAGCTCCCACCATCGTTTTGGGGCTACGCGCTTGAAACGGCGGTTTTGTTGTTGAACAACGTTCACACTAAAGCAGTAGATAAAACACCATACGAGTTATGGAATGGCAAAGCTCCTAAGTATTCGTACTTGAGGATTTGGGGATGTCCTGCTTACGTGAAGCAGACAGTGGGAGATAAGTTGGATAGTCGATCCATCTTATGTTATTTTGTGGGGTATCCGAAGAATTCAATCGGATATTATTTCTATCATCCTGCTGAAACAAAGATGTTTGTTTCAAGGAATGCCACCTTCTTGGAGAAGGAATTCTTATTGGATAAGAAAGGCAAGATGATGGAACTCGAAGAAATTCGAGAAGAACCCGAAATACAAATTAACGATCCTACACCTCAAGAATCATCACAAGACACGCCTATTGCTAGAAGATCCGAGAGGACTTCTAGGCCTCCTGTTAGATATGGTCTTCTTCTTGAAGGGGATCAAAGTGAACCCGATATTGGATGTGATCCAAGAAACTTCAAGGAAGCAATTTCTGATGCGGATTCTAATTTATGGCTTGAAGCAATGCAGTCGGAAATAGACTCGATGCATTCAAATCAAGTTTGGTCTTTAGTAGATCCTCCTGATGGAATTGTTCCAATAGGATGTAAATGGATTTACAAAAGAAAACTTGGGCCTGATGGCAAGGTGTTGACCTATAAGGCACGATTGGTTGCAAAAGGTTATACTCAAAGACAAGGAGTTGACTATGATGAAACCTTTTCACCAGTCGCAATGTTCAAGTCCATAAGAATCCTAATTGTCATAGCAGCATGGTATGACTATGAGATATGGCAAATGGATGTGAAGACTCCATTTCTCAATGGAAACATTAAGGAAGAAATCTATATGATGCAGCCTGAAGGATTCACCTCCATGGGAAGCGAGCATAAGGTATGCAAGCTTCAGAGATCAATTTATGGTCTAAAACAAGCATCAAGAAGTTGGAACCAGAAATTTGATGAAACAATAAAGGATTTTGGTTTCATCAAGAACCCGGAGGAACCATGCGTGTACAAGAAAGTAGTTAAGGATGCGGTAACATTCTTAGTACTTTATGTTGATGACATCCTACTCATTGGGAATGACGTAGGGATGTTGCAGTCAACAAAGATATGGTTATCAGGTAGATTCTCGATGAAGGATTTGGGTGAGGCATCCTATATTCTAGGGATACAGATCTATAGAGATAGATCTAAGAGAATGATAGGACTCACTCAAGCAACCTACATCGACACTATATTGAAAAGGTTTTCAATGGATGAGTCCAAGAGAGGACATCTACCTATGTGTCATGGAGTTTCTCTATCCAAGTCTATGTGTCCCAAGACTGACGAAGAGATAGAGAAAATGACACATATACCATATGCGTCAGCCATAGGTAGTATCATGTATGGGATGATAACTACTAGACCGGATGTGGCCTATGCTCTGAGCGTCACGAGCAGATATCAAGCCAATCCAGGTCAAATGCATTGGAAAGCCATGAAGGATATTCTTAAGTACTTGAGAAGAACTAAGAATATATTCATGGTTTATGGTGGAAGAGAATTGAAGTTGGAAGGCTACACCGACTCTAGCTTCCAAAGTGACGTGGATGACTTGAAATTAACCTCTGGATTTGTATTCGTGCTCAATGGCGGTGCTGTCTCTTGGAAGAGTTCCAAGCAAGACACCACAGCGGATTCCACCACTGAGTCAGAATACATTGCAGCATCAGCTGCTGCTAAAGAGGCGGTTTGGATGAGGAAATTCATCCAAGAGTTGGGTGTGATTCCAGAATCTGTTGGTCAAGTCCCGGTGTACTGCGACAACACTGGTGCCGTTGCTCAGGCAAAGGAACCAAGGTCTCATCAAAGATCCAAACACATACTGAGGAAATACCACATCATCCGGGAGATCGTGGAAAGAGGAGACATTACAGTCGAGAGAGTGGCCTCTGCAGACAATATCGCTGACCCGCTTACGAAGCCCTTTCCAGGACCATTGTTTGACAAACATCGCGAAGCAATGGGATTACGTAATATGACTAGTTGGCTTTAGGGCAAGTGGGAGATTGAAAGAGTGGGTGCCCGGATAGCCAACTTGTGGCTAAGGGCTTTTATGACTCTTTGTGTAAACAATCTTTGTTTAATATAATTTACATTTTATTAATGGCAATGACTTTATCTTTCTTCATATTGTTATACTGTGATATACTATTTTTGTTTTGATAAAGACCTTGAATATACTATAGTGTATGTAAGATGTGGTAGTACATGGGGATGACTATCATGAAACACATCTTATAGTCACTGTATATATTCTAAACAGTTCCTAGTCGATTGAGCCGTCCGAAAATAAGGATAAGGATCGCTCGAGTTTGAGACTAGCATTTGCGATGCAGAGTACCACGTTTCATTGGTAGGGAACATAGAGATGTTCGAAGCATGCAAATGGATATTCATATGATGAATGATCAAACTACCCTATTCGGACTTTCCAAGTGGTTATCACTTATCGAGTGGATAAAGTCCGCGTTTTTGGTTGTACACCATTAGTCCTTATTACTTGAAACATCATTGAGACTCTATATGCTAGTACTGTGCTTTGACTCGTTTACCGACTCTATGGGGGTCATCAGGTGTCGGGATTGGGTACAGTTACGACGCATATAGGAGTCGATGCTTTGTTGTCAAGGATTCACCACATACTTGCGAGTGTGGATATCCTATGTGATTTGAGGAGATATTAGTGTGACGAATCTCTGGCCAGAGTACATGATGTTTTTTAGGTTAATGGTTATCCTAGTAACACATGCGATGTCACTAATAGATCTCCAAGATGTTGTGCATAGTTATCGAATCTCGAACGACTCTCGATGCACCAATGGTTGTTGATTCGATCGGGATATTTGGTTGAAGGGACCTTACTGTACGCTAACCAAAATCTACTGGTTCTTGCAGGCACTATCAGTAATACCTAGGGAATCATGGGGCGATGTTACTAGACGCTCTTACCATGATTCGTTGTGTAAGTCGGAAATTGTTGTTCTGAGTCACAAGGAGTTGTGAGCCCACGGCTAGCTGTATTCCTGAACCATTGAGGGTTACACAAGTAATGGATTACTAAAACCCCGTAGAGATAGTTAAATTTAAAGAGTTAAATTTAATGAAAGAGAAATTGGATTTCTCAACTAAAGGGAGTGGAATTTCCTAAAATGACATAGTGATGGGCATTTTTGGAAATCACTGAATTCGGATTCAGAAAAATTATCTTGACTCTAAAAGATGCAGAAATGGTTTCTGTGCACATTGGTGAAATCAGTTTATCAATCGGAGTCACGATGAATTTTATATTAATTTCTATAACAACGGGCTTGGCTTGTTGGGCTTAAGTTATGGATTGTGGGCTTTAAGGAGTTAGAGTCCTGATACAATTATAACTAGAAATTATCTATAAATAGAGGTGTTGGGTTCGAAAATCAAACACTTTGTGTCTTATAATTTTCGAAATTACACTCTAAATATTCTAAGGGTTTTTCAAAATCCTTGTCCCTCCCGAAGAAAATTCAGACTTGTGATTTTTGTGAAAAATTACAATTCTGAATTAACAGATCATATCTGTTTATTCTCTACGCAAAACTTCTGATTGATTTCTAGTGCAGTCAATCAGAGGGTTTCTGTTTTTTGTTCGTGGACCTTATTCCGGTGATTGATCGTGACGCCATCGGTTCCCGGGATATACAAGAAGAGCAGATTAAATTCTATTGGTGTCCATAATCTCGCTTCGAGATTGGAGGTAAAATATTTAATTAATTATTATTTATTTTACTTGTGTGATTTAATCGTTAAACGTTTTGATACCCATGATATGAAATTGTTTCATATCAAAGAAAAATAAAATTTTTAAACTTCCGCTGCACCGGGTATCGATTCAATTGATCTGAACACGGTTTTTCAACAAATTATCCTCAAATGGCTTCCGATCTGCGAAAAATCATACAATGGTCAAAAGTCAACCCTGGTCAACTTTGCTCAAACTTTGACCAAAAATTTCCGAACTTAATTGCGTTCTTACCGCTTCACGGTTTCGAATTTCGACTCGAAACTTGGATATTTGGATCCATCATGTCGAACCGATAAAAAATGGTTAACATGTCAAAACTTGCCGAAAAATTGGGGAAGACGGCGGCACGGCGGCGATCTGCAAATCAACTCCAAAATTCACGAAATTTGGCAGGGTTGTAGAGCTCAACAAGAAGATTTTAACAGACTAGGCCACGGCCAGAATGGACCAACGTGGCGGCCGGAATCGGCGAAAAATAGTGGGGGCGGCGACGACGTTCGAAGCTTCGATCTACCAAATTTTTCCACGAAAAAAGCTGGAATAAGCTTGGGAAATGATCTACACACATCCTAATACCGTTTAGCAGCCCAAAAAAAATCTCAATTGAGCTAAAATCTGACTATTACATGCGAAGAAGACGATGAATAGTGTCGCACCTTTCTCGACTTTGTTATCACCAAATCGGACACCAAAACTCACGATTCTTGGTGTGGTTGTGACCGCCTCGACAAGAGCTACAAAATAACGGGGTCAATCGACGGCAATGGCGGCGATCGAATGGTCGGCGATGGTAGGGACGAATTGGGGGTTAGGGTTTTAGTGTGTGTTTTGGGTGTTTTGTGCGTAAGAGAGAGTGTACCACTTAATATTATAAAATTTGGTCCTAAAATGACCTGGTATGATCCATTTTAATGCTCTTGTGTTACTTTACACCAATATGTAATTTAACACATTTTTACAATTATCTGAAATAGCGAACTTTGACTTGGCAACTAGACCAGTTAATTCCCAATAAATAAATTGAGTAAATCTTAGGCTTTGACCAGTCACCCAAACTGATTAATTTCTCCAATTTAAATTATCTGGCATCAATAATTATTTTTAATTCCAATATCTCGATAATTATCTCAAAATGCTAATATTACCAGATATCCAGAAATAGTCAAACTCATTGACTAATTGGCACATGTATTTTATAAATACACTCTGTAACTCAGTTGGCCGCAATAATTATTTTATCCACTCAATAATTATTTTATTGCCAATTTATTCGGTAAATAAATTTTTGGGGCGTTACAATACCGACTTCCCAGTTTGCAATTGATTCCCAAAAGCCCATGACTTAATACAACTCCTCGGTTGCTATTTCATGATATGCAGAGAAAACAATGATCCTTCATATTATTTGAAGCATTTTTAGAGACTTCAACAGAAGAATATCTTATTCACTAAAGACATTCTCATACTTGGCGTCACCAAGTCTTTTCTTGTACTTCTCCAGTTTTCTATCCTCATAATGAGGAAGGGGACAAGAAAGTTCTTGAAGAGTTTTGATCTTTGTCATCAAAGCATTGATCTTATCTTCAACACCTTCTACATAAAAATTCAACCATGCTTCAGTATACATGTCTTGTTGTTTCGAGAAAAGTTAAAAGATAAATGTTTGAACACCCCTTTATATAATAAGGTTAAGAGAAGTCTAAGAAGTTTTTGTTGAGGAAATACGAAGAGTCGACATGCTTTTCAATAAATATTCTTGCAGGCATTCATTAGATTTTATCCTTGATTAGAATCAGTAAGCAAGACTTTAAGTACTAAGGATAAACTGACATCATATAGGGAGGAGGAACGATCGTTGAGCTCTTCAGAGACTTACTTAATAAGCATCATTCATATATTAGTATGCAAATATAATAAATTAATAATATAATTAGATATACATAAAAGGAAAGAATACTCTTCATTGATTCTTGACTTTACATATCTCTCGTAGGATTGAACACTTCCAAGATTTTATCCATAAAATCATAGAAGCATCTTGATAATTAGGATCTGTGACTATTTTACAAAGCGCACTATATCGCTTCATAAGAGAAAGTAGATAAATGCTCTTAGAACTAAAAATATCTTCCGACTTAGTGGTGTTAAGCCGACGCTTGTACTTCTCTAACTTGTAATGTCTGCCAATAGAATAAAGAACCAAACAATTCTTAGAAAATTGTATTTTGAGCTCCAGTAGATCAACTTTGAAGTTAACCGCATGTTGGCATATTTGCTTGAGAATCTCCATGATTAACAGATATTCACAATATTTGATGAACTACTCATATTTATAAGGAAAAATAAAGTTTGCATCTTTTTAGTATCAGGTACCAAGAAGTAGTATTAAAGACAACAATAAATGACCAATACTGGAAAAGAGAAATGTGTTGCAGTAAAATATTGCTCACAAAAATAATCCAAAAAACAAGTGGCATCAACTGTTACAGAGACAGAGTTTCGCGAAAGAGGAACATTGCGAGAAAAGAAGAATGAGTACACAGTATATAGAAAGTAAAAGTATTGATACTTGCAAAGGCTTAAGAAGCTTGACAGTCACAAGATAGACAGAAACGTCCACATTAAATTAAAGGGATATTGTGGAAGCAACTGAACTGAAACTGATAATATGCACAACAACTAACCAGATCATCCAAAATAAGTTTAATCTAAACTGAAGATCATGTAAACTGCTCCAGCATTATTGTTGCCCTGGTTCAGCATCAGCAACATAAAAACAACAAAAAACTACAAGAAGAAGATGAAACATCAACATTACAAGTTCTAAATAAATGACATCAGGATATACGCAAGAATGATGAGCAATTTTCTAATATTTTGACAAAACACCAAAAAGGGGAAAATTGTTGAAAACTGAAATATCTAAGTTTTGGTGCTAGTCAAATCAATCCCTCGAAGACATCAAGGAAGGAAGCGTAAACTGATTCAAGCCAAGCTACATAAAGCAATAAGAAGAATCATAGAAGTAAACTGAAAGTTTAGAGCTAAACTGCGTTGACCATTTAGTCTTCAAAAGAGAAAGAACGCTTTATTAAAGAAAGCGTTAAAACGAGTCTTCAAATAAAAGGGCTAAACTGATCACATGAAGACATGTGCTAAACTGATGATAAGCTAAGGGATCAGACCGAGGTACTAAAATGATCAAGTGCAAGCACCTTACTCACCGCATCAGTTTACCATCACAACTAGAAGTGGATAAGGTTTCCCGTATAAAGATAACGACGCAAAGTTATAGATTTAAAGCCAGTGTACTTGTAAATGTTGGAGAAAAAACAAAATTTGAATTCGAAATTGAGCCGTTAGAGAAAGTCTATAAATACAAGATCAAGAGGAATCAGAATGGGGGAGCGCGATATAATCATATGAACATCCAAAAACTCTCTCAAGAACACATTTGACACAAGAAGAAAAAATCAATAATTGTGGTATCGAGCACACACATAATGTCTTATCTGATCAAGCGAAGGATCAATTTGTGCTAAGCCTTATCGAGTTGTAAAATCTGTAATAGATCAGTTAATTGTTCTATAAAAACACTATCTTTGTGACAAAGAAGCAGTCGAGGGATATGTTCTTATTTTTAGGAGTTTTGAGATAGGCCACTGTGTAAGTTCCAGTCTTGGATCGGGCTCTGTCAAATTGCTTGTAATAGTCAAAGTATTCTAGAGTGAATCCTTTCGAGGTGGAAGAAGAGGTGTAGGAGTAATTAAAATCTTCGAACATCCATAAACAACATCTGTGTCATTTAACTTTCAATCTACTACTCACACACGCTCACAGAAACTAATTAGCTATTTGAATATTTTTCTAATCTGTTGGTTGACATTTTCCGCACATATTTTTTTTGCCAATCAACATCGACACACGAGAAAGCAAGAGCTCGGTTGACTAACCTCAACTAAACTCAACTTGTTGAACTTTGTGGGGTAAACTACTACAGTAACAAAGTAAATCTTCAGTCTAGTTACAACCCCTACGTTATCGGAATCGATCCCAACAAAATATATTATAATGTTATTTCGATACGAGTCGAGAATCTCGTCGTGATAAGGTTTGATTCCCAATCCCTATCCCGATATTAATCAGGACGGGAAAAATTTCCAAAATTTTGGTTGAAAAAATATCGGAATGAGATTTTTTCGGGACGAGAATGAGTTGAGATTCGAGAAGGATTGAGATTTAGGGAATTTTCGTCACCCCTAACGCCCTATGCCACTTCACTCAACCTTTGGGGATCAATAGGCTCATAATCGTAAGTGGAAAGGTCATCGGGCCGGTATCCCGACCTCTAGTCCCGTGTTTGTCACAAATCACTTCAACTTCCCAAAAATATTTTCTTTACATGCCCGTTATCTCATCATAAAATACATGCATAAATCATGAACTTAGAAATATCACTTTCTTAAAATTTTGCCCGTAAATATATATTTAATTCATTTTTCATAATAAAAATAATACTTATATGAAAATATACATATACATCAATTAAATATATATTTACAGACTATTTTGTTTGTCACTGGCTAATTCGAGTTGCTGCCCCTTAACTAAAGCTCATAAACTTAGACTGGCTCATTAACATTTATACTGGTCAAAAAATACTTAGACTAGCTCAATCACACTTAAAATGACTCAATCAGACTTAGAATGGAACAATAGTACTTAGTCCAACCAAATAATTAAACAACTTAGGCTCATTAAAAATTTATCTCAATTATTAAATTAAACATCCAATAAATATCTTAAGCCCAATAAGCTTGGCTCAATAACTAACTCAATTCATTCAAGTTCAAATAACACTTTATCCCAAATAAACAACTAAGCCCAATAAATAAATTAAACTCAATAAACATTTTACACTCAATAACTAAATTAAGCCCAAGAACATTTTAGGCCCAATAACAAAATTGACTCAATGAATAAACTAAACACTTAGACTCTTAAATAAATTACCCGGACCAACATTAAAAAATTCGAAACCAAACCATAACATATGACCCTAATACACTTTACCCAACCCAGACAATCCACTCGTCCGAGCCCTGCCTGAGCTGCCCGCTAGATAGACCACCCTTACAACCATCCAACTGTTCACCTAGCCGACACTACTTCAAGACATCTTAAACCAAGACCCAAAGGGACCTAACCCAGCCATCAACTAGTGAACAACAACTAAGACCCAGCCATGACAGAAATATCATCTACAATACATAAAAACGCGAATGATGCATGAGTTAAAATTTGAGTTACCATATCCACATACAAATGCAACAACACAATTTAATAATCAAAAAAGTGAATATACTGATCTAAATGGTGTAAGAAAGGAAGGGTATAACATGCTTTTGCGTTTAGAACGCACGAAAACTTATACGGTTACGGTTGCGCATATCGGGACTCGGGAATCCCATAATTATCCAATTCTGGAAGATCAAATCCCTAATATGCTGATTTCTACCTCTAATTATCCTCAAATGGCTTCCGATCTGCGAAAAATCATACAATGGTCAAAAGTCAATCCTGGTCAACTTTGGTCAAACTTTGACCAAAAATTTCCGAACTTAATTGCGTTCTTACCGCTTCACGGTTTTGAATTTCGACTCGAAACTTGGATATTTGGATCCATCATGTCGAACCGATAAAAAATGGTTAACATGTCATTACTTGCCGGAAAATTGGGGAAGAAGGCGGCGCGGCGGCGATCTGCAAATCAACTCCAAAATTCACGAAATTTGGCAGGGTTGTAGAGCTCGACAAGACTATTTTAACAGACTTGGCCACTGCTGGAATGGACCAACGTGGTGGCCGGAATCGGCAAAAAACAGTGGCGGCGGCGACGACATTCGAAGCTTCGATCTACCCAATTTTTCCATGAAAAAAGTTGGAATAAGCTTGGGAAATGATCTACACACATCCTAATACCATTTAGCAGCCCAAAAAAAAGCTCAATCGAGCTAAAATCCGACTATTACATGCGAATAAGACGATGAATAGTGTCGCCCCTTTCTCGACTTTGTGATCACTAAATCGGACACTAAAACTCACGATTCTTGGTGTGGTTGTGACCGCCTCAACAAGAGCTACAAAATGGCGGGGTCAATCGACGGCAATGGTGGCGATCGGATGGTCGGCGATGGTAGGGACGAATTGGGGGTTAGGGTTTTAGTGTGTGTTTTGGGTGTTTTGTGCGTTAGAGAGAGTGTACCACTTAATATTATAAAATTTGGTCCTAAAATGACCCGGTCTGATCCATTTTAATGCTCTTGTGTTACTTTACACCAATATGTAATTTAACACATTTTTACAATTATCTAAAATAGCGAACTTTGACTTGGCAACTAGACCACTTAATTCCCAATAAATAAATTGAGTAAATCTTAGGCTTTGACCAGTCACCCAAACTGATTAATTTCTCCAATTTAAATTATCTGGCATCAATATTTATTTTTAATTCCAATATCTCGATAATTATCTCAAAATGCTAATATTACCAGATATCCAGAAATAGTCAAACTCATTGACTAATTGGCACGTGTATTTTATAAATACACTCTGTAACTCAGTTGGCCGCAATAATTATTTTATCCACTCAATAATTATTTTAATTTCCAATTAATTCGGTAAATAAATTTTTGGGCGTTACAATACTGACTTCCCAGTTTGCAATTGATTCCCAAAAGCCCATGGCTTAATACAACTCCTCGGTTGCTATTTCATGATATGTAGAGGAAACAATGATCCTTCGTATTATTTGAAGCCTTTTTAGAGACTTCAACAGAAGAATATCTTATTCACTAAAGACATTCTCATACTTGGCGTCACCAAGTCTTTTCTTGTACTTCTCCAGTTTTTTATCCTCATAATGAGGAAGGGGACAAGAAAGTTCTTGATGAGTTTTGATCTTTTTCATCAAAGCATTGATCTTATCTTCAACACCTTCTACATAAAAATTCAACCATGCTTCAGTATACATGTCTTGTTGTTTCGAGAAAAGTTAAAAGATAAATGTTTGAACACCCCTTTATATAATAAGGTTAAGAGAAGTCTAAGAAGTTTTTGTTGAGGAAATACGAAGAGTCGACACACTTTTCAATAAATATTCTTGCAGGCATTCATTAGATTTTATCCTTGATTAGAATCAGTAAGCAAGACTTCAAGTACTAAGGATAAACTGACATCATATAGGGAGGAGGAACGATCGTTGAGCTCTTCAGATACTTACTTAATAAGCATCATTCATATATTAGTATGCAAATATAATAAATTAATATAATTTAATTAGATATACATAAATGGGAAGAATACTCTTCATTGATTCTTGACTTTACATATCTCTCGTAGGATTGAACACTTCCAAGATTTTATCCATAAAATCATAGAAGCATCTTGATAATTAGGATCTGTGACTATTTTACAAAGCGCACTATATCGCTTCATAAGAGAAAGTAGATAAATGCTCTTAGAACTAAAAATATATTCCGACTTAGTGGTGTTAAGCCGACGCTTGTACTTCTCTAACTTGTAATGTCTGCCAATAGAATAAAGAACCAAACAATTCTTAGAAAATTGTATTTTGAGCTCCAGTAGATCAACTTTGAAGTTAACCGAATGTTGGCATATTTGCTTGAGAATCTCCATGATTAACAGATATTCACAATATTTGATGAACTACTCATATTTATAAGGAAAAATAAAGTTTGCGTCTTTTTAGTATCAGGTACCAAGAAGTAGTATTAAAGACAACAATAAATGACCAACACTGGAAAAGAGAAATGTGTTGCAGTAAAATATTGCTTACAAAAATAATCCAAAAACTAAGTGGCATCAACTGTTACAGAGACAGAGTTTTGCGAAAGAGGAAAATTGCGAGAAAAGAGAAATGAGTACACAGTATATAGAAAGTAAAAGTATTGATACTTGCAAAGGCTTAAGAAGCTTGACAGTCACAAGACAGACAGAAACGTCCACATTAAATTAAAGGGATATTGTGGAAGCAACTGAACTGAAAGTGATAATATGCACAACAACTAACCAGATCTTCCAAAATCAGTTTAATCTAAACTGAAGATCACGTAAACTGCTCCAGCATTATTGTTTCCCTGGTTCAGCATCAGCAACATAAAAACAACAAAAAAATACAAGAAGAAGATGAAACATCAGCATTACAAGTTCTAAAGAAACGACATCAGGATTTACGAAAGAATGATGAGCAATTTTTCTAATATTTTGACAAAACACCAAAAAGGGGAAAATTGTTGAAAACTGAAATATCTAAGTTTTGGTGCTAGTCAAATCAATCCGTCGAAGACATCAAGGAAGGAAGCGTAAACTGATTCAAGCCAAGCTACATAAATCAATAAGAAGAGTCATAGAAGTAAACTGAAAGTTTAGAGCTAAACTGCGTTGACCATTTAGTCTTCAAAAGAGAAAGAACGCTTTATTAAAGAAAGCGTTAAAACGAGTCTTCAAATAAAAGGGCTAAACTGGTCACATGAAGACATGTGCTAAACTAATGATAAGCTAAGGGATCAGACCGAGGTACTAAAATGATCAAGTGCAAGCACCTTACTCACCGCATCTGTTTACCATCGCAACTAGAAGTGGATAAGGTTTCCCGTATAAAGCTAACGACGAAAAGTTATAGATGCAAAGCCAGTGTACTTGTAAATGTTGGAGAAAAAACAAAATTTGAATTCGAAATTGAGCCGTTAGAGAAAGTCTATAAATACAAGATCAAGAGGAATCAGAATGGGGGAGCGCGATATAATCATATGAACATCCAAAAACTCTCTCAAGAACACATTTGACAGAAGAAGAAAAAATCAAAAATTGTGGTATCGAGCACACACATAAAGTCTTATCTGATCAAGCGAAGGATCAATTTGTGCTAAGCCTTATCGAGTTGTAAAATCTGTAATAGATCAGTTAATTGTTCTGTAAAAACACTATCTTTGTGACAAAGAAGCAGTCGAGGGATGTGTTCTTATTTTTAGGAGTTTTGAGATAGGCCACTGTGTAAGTTCCAGTCTTGGATCGGGCTCTTTCAAATTTCTTGTACTAGTCAAAGTATTCTAAGTGAATCCTTTCGAGGTGGAAGAAGAGGTGTAGGAGTAATTGAAATCTTCGAACATCCATAAACAACATTTGTGTCGTTTAACTTTCAATCTACTACTCACACACACTGACAGAAACTGCTTAGCTATTTGAATATTTTTATAATCTGTTGGTTGACATTTTCCGCGCATATTTTGTTTGCCAATCAACATCGACACACGAGAAAGAAAGAGCTCGGTTGACTAACCTCAACTAAACTCAACTTGTTGAACTTTTTGGGGTAAACTACTATAGTAACAAAGTAAATCTTCAGTCTAGTTACAACCCCTACGTTATCGGAATCGATCCCAACAAAATATATTATAATATTATTTCGATACGAGTAGAGAATCTCGTCGTGATAAGGTTTGATTCCCAATCCCTATCCCGATATTAATCAGGACGGGAAAAATTTCCAAAATTTGGGTTGAAAAAATATCGGAATGAGATTTTTTCGGGACAAGAATGAGTTGAGATTCGAGAAGGATTGAGATTTAGGGAATTTTCGCCACCCCTACTACTGTGTTAGGTATGCTTTAAGCTAAGAGATCTATTTTCTTGAAAATTTGTAATAGGTTACGCAAAACAATGGTGGTAAGAATGAATCCCTGTTTCTAAATCTTGGTATGCATAATATATAAGATATCATAATTTTGGCCAATCTTTAACCGACTTCAATGCCGCCACGTTTATGCATGATATAAACGTAATTTATTTATATTTTTATAATAATTTTTATATAAATCATGCTTAATAATATTACTCAATAAAATTCTCAAAATATTAACTTTTACTATTTATTAAGGTTGGGCATAGTAGAGTAACTAAATGGTGTCATGGTCTGTTTTTTAAACTTTCTAAACTACTCTCACCCCAATTATCCACATTCTCTCGGTTATAGGTTCCAACTTCCAACTAATTCACATCCCTTATTTCCCTCCCAAATCCCAAACATATGCATTCCTCTTTATTTTCTTTTTTTTTTTTTTTTGAATTACTTTCTTATTTTACAGATCTAAGTGAAATATATTTTTCAACCCAACACAAAAATTATACTCAAATTTTTTTTATATATTTCTAGCGAGTACTATATTTTTTATCCATTGCTTACGTTAATATCTTTTATCGCACATGCATTGCATGTACTTATTTGTTAGTATTTATAAACCTTTTTGAAAGAGAGAGATGAAAAAAAAAAATTTACCTATTTTTTTATAATATATTTTATTCTAAATAAGACATATAATCATTTAAGGGAAAATATAGATAAATATTATATAATATCTTATTAAATATGATGGTTAAATATAAATAAATAATTGGCTAAAATATGATTTTAAAAAAAAAAGAAGAATTGGCTAAAATAGTTTTTATGATATTGTTTATTTAATTGATTAATGAGATGTATTTTTAAAAATATTTTAAATATTTTTTGTTAATAAAAAATTAAATCATGATCTCAAAATTAATTATTCCAGATATGTAAAATTATTTATGGTAGATATATATAAACAAAAAATCTAAGTAAAATAGATTGCTTTGATATTTTTTTTTATTAAATTAAGATGAATTTTAATTTTTTTTTTCTTATTTTGTAAAAGTATTTTTGGTTTATAAAAAATTAAACCGTGATCTAAAAATAATTATTCTACGCCTTTTTGTATTTTATTAAAATATATATGACATAGATGTTTCATGTTGATTAATCTTGATATGAAAGATGGTTTGATTAAACATAACTTCAAAGACATTATTAGATAAAATATCGTTTAATTTGGTTTCAACATGCATATGTTTTTTTTCCACTGCTACAAACAGATGAAAATAATAATATGATGAGCTCTCGCTCGATCCACTCTCAAATATATATCCTGCTTGGGAATTTCAAAGATTTTCTTCACAAATTAAGGTAACTAACTATTGAATTTATATATGCTACGTACTCAAGATCTTGATGTTATTTTTGCAACAGTTAGCAGCCTCCAAGGGGATTACTGGACTGGTAAAAGAATTAACATGAAGAAGCTAGGTACTTACTTGTTTATGAGAGATCATATATCTAATTATTTGTTCGCCTTTACATGATCGAATCCATGGCTCAGATTATTGGGCATGCAACATCACTCTTCAGTGTAATGCAAAGATATCAATTTGTCCAAAATATTTAGTTAATGCAACGTTGTTCTGTACAAGTTGTAACATTAAATTTGTTTTCTAAATACTGATCAAAATACTTAGCTTGTTAGGTGGCTCCATGTTTATGCGAACGTAATTCAGAAATTTTGTCTATATTTCACATTTAGTCTCCTAATTATCTGATGCTTTCAAAACACAAAACACATCTTAAAACATTCTACATACACGCGAAAAAGGCGAAACGGCCAGCTGCTGTTTAATCAACAACCAAATTATTCACTCATATCTGTAATTGATGGACTCGAAGGACATGGGGACTGCTCTCATGTGCTGCCATTGGAATGCTGCTGAACTTACAATCCACCATCAAAGCCGATTGAACCGCGCTTTCTTGAATCCTGATTTTTTCTATAAGTTGTAGTAGAATGCTTTCCAGCTCTGCTCCATCCATCCATTCATGGATTTCTGCTCTGATGCGTCCCAGATTTTCGCGTAACAAATTCCACGCTGGGAAGTTCTTTCTTGGCATCATGAAGTCTCCTTCCTCCAGCTGCAAACTCGGGCAGAAATCGCCTAAACCGTCGCCAAGATATATCATCCTCTTCTTCCCTTCTTTGACTACAGAGCATTTGATCCTTTCCACAATCATACCCTTTCATTAATTAAACAAACGCAAGATCAGTACACGCTCAAATAATTAACAATAATTAAAAAAAAACAGTACTCAAGATTTTATTATATATACATACCTTGCACATGTTTGGAGGGCAAGGATTGATGCATCCATGAGGAGACGACTTGAAATCAACGTAAGGAGAGATCCTCAACCTCCCTTCATCGTCCTGGTAGCTCGGGTTCGTGTTGATCTCGGAGAAGCAATCTTTTATTCCCAGGTGATCAAGAATCGTCTCAATGAAGAAGGTGTTGGCATCGCTCACTATCCTCAGATCACACCTAAAAATTTATAAAAACATAAATCAAAACTCCAAAATCTTGACCACCCAATTCGATATATATATATTATATATGTAGATGTATTATACGTACCCTAAAGCATGGGCCGTTTTGATTGCCGGGACTATGCGAGGATGTATCGGAACCGTCCTCAGCACTAGTTTGATCTCTTCAATGGAAAATCCTCGCTGATGGAGTTCTAACATCATCCTATCCTGCAGCATCGTAAAACAAATTAAAGAAACAAATATATTGATATTACTTACCGTTGAAAGATCGATACACGTACCATGAGTGAGTTCCAAGGCATTGTGGGGAGAAGCTTATTGAACAAATCGGTGGCGCCATGTTCGTCCACCACCCAATTGTCGCTGTCGGGCTCTATGATCGTCTTGTCAAAGTCGAAAACCACCACGATTCCGGCCATGACAAAGAGAAGAGGAATAGGGTGAAGATTTATGTTTCGTGAAAACGTAATGGAGACTTCGTAAGCGGGGGTTGGGGGTATATATTTGGGGGGAGGGATATTGAGTTTGTGTAAACCAACTAGGATTCCACTTTAATTTCCTTAACCAACTAGGATTCCACTTTAATTTCCTTTTAAATACAAATAATACTCAGTTTACGCGTGTATTTAAAGCCACTCGTATGTATTTGAAAATACAAATCTTGGCTTCAGAATATATGCATGTCTATCTATTTAAATCAAAATCAAAGTGTCATGAAAATTTCATCTTCAACGTTTAATAATTAATTTATTATTGGTATCTAAAAGAAGGTTATAAATATTATAATGAGTGAAAATTATTTTGGTACATGAACTATAGATAAAAAGTCAAATTGGAATATGAACTATTGAAAATGGTTTAATTGGTATATGATCAAACTCAAAAGTTAATTTTGCCAATTACTTAAATTGCTTTTAAGTTTAATATTGTTATTAAATTTATTAATTGAACTGCATACATATTTTTTTCTTTTAAATTATTATATTAATTATAATTGTAAATATAAATTCATATTTACTAATTACTATACTATAAAAAGAAGATTATATATCATGTATACGAAAAAAGTATTCAATGTAAAATTTGTAGATCATAAATGAAAAGACACAAACATATATATCATTTTTATTTTGATTTATATAAATAATAATATTATAACATAGATAAAAAAAAAAACAATATCTTTTATTATATATTTGTAATATATATTATTTTTGAATATATAATTTATCAATTGTTATATATATGTGTGTATATGCATGTTTATATTAATTAATATTTACAATATTTCGTACAATAAGTACGATCCTTTGTTTATAATCTAAAATTTAAATAATTAAATATAAATTTATGCTTATAATTGTATTAATAAAATGATTTTGAATAATAAAATGTGTATCTATTTTAATTTTAAAAAAATATTAGACTTTAAAATAATGTAAGTAAAGGGTAAAATTGTCTTTATAAGTTGATTATGTACCAATTAAACAATTTTCAATAATTCATGTACCAATTTGATATTTTATCAATAGTTCGTGTATCAAAATGAATTTTACTCATATTATAATATCATATTGATATTCCCGACTAATGAGTTCTCTGATTTATTCAAATAAAGTACAATGTTATTCTTTAGAAATAAAATAAATTGTAAGAAGAATATGTGTGTAATCCAAATGAAACAACCAGCCACGATTATTCATTCCATCATGAAATAAGAATTAATTCTGACTTGTTCTTAAGGCATGTCCAAATTATTTAAGTAGATAAATATATGACCAGTGTTTAGGTGTTTAATTCAGTTTACATGACTAACATATTTAGTTTGTAAATTATTGGGTTACTTCGGGATTTTTTCAGTACACACTGGAAAGTAAAGAAACGACCCATGTTCCCATGTCATTAGGAAAAAGATAATTAATTCGAACTTGAAGAGTCTCATAAAGACTCTATTTATTCCTTTTATTATTTTGATGTATATGCAAAAATAAATAACTATGGAAGTAAATAGGAGAAGATGATTTAAGCTGGCTAGTGTGCTTTAAATTAATTAAGAGATCTATTTTCTTGAAATTTGTAACCAAATGAATGGGTTATACGTTCTAATTTTTTTTAAAGATTTTTTTTATTATATGCGCTCTCTTTTTTTCTTTTTTCTTTTTTTTCAATTCATTTTTTTTATATTTTATTATATCGGCTAATTCAAGAATTAGGTATTAATTTTAGAAAAACTCAATTGAATCAATTAATTCAATTCAATTTTCCATTTTCTAAAAAAATATTCGATTAATCGAATTATAAATAATTAAATTTCTATTTTTTATATTAAACTTTATATATATTTTATAATATTTGTTGGACGTTTTTATATTTAATATTGTACTCAATTTTTTATTTTTAATTTTTACAACCATAACATGTTTTTCTATGACAAAAATGTCTTATTCAATTATTAAAATTTTAATTATTTTTAAATAAAAATCGGTTAATTGAGTTATCGAGATGAAGTAACCGATATTTTAATTCAGTTCAATTAGCTTAAAAAAATTGTATATTAAAGTTTTCCCTTCCATTTTACAAATTTTTTTTAAAAAAATCAATGAAAGGAAAAACAAACCTCGAAGAATCTAAATTTTGGAAAAATTAAAACAAAAGGCAAAAAAATAAGACAAAGGTTCAAAAAATATATTTAAATTATATTATAAAAGAAAGTATGAAATGAACTCTATATGGCATGTCCATTCCTTTGGTTTGTTAACATGTTTGATGGAACTGGAACAGATCAGGGGTGTTCGGTAAATTCGTTAGTTCCGGCTTCAATTCTATAGGACGTTCAAGATTATGTGGTGTTTTTGGATAGATTAGGTACATGTGGCAAAGTTGTGTGTGCATTCCAAATCACTTTTGTTGTCACTAACACGTACATCATGATAATAGTGCATTATAACTTTAGGACTGTTAACATAAAATTGAGTTTCGCTCAATTCGATTATTGAATCTCTTCGATTATACACATATGTATTTGTCAGGATCGAAATACTATTGTTGTTGGAATAGAACAAATAGTAAGCTTCTATTTGTCCCACTGAACGACTGATATAGGCGTCTACTGGTCCAGCAGTGAGTTTAGCAGTGTTAGCCACTGAACTCCTTCTTTCTCTAGATCTCCAAAAGTCAGCCAACAAAGATACGGTTGTGCAAAAAATATTAACTGGGAGATTGACTCGCATCATCCGGTTCAACTGGTGTATGAGAGGAAATATAAAAGCAGTAGATGACAGAGATTGTTTTTGGATGTTCGGATACTCAACTGCTCCTACGTCACCCCTTATTCTGTCTCCAGAAGGTATCACTAGAATAATTTGACACGACGTCCCACCTCAGGTCAGGACTTACCCCACTGCCTAACACCAAGACTTCTAGTAAATTTACTGATTTCAACCCTCGGCTGAAAACAGATTACAGAGGTTTACAACACCTCTACTCATGTACGAATACAAAGTTTGTAACTAAACACTAAGCACAGAATGATCCTATGAGATTTGATATGACTTGATGTGTGTGTTGGTGTTCTTCGACTTTTATGAGTGATCTTCAATGTAAGCATGAACCCTTCCTGTATGAATGTAATAGCTGAAAGTGTTCAACTGCGATTGTTTCTTTGATGAGTGTTGTGAGTTTTTGTAAGCCGACCAGTTCTACCGTTGGTTGTAGTCTCTAATTATAGTGGCAAGATAACGGTGTCTTGATTCAAATACATCCGTTGATAAATAGACGTTTTCTTGTCGTTTAGCTCACTGTATAAAGGTACATTGTGACTGTGTAGATTTGAATTTGATCAGTGTACTAGAGACCGTAGGTTAATAGATTTAACTGGTTACAAGAGAGTTTCTGTTGAGTTGGTCTGTTGCTTCTGTTGCTTTCTTAGTTTGTCTGCTGGTTTTCTTTAGTTTTGTTGATATTAACTGTTGTGACTTCGATCTGCTTATCTGAGTAGCTATCACTACTGCTGGATGAGAGAAGATTATTGCAAGAGATGAGAGTGAATTAGATATCTCAAATGGCTTGGAATTGCCTCTATTTATAGTTTCAATTTAGAGCAAGTTCGGATCCTCCGAACTGGTCTTCGGGTCGTACGAAGTCTTCTGATTCAAATTCAAATTTCTGCGGCTGGTGAACTGTTCGGGGGGTCCAAACTCATCTTTGGGTCGTTCGAACGGCTGCATTAAATTCATTCCGGCAAATTTCTTTCGACAAAATATTCAGTCGCCGTAAAGGAGTTTGGGTCCTCCGAACTTGTCTTCGGGGCATCCGAAGTGTGCATTTCGTGGCTTACGAGAGTGCCTCCAAACATTTTAAATTCCAGGAAATTCTTCGGGCCGTCCGAATGGTTTTCGGATCGTCCGAACAAGTCTTTCGTGGCCTCCGATCTTATCCTCCGATCATATTTAAATATTGAATAATCTTCGGGTGGTCCGAACCATCTTCGGACTGTCCGAACCTGGGCAAATTCGAACATTTAAATTTTAATCTCCAATTTTTTATTATCGGTTCTTGCTTCCAATATTTTTCATACATAAAAATATTATTATCTGCAAATTTTTTACTTTAAACTATTAGTAATAAATAACCGAGTTTTGTAATCATCAAAACACAATATTTTGAGACTTGTTAATGCATTAAAAACATTAATCTCATTACACGAGATTTGTATGAGTTTAAGGCGTAAAAGGTTCATTTTTGAACATTTCAAGAACGAGTTAGTGTAGCTCTAAAATATTTTTAATTGTATATTCACCGCCCTCTACACACGTTTTCGATCCTAACATTACCAATCTCTGGTAACAATCCACTGAAGCTCGATATGTAGTCAACACATCAATTCCCAAAATGCAATCAAAATCTTCCATTGTTAATATCATGAGATTTACCATTAAAATATTCCCTTCAAACTCTAAAGGGCAACCCAACACTAGACGCTTAGCCAACGCAGACTGACCAGTCGGAGTAAAAACAAATACCACTGTGTCTAGTGATATGTATGGCAACTTATATCTCTTAACCAAATGTGCAGAAATGAAAGAATGAGATGCACCAGTGTCAATGAGTGCAAAAGTAGATATATCAAATAACAGGAACATACCCGCTATAACCTTCTCATTCTCATACACTGCCTGATCATGCCTCAAGGCAAACACTTGGCTGGAAGCACGAGGTTTCAGATTAGAACCCCTGTCAACTGTCCATGTGGTCTCTGCTGCACTGAATCCTGAGAACCAGAACCTGAGCTAGAACCAGCTCCCCCGACCTGTGGACAATCCTTCTTCAGGTGGCCAATCTCTCCGCATCGAAAACATGCCCCTGAAACCTTCCAACACCTGTTAGCAGGATGACTCCCACCACAAAGTCTGCAAGGACCCTGATTCTTCCTGCAAAAAAGCATCACATCTCCGGATCCTGAGGAAGAAGTAGAACCAGACTTCTTGAATAACTGAGCACGGGGACCCAAGGAACTCGCGGGTCTGGAAGAAAATAAGGATCTGTTACGGCGGATACTGTCCTCAGCCTGGTGACATCGACTCACTAGTCGCTCGTAAGTAATATCATCTCCCATAGCAACTCGATCATGGATCTCCGGATTAAGGCCCTGGAGGAACAGATTATACTTCGCCTCCGTGCTGTCAGAAATCTGGGGGCAATAGGGCAGCAACTCAAAGAAATTCAGCTGATACTCATCGATCGACATCGATCCTTGCTTCAAACTCAGCAAATCTCTTGCCTCCGCCTGTCAGGGAGCAAGAGGAAAATACAGCTTATGGAAAGCTGTGCGGAATTCTTCCCAGGTAGCAACTCCTCGGGATGCAATAAAGGGTGCAGATGCAGAACTCCACTATTTCCGAGCTCGTCATTCCACTAGGAAATCAAGAGTCTCCATCTTCTGCTCCTCAGTGCATCGGAACTCCCGGAAACAAATCTCCATACGTCGCATCCAGTTCTCCACATCCTCTCGTGACTCACCTCCGATCAATGATTTCGGGGCCATCTGCATAAACCTATGCATACTGAAATGTCTGCGTTCATCCTGGCGATGGTGTTGATGGCCCAGACGATGCTCTCGATTGCCCTGATTACCACAGCGTACACCTACACTGACATGGCTACTCTAGTCATCATGACCCGCCATCTACACGGTGATTAAAGGTTAAACCCAAGACAACAATCTAGATCCTAAGATTACAATTCATGCTCTGATACCATAAATGTAGTGACCTGCACCGTGATCACCTATTAATCATAAGCTTAAGCATGCATTTAACTTAAAGAAAATAAATAAAAAATAATCAGCGGAAACCTTAAACAACAATTAAATATTTTTACAACCATATCAAAATAATCCAAAATGTATCAACCCAAATACATCAAAAAACAACAGCTTAGACAAATTTCTCTGCTAGCCTTTAGTCGCCTAAGCCCTCTTGGAACCACCCGCCTCATCCAACCGCAGACCTGCCCCATGGAATAGGGTGTCCAGACACAACAAGTTATGGGACGTGAGCATAAAAAACTCAGTACGAGAGTATGAGTTTACGGTATTATATGTGCATGTATTCAAATGAACTGGGTACCAAGACTCTCAGGTCAAGAAGAAAACTCATAGATCGGGCCCATGGTATATAGCACGCTGCGCCTTCGCCTCAGGAGGTGGCTCATATATCTAGTGGATAATGATGACTTGATACTAGTACAAGTGTCCAACCATCATGATGACCTTACACAAGACTTATGTATCCAACCATCCACAACTCGTTGGGTGAGCATCCTACAACAGGATACCTCTAAGGTAAAGGCTCAATATGCTCATGTATGCAACATACAGTCATGAAATGTTGTATATAAAGACATATAAAACATGCATTAGATAATGCATGCAAACACATAATACATGCATACTCAATCTGGATATCTCGAATAATACTTCCGTACCTCAAATACTAAGGCAAGTTAGACCAGCTCTATGTCCAAGCCTATCGTCCGTACTACAATGAAAAGTACTCATGCATTATAATATAATTCTAAAAGCCTTAACTACGCTATAGAATACTCCCTAATTACTATAAGGAGCCAGAGCTATACCTGTGTCCGTCTTCATCCCTCTAATGACGACTACCCCAAAACTTGGGCACCTCTCTGCAGCAACCCCGGAGCATCTCGCCAACCTCCGGACCAAGCCTAGGAAGGCTGGAAAACACCTAGAATACCTATAAACCGAGAGAGAAGCTGAGCAAATGGTGTGAAAAATTTGATTCTCGGAGGGCCTATTTATAGACGGAGTTCGGAAGGTCCGATCTAGGGGTTCGAATGGTCCGATCTAGGGGTTCGGACAATCCGATCCTTGAATGCGTAACACGTCACTGCATGCACAGTTTGGATGCTCCGATCTCCCTTCGGAGCCTCCGAACTTGCTACGTGTTTGGTCAGTCTTGACACCTCAACCCTTGCATGGCCCAACTAGGTTTAGACAGTCTGATCCCTCCGCAGCCTCCGAACCTTGGTCATGCCTCCGAAGTGGTTCGGATTCTCCGATCCTGGTTCGGACGCTCCGAACTTACCTTGGCCAAAATTCCAAAAATTGTCCAATAAATTCAAAATTAAGCCTCTAATCCTTGATTAATCATTTTTACTTAATTAATCTTGTAAAATTGAGCTGGGCTACTACAACTAACCTCAACTAAACTCAACTTGTTGAACTTTGTGGGTAAATTTCTACAGTAACAAAGTAAATCTTCAATCCAATTACAACCCCTAAGTCATCGGAATCGATCCCAACAAGTGGTATCAGAGAGAGGTTCTTTCTCATTTTTGAACGCGTTCAAATGGCTACATTTTGGGATCTCGCCAAGAGCCTCTGGAATACCACCGTGGAAAACTGTACTGCCAAAACCATAGAAACTTGTTCTACAGCTAAGAGCATTTGGCAGTAGTTAATCAAGCTAGTAGAAGAAGACATAAAAACTGATGAGAGCAGGAGTCAATTGATGAATACTATTAATCAAGCTCGTAACAAAGGCAGGGTAAAAACTCACACTAACCCTCTAGCACACTCACAAACATATCACTTACAGTCAAATGCAAATTGCTCGTTTTGCAAGCACACAACGCACAAAACGTGAATTTTGTGGGATCCATCCAAAAATCGATCAGTCAAGATGATTCAGGTATGGATTCCTAAAGGACTAATCACTTAAGGGCCAATGAAAATGAGTACCATAGTCGAGTTTGAATTTGTGTTTGCAGAAGTAAAAGATACATGATCAGTTTAGCACATATCAGCTAAACTGACAGTTTAACTCAAATAATAAAAATGAGGTCTAGTACAGCTCAACCAAGTTGGTCAACTGATCAATATCAACTCAGTAGAAAAGTTTTGAAGTGAGAGGGAATGTCGGTTGCGATAGTCCAACTGATGACAACATCAAATTGAAATCCTCAAACGGACTAAGCCATTTCTTTTCAAAACTCTTACTTATTTACTTATTTCTTGCGATTCATTTTGATTAAGTATTTGATTAAAAAGAGAAACTAAAAGGGTTAAATATGTATTTATTCACAGCATTCTTCAAATATTTCACCGCATTTATTTGTCATATATATATTTGTTAGTGATTGAGAAGAACCGTAAATACTAAGTGCAGAAAATAAATGGAACAAAACTCTTGAAGCAAAATATTAAGATTTTATTTATAATTCTCCTTTAGCTATACCTGAAACGACCTAACTCGTAAAATATATTTTTTTTTAATATTACATATATGCATCTATACTTTAAATAGTTTTTCATAAAATTTAATGCATAATAAAAATCGATTGCATCTTAAAAGTTTAAAAACTCGAACAGGTTAAAATCCATGCAAACGACTATAATCTCAAAAGTATGCAAACTAATGAAAAATAGTAAACATGTGCGGAAAATAGCTCAATACATAAAATATCTCATCATAAACTAAATCAACTGAAACATGAGCTGGTGAAGGTCACGGGTGTGCTAGCTCGCCACGGATGCACAGAGGTCTTCATCACCAGTCGGGACCATAACCTCTTGAATAACATAAAACTCACCTGCACACCATTTAGATCTAGTGAACCTAAAGGCCCAGCATGCTCTACCTTTAATAACGAGTACTACTAAATAAAACCACATGCAAGCACATAACGTATATAAAAATAACCTGAGGATTTTAATGCATGCATGATCGTAAAATCGTATGCATAAACTGCGTCGTAATCTAAATCATAACATAATACGTAACATAAGCATTGGCATGTCATAAACATAAAAATCATTTTCTGTGGGTCATATCAGTGAAGTGTAACATAATTCGATTGATCAATCTAAATCCATCGTACGTGGTGGCGGCCTGTGGGTTGTACCCCTAATGCCCTATGCCACTTCACCCAACCTTTGGGGATCAATAGGCTCATAATCGTAAGTGGAAAGGTCATTGGGCCGGTATCCCGACCTCTAGTCCCGTGTTTGTCACAAATCACTTCAACTTCCCAAAAATATTTTCTTTACATGCCCGTTATCTCATCATAAAATACATGCATGAATCATGAACTTAGAAATATCACTTTCTTAAAATTTTGCCCGTAAATATATATTTAATTCATTTTTCATAATAAAAATCATACTCATATGAAAATATACATATACATCAATTAAATATATATTTACAGACTATTTTGTTTGCCACTGGCTAATTCGAGTTTCTGCCCCTTAACTAAAGCTCATAAACTTAGACTGGCTCATTAACATTTATACTGGCCAAAAAAATACTTAGAATAGCTCAATCACACTTAAAATGACTCAATCAGACTTAGATTGGAACAATAGTACTTACTCCAACCAAATAATTAAACAACTTAGGCTCATTAACAAATTTATCTCAATTATTAAATTAAATCTCCAATAAATATCTTAAGCCCAATAAGCTTGGCTCAATAACTAAGTCAATTCATTCAAGTCCAAATAACACTTTATCCCAAATAAACAACTAAGCTCAATAAATAAATTAAACTCAATAAACATTTTACACTCAATAACTAAATTAAGCCCAAGAACATCTTAGGCCCAATAACAAAATTGACCCAATGAATAAACTAAACACTTAGACTCTTAAATAAATTACCCGGACCAACATAAAAGAATTCGAAACCAAACCATAACATATGACCCTAATACACTTTACCCAACCCGGACAATCCACTCGTCCGAGCCCTGTCTGAGCTGCTCGCTAGATAGACCACCCTTACAACCATCCAACTGTTCACCTAGCCGACACTACTTCAAGACATCTTAAACCAAGAACCAAAGGGATCTAACCCAGCCATCAACTAGTGAACAGCAACTAAGACCCAGCCATGACAGAAAAATCATCTACAATACATAAAAACGCGAATGATGCATGAGTTAAAATTTAAGTTACCATATCCATATACAAATGCAACAACACAATTTAATAATCAAAATAGTGAATATACTGATCTAAATGGTGTGAGAAAGGAAGGGTATAACATGCTTTTGCATTTAGAACGTACGAAAATTTATACGGTTACGGTTGCGCATATCGGGACTCGAGAATCCCATAATTATCCAATTCTGGAAGATCAAATCCCTAATATGCTGATTTCTACCTCTAATTATCCTCAAATGGCTTCCGATCTGCGAAAAATCATACAATGGTCAAAAGTCAACCCTGGTCAACTCTGGTCAAACTTTGACCAAAAATTTCCGAACTTAATTGCGTTCTTACCGCTTCACGGTTTCGAATCTCGACTCGAAACTTGGATATTCGGATCCATCATGTCGAACCGATCAAAAATGGTTAACATGTCAAAACTTGCCGAAAAATTGGGGAAGACGACGGCGCGGCGGCGATCTGCAAATCAATTCCAAAATTCACGAAATTTGGCAGGGTTGTAGAGCTCAACAAGACGATTTTAACAGCTTAGGCCACGGCCGAATGGACCAACGTGGCGGCCGGAATCAGCGAAAAACAATGGCGGCGGCGACGACATTCGAAGCTTCGATCTACCCAATTTTTCCACGAAAAAAGCTGGAATAAGCTTGGGAAATGATCTACACACATCCTAAAACCGTTTAGAAGCCCAAAAAAAAGCTCAATCGAGCTAAAATCCGACTATTAAACGCGAAAAAGACGATGAATAGTGTCGCCCCTTTCTCGACTTTGTGATCACCAAATCGGACACCAAAACTCACGATTCTTGGTGTGGTTGTGACCGCCTCAACAAAAGCTACAAAATGGCAGGGTCAATCGACGGCAATGGCGGCGATCGGATGGTCGGCGATGGTAGGGACGAATTGGGGGTTAGGGTTTTAGTGTGTGTTTTGGGTGTTTTGTGCGTAAGAGAGAGTGTACCACTTAATATTATAAAATTTGGTCCTAAAATGACCCGGTCTGATCCATTTTAATGCTCTTGTGTTACTTTACACCAATATGTAATTTAACACATTTTTAAAATTATCTGAAATAGCGAACTTTGACTTGGCAACTAAACCAGTTAATTCCCAATAAATAAATTGAGTAAATCTTAGGCTTTGACCAGTCACCCAAACTGATTAATTTCTCCAATTTAAATTATCTGGCATCAATAATTATTTTTAATTCCAATATCTCGATAATTATCTCAAAATGCTAATATTACCAGATATGCAGAAATAGTCAAACTCATTGACTAATTGGCACGTGTATTTTATAAATACACTCTGTAACTCAGTTGGCCGCAATAATTATTTTATCCACTCAATAATTATTTTAATTTCCAATTAATTCGGTAAATAAATTTTTGGGGCGTTACAATACCGACTTCCCAGTTTGCAATTGATTCCCAAAAGCCCATGGCTTAATACAACTCCTCGGTTGCTATTTCATGATATGCAGAGAAAACAATGATCCTTCATATTATTTGAAGCATTTTTAGAGACTTCAACAGAAGAATATCTTATTCACTAAAGACATTCTCATACTTGGCGTCACCAAGTCTTTTCTTGTACTTCTCCAGTTTTCTATCCTCATAATGAGGAAGGGGACAAGAAAGTTCTTGAAGAGTTTTGATCTTTGTCATCAAAGCATTGATCTTATCTTCAACACCTTCTACATAAAAATTCAACCATGTTTCAGTATACATGTCTTGTTGTTTCGAGAAAAGTTAAAAGATAAATGTTTGAACACCCCTTTATATAATAAGGTTAAGAGAAGTCTAAGAAGTTTTTGTTGAGAAAATACGAAGAGTCGACACGCTTTTCAATAAATATTCTTGCAGGCATTCATTAGATTTTATCCTTGATTAGAATCAGTAAGCAAGACTTCAAGTACTAAGGATAAACTGACATCATATAGGGAGGAGGAACGATCGTTGAGCTCTTCAGATACTTACTTAATAAGCATCATTCATATATTAGTATGCAAATATAATAAATTAATAATATAATTAGATATACATAAAAGGGAAGAATACTCTTCATTGATTTTTGACTTTACATATCTCTCGTAGGATTGAACACTTCCAAGATTTTATCCATAAAATCATAGAAGCATCTTGATAATTAGGATCTGTGACTATTTTACAAAGCGCACTATATCGCTTCATAAGAGAAAGTAGATAAATGCTCTTAGAACTAAAAATATCTTCCGACTTAGTGGTGTTAAGCTGACGCTTGTACTTCTCTAACTTGTAATGTCTGCCAATAGAATAAACAACCAAACAATTCTTAGAAAATTGTATTTTGAGCTCCAGTAGATCAACTTTGAAGTTAACCATATGTTGGCATATTTGCTTGAGAATCTCCATGATTAACAGATATTCACAATATTTGATGAACTACTCATATTTATAAGGAAAAATAAAGTTTGCGTCTTTTTAGTATCAGGTACCAAGAAGTAGTATTAAAGACAACAATAAATGACCAACACTGGAAAAGAGAAATGTGTTGCAGTAAAATATTTCTCACAAAAATAATCCAAAAAACAAGTGGCATAACTGTTACAGAGACAGAGTTTTGCGAAAGAGGAAAATTGCGAGAAAAGAGAAATGAGTACACATTATATAGAAAATAAAAGTATTGATACTTGCAAAGGCTTAAGAAGCTTGACAGTCACAAGACAGATAGAAACGTCCACATTAAATTAAAGGGATATTGTGGAAGCAACTGAACTGAAACTGATAATATGCACAACAACTAACCAGATCATCCAAAATCAGATTAATCCAAACTAAAGATCACGTAAACTGCTCCAGCATTATTGTTGCCTTGGTTCAGCATCAGCAACATAAAAACAACAAAAAACTACAAGAAGAAGATGAAACATCAGCATTACAAGTTCTGAATAAACGACATCAGGATTTACGAAAGAATGATGAGCAATTTTCTAATATTTTTAAAAAACACCAAAAAGAGGAAAATTGTTGAAAACTGAAATATCTAAGTTTTGGTGCTAGTCAAATCAATCCGTCGAAGACATCAAGGAAGGAAGCGTAAACTGATTCAAGCCAAGCGACATAAAGAAATAAGAAGAATCATAGAAGTAAACTGAAAGTTTAGAGCTAAACTGCATTGACCATTTAGTCTTCAAAAGAGAAAGAACGCTTTATTAAAAAAAGCGTTAAAACGAGTCTTCAAATAAAAGGGCTAAACTGGTCACATGAAGACATGTGCTAAACTAATGATAAGCTAAGGGATCAGACCGAGGTACTAAAATGATCAAGTGCAAGCACCTTACTCACCGCATCTGTTTACCATCGCAACTAGAAGTGGATAAGGTTTCCCGTATAAAGCTAACGACGAAAAGTTATAGATGCAAAGCCAGTGTACTTGTAAATGTTGGAGAAAAAACAAAATTTGAATTCGAAATTGAGCCGTTAGAGAAAGTCTATAAATACAAGATCAAGAGGAATCAGAATGGGGGAGCGCGATATAATCATATGAACATCCAAAAACTCTCTCAAGAACACATTTGACAGAAGAAGAAAAAATCAAAAATTGTGGTATCGAGCACACACATAAAGTCTTATCTGATCAAGCGAAGGATCAATTTGTGCTAAGCCTTATCGAGTTGTAAAATCTGTAATAGATCAGTTAATTGTTCTGTAAAAACACTATCTTTGTGACAAAGAAGCAGTCGAGGGATGTGTTCTTATTTTTAGGAGTTTTGAGATAGGCCACTGTGTAAGTTCCAGTCTTGGATCGGGCTCTTTCAAATTTCTTGTACTAGTCAAAGTATTCTAAGTGAATCCTTTCGAGGTGGAAGAAGAGGTGTAAGAGTAATTGAAATCTTCGAACATCCATAAACAACATCTGTGTCGTTTAACTTTCAATCTACTACTCACACACACTGACAGAAACTGCTTAGCTATTTGAATATTTTTATAATCTGTTGGTTGACATTTTCCGCGCATATTTTGTTTGCCAATCAACATCGACACACGAGAAAGAAAGAGCTCGGTTGACTAACCTCAACTAAACTCAACTTGTTGAACTTTTTGGGGTAAACTACTATAGTAACAAAGTAAATCTTCAGTCTAGTTACAACCCCTACGTTATCGGAATCGATCCCAACAAAATATATTATAATATTATTTCGATACGAGTAGAGAATCTCGTCGTGATAAGGTTTGATTCCCAATCCCTATCCCGATATTAATCAGGACGGGAAAAATTTCCAAAATTTGGGTTGAAAAAATATCGGAATGAGATTTTTTCGGGACAAGAATGAGTTGAGATTCGAGAAGGATTGAGATTTAGGGAATTTTCGCCACCCCTACTACTGTGTTAGGTATGCTTTAAGCTAAGAGATCTATTTTCTTGAAAATTTGTAATAGGTTACGCAAAACAATGGTGGTAAGAATGAATCCCTGTTTCTAAATCTTGGTATGCATAATATATAAGATATCATAATTTTGGCCAATCTTTAACCGACTTCAATGCCGCCACGTTTATGCATGATATAAACGTAATTTATTTATATTTTTATAATAATTTTTATATAAATCATGCTTAATAATATTACTCAATAAAATTCTCAAAATATTAACTTTTACTATTTATTAAGGTTGGGCATAGTAGAGTAACTAAATGGTGTCATGGTCTGTTTTTTAAACTTTCTAAACTACTCTCACCCCAATTATCCACATTCTCTCGGTTATAGGTTCCAACTTCCAACTAATTCACATCCCTTATTTCCCTCCCAAATCCCAAACATATGCATTCCTCTTTATTTTCTTTTTTTTTTTTTTTTGAATTACTTTCTTATTTTACAGATCTAAGTGAAATATATTTTTCAACCCAACACAAAAATTATACTCAAATTTTTTTTATATATTTCTAGCGAGTACTATATTTTTTATCCATTGCTTACGTTAATATCTTTTATCGCACATGCATTGCATGTACTTATTTGTTAGTATTTATAAACCTTTTTGAAAGAGAGAGATGAAAAAAAAAATTTACCTATTTTTTTATAATATATTTTATTCTAAATAAGACATATAATCATTTAAGGGAAAATATAGATAAATATTATATAATATCTTATTAAATATGATGGTTAAATATAAATAAATAATTGGCTAAAATATGATTTTAAAAAAAAAAGAAGAATTGGCTAAAATAGTTTTTATGATATTGTTTATTTAATTGATTAATGAGATGTATTTTTAAAAATATTTTAAATATTTTTTGTTAATAAAAAATTAAATCATGATCTCAAAATTAATTATTCCAGATATGTAAAATTATTTATGGTAGATATATATAAACAAAAAATCTAAGTAAAATAGATTGCTTTGATATTTTTTTTTATTAAATTAAGATGAATTTTAATTTTTTTTTTCTTATTTTGTAAAAGTATTTTTGGTTTATAAAAAATTAAACCGTGATCTAAAAATAATTATTCTACGCCTTTTTGTATTTTATTAAAATATATATGACATAGATGTTTCATGTTGATTAATCTTGATATGAAAGATGGTTTGATTAAACATAACTTCAAAGACATTATTAGATAAAATATCGTTTAATTTGGTTTCAACATGCATATGTTTTTTTTCCACTGCTACAAACAGATGAAAATAATAATATGATGAGCTCTCGCTCGATCCACTCTCAAATATATATCCTGCTTGGGAATTTCAAAGATTTTCTTCACAAATTAAGGTAACTAACTATTGAATTTATATATGCTACGTACTCAAGATCTTGATGTTATTTTTGCAACAGTTAGCAGCCTCCAAGGGGATTACTGGACTGGTAAAAGAATTAACATGAAGAAGCTAGGTACTTACTTGTTTATGAGAGATCATATATCTAATTATTTGTTCGCCTTTACATGATCGAATCCATGGCTCAGATTATTGGGCATGCAACATCACTCTTCAGTGTAATGCAAAGATATCAATTTGTCCAAAATATTTAGTTAATGCAACGTTGTTCTGTACAAGTTGTAACATTAAATTTGTTTTCTAAATACTGATCAAAATACTTAGCTTGTTAGGTGGCTCCATGTTTATGCGAACGTAATTCAGAAATTTTGTCTATATTTCACATTTAGTCTACTAATTATCTGATGCTTTCAAAACACAAAACACATCTTAAAACATTCTACATACACGCGAAAAAGGCGAAACGGCCAGCTGCTGTTTAATCAACAACCAAATTATTCACTCATATCTGTAATTGATGGACTCGAAGGACATGGGGACTGCTCTCATGTGCTGCCATTGGAATGCTGCTGAACTTACAATCCACCATCAAAGCCGATTGAACCGCGCTTTCTTGAATCCTGATTTTTTCTATAAGTTGTAGTAGAATGCTTTCCAGCTCTGCTCCATCCATCCATTCATGGATTTCTGCTCTGATGCGTCCCAGATTTTCGCGTAACAAATTCCACGCTGGGAAGTTCTTTCTTGGCATCATGAAGTCTCCTTCCTCCAGCTGCAAACTCGGGCAGAAATCGCCTAAACCGTCGCCAAGATATATCATCCTCTTCTTCCCTTCTTTGACTGCAGAGCATTTGATCCTTTCCACAATCATACCCTTTCATTAATTAAACAAACGCAAGATCAGTACACGCTCAAATAATTAATAATAATTAAAAAAAAACAGTACTCAAGATTTTATTATATATACATACCTTGCACATGTTTGGAGGGCAAGGATTGATGCATCCATGAGGAGACGACTTGAAATCAACGTAAGGAGAGATCCTCAACCTCCCTTCATCGTCCTGGTAGCTCGGGTTCGTGTTGATCTCGGAGAAGCAATCTTTTATTCCCAGGTGATCAAGAATCGTCTCAATGAAGAAGGTGTTGGCATCGCTCACTATCCTCAGATCACACCTAAAAATTTATGAAAACATAAATCAAAACTCCAAAATCTTGACCACCCAATTCGATATATATATATTATATATGTAGATGTATTATACGTACCCTAAAGCATGGGCCGTTTTGATTGCCGGGACTATGCGAGGATGTATCGGAACCGTCCTCAGCACTAGTTTGATCTCTTCAATGGAAAATCCTCGCTGATGGAATTCTAACATCATCCTATCCTGCAGCATCGTAAAACAAATTAAAGAAACAAATATATTGATATTACTTACCGTTGAAAGATCGATACACGTACCATGAGTGAGTTCCAAGGCATTGTGGGGAGAAGCTTATTGAACAAATCGGTGGCGCCATGTTCGTCCACCACCCAATTGTCGCTGTCGGGCTCTATGATCGTCTTGTCAAAGTCGAAAACCACCATGATTCCGGCCATGACAAAGAGAAGAGGAATAGGGTGAAGATTTATGTTTCGTGAAAACGTAATGGAGACTTCGTAAGCGGGGGTTGGGGGTATATATTTGGGGGGAGGGATATTGAGTTTGTGTAAACCAACTAGGATTCCACTTTAATTTCCTTAACCAACTAGGATTCCACTTTAATTTCCTTTTAAATACAAATAATACTCAGTTTACGCGTGTATTTAAAGCCACTCGTATGTATTTGAAAATACAAATCTTGGCTTCAGAATATATGCATGTCTATCTATTTAAATCAAAATCAAAGTGTCATGAAAATTTCATCTTCAACGTTTAATAATTAATTTATTATTGGTATCTAAAAGAAGGTTATAAATATTATAATGAGTGAAAATTATTTTGGTACATGAACTATAGATAAAAAGTCAAATTGGAATATGAACTATTGAAAATGGTTTAATTGGTATATGATCAAACTCAAAAGTTAATTTTGCCAATTACTTAAATTGCTTTTAAGTTTAATATTGTTATTAAATTTATTAATTGAACTACATACATATTTTTTTCTTTTAAATTATTATATTAATTATAATTGTAAATATAAATTCATATTTACTAATTACTATACTATAAAAAGAAGATTATATATCATGTATACGAAAAAAGTATTCAATGTAAAATTTGTAGATCATAAATGAAAAGACACAAACATATATATCATTTTTATTTTGATTTATATAAATAATAATATTATAACATAGATAAAAAAAAAACAATATCTTTTATTATATATTTGTAATATATATTATTTTTGAATATATAATTTATCAATTGTTATATATATGTGTGTATATGCATGTTTATATTAATTAATATTTACAATATTTCGTACAATAAGTACGATCCTTTGTTTATAATCTAAAATTTAAATAATTAAATATAAATTTATGCTTATAATTGTATTAATAAAATGATTTTGAATAATAAAATGTGTATCTATTTTAATTTTAAAAAAATATTAGACTTTAAAATAATGTAAGTAAAGGGTAAAATTGTCTTTATAAGTTGATTATGTACCAATTAAACAATTTTCAATAATTCATGTACCAATTTGATATTTTATCAATAGTTCGTGTATCAAAATGAATTTTACTCATATTATAATATTATATTGATATTCCCGACTAATGAGTTCTCTGATTTATTCAAATAAAGTACAATGTTATTCTTTAGAAATAAAATAAATTGTAAGAAGAATATGTGTGTAATCCAAATGAAACAACCAGCCACGATTATTCATTCCATCATGAAATAAGAATTAATTCTGACTTGTTCTTAAGGCATGTCCAAATTATTTAAGTAGATAAATATATGACCAGTGTTTAGGTGTTTAATTCAGTTTACATGACTAACATATTTAGTTTGTAAATTATTGGGTTACTTCGGGATTTTTTCAGTACACACTGGAAAGTAAAGAAACGACCCATGTTCCCATGTCATTAGGAAAAAGATAATTAATTCGAACTTGAAGAGTCTCATAAAGACTCTATTTATTCCTTTTATTATTTTGATGTATATGCAAAAATAAATAACTATGGAAGTAAATAGGAGAAGATGATTTAAGCTGGCTAGTGTGCTTTAAATTAATTAAGAGATCTATTTTCTTGAAATTTGTAACCAAATGAATGGGTTATACGTTCTAATTTTTTTTAAAGATTTTTTTTATTATATGCGCTCTCTTTTTTTCTTTTTTTTTTTTTCAATTCATTTTTTTTATATTTTATTATATCGGCTAATTCAAGAATTAGGTATTAATTTTAGAAAAACTCAATTGAATCAATTAATTCAATTCAATTTTCCATTTTCTAAAAAAATATTCGATTAATCGAATTATAAATAATTAAATTTCTATTTTTTATATTAGACTTTATATATATTTTATAATATTTGTTGGACGTTTTTATATTTAATATTGTACTCAATTTTTTATTTTTAATTTTTACAACCATAACATGTTTTTCTATGACAAAAATGTCTTATTCAATTATTAAAATTTTAATTATTTTTAAATAAAAATCGGTTAATTGAGTTATCGAGATGAAGTAACCGATATTTTAATTCAGTTCAATTAGCTTAAAAAAATTGTATATTAAAGTTTTCCCTTCCATTTTACAAATTTTTTTTAAAAAAATCAATGAAAGGAAAAACAAATCTCGAAGAATCTAAATTTTGGAAAAATTAAAACAAAAGGCAAAAAAATAAGACAAAGGTTCAAAAAATATATTTAAATTATATTATAAAAGAAAGTATGAAATGAACTCTATATGGCATGTCCATTCCTTTGGTTTGTTAACATGTTTGATGGAACTGGAACAGATCAGGGGTGTTCGGTAAATTCGTTAGTTCCGGCTTCAATTCTATAGGACGTTCAAGATTATGTGGTGTTTTTGGATAGATTAGGTACATGTGGCAAAGTTGTGTGTGCATTCCAAATCACTTTTGTTGTCACTAACACGTACATCATGATAATAGTGCATTATAACTTTAGGACTGTTAACATAAAATTGAGTTTCGCTCAATTCGATTATTGAATCTCTTCGATTATACACATATGTATTTGTCATGATCGAAATACTATTGTTGTTGGAATAGAACAAATAGTAAGCTTCTATTTGTCCCACTGAACGACTGATATAGGCGTCTACTGGTCCAGCAGTGAGTTTAGCAGTGTTAGCCACTGAACTCCTTCTTTCTCTAGATCTCCAAAAGTCAGCCAACAAAGATACGGTTGTGCAAAAAATATTAACTGGGAGATTGACTCGCATCATCCGGTTCAACTGGTGTATGAGAGGAAATATAAAAGCAGTAGATGACATAGAGATTGTTTTTGGATGTTCGGATACTCAACTGCTCCTACGTCACCCCTTATTCTGTCTCCAGACGGTATCACTAGAATAATTTGACACGACGTCCCACCTCAGGTCAGGACTTACCCCACTGCCTAACACCAAGACTTCTAGTAAATTTACTGATTTCAACCCTCGGCTGAAAACAGATTACAGAGGTTTACAACACCTCTACTCATGTACGAATACAAAGTTTGTAACTAAACACTAAGCACAGAATGATCCTATGAGATTTGATATGACTTGATGTGTGTGTTGGTGTTCTTCGACTTTTATGAGTGATCTTCAATGTAAGCATGAACCCTTCCTGTATGAATGTAATAGCTGAAAGTGTTCAACTGCGATTGTTTCTTTGATGAGTGTTGTGAGTTTTTGTAAGCCGACCAGTTCTACCGTTGGTTGTAGTCTCTAATTATAGTGGCAAGATAACGGTGTCTTGATTCAAATACATCCGTTGATAAATAGACGTTTTCTTGTCGTTTAGCTCACTGTATAAAGGTACATTGTGACTGTGTAGATTTGAATTTGATCAGTGTACTAGAGACCGTAGGTTAATAGATTTAACTGGTTACAAGAGAGTTTCTGTTGAGTTTCTCTGTTGCTTCTGTTGCTTTCTTAGTTTGTTTGCTGGTTTTCTTTTGTTTTGTTGATATTAACTGTTGTGACTTCGATCTGCTTATCTGAGTAGCTATCACTACTGCTGGATAGCTCTGCTGGTTTGCTACTTGCAATCAATCATCTTGTAGCTCTGTTACTCTACTGCTTCTGCTGCTAATGTTGATTATTTGTCATAACGCTAAAACTTGGATATAAGAAATCCTAACAATATTTATATATATTTCATGAAAAAAAAAAAGCAAATAAAACAAAACAAAACGTATAAATAGATGGAGGCTCATTTTTACAAAAAAAAATGATTGGGCCTCACATACATTACAAAACCTTAATCATTTATTATAGTTAGAGATATTAAATACACAGACAAAAATAAATGTCATATAAAAATATATATAGTTAAACATATTGATTTTCTTATCAAATTATTAATAAATAAATTAAAATAATATTATTTTACTTTAATTACAGTCGAAAACCATAAAGTTTTAAAACAAAAATGTTATGAGTTTATCATAATTATAATAAATAAATTTATCTGTTTTTATTAATTATTATAAAAAGTCCAACCAAAAATTTTAAAATGATAAAATTGTGGTAATAAAACAAAAACCATTTTAGCATTAACAAAAAATCTTGTGACACGGTCTCATGAGTCAATTTTTTTATTATAAATATGAGTAGGATGGACCCGTCCACAAATAAAGATCCGTGAGACCGTTCGTTTCACTGGAAACCTACTCGATAAGATTTTATCATTATTAATTACAATGTATATGATAGAAGGTTGTTTAAAACAAGTACAAACTTTTTAATTATAGTGTATTGACAAAAATAATAAATATATCTATCATTATATGTTTATTTTTAATTATAATAATCGAGATATGTTTACGAAAATTATTTGTTATGAATCCATCAAGCAAACATACCATAAATTTCAAAAAAATTCTTAACACATTGCCTGAAGACAAAAGAAATTTTTATTTAAAAATAGACCAAAGTATATTAATATTGTTAATACGTAACAACATGATTAAACATCGGTGAAGTAATACACTTTTATTCAATATTATTAGCATTTAACCGACTAAAAAAAGCGATAAATAATATATTTTAAAATAAATTATAAAAAATTCAAAATAAATTCAATACTGAACTTTTCCGTTTTTTATGTAATTAATATAAATCAACTTTTATAAAAATATAACATGGTCATTACTATATAATATTTTAATAGAAAAATAATTTTAATACTGTGTACAGCATCAAAAATTTGAAGGAAAAAATTAAAAAATCATAATAGAGAAGATTTTGTAAGATTATATAAAATAATAGCAATTAACGTAAGTTTATTTTATATGTTTTTTGTGATTTTATTTTTATGTTTTTAATTTTTTTTTAATTTTATTATATAAAAAAATGATTTATAGGTATTTTGTAATTAGAAATCTCTATAAATCTTTGGTATGATAGGGTGGAGAATTTTTAACTTTTCATAGTTGTACCTAAGGTCTCAAAATTTGTACTAAAGAATTTAATAGGTCAATGGAGATTTATTAACATTTTGGATATCTATAGACTTTTATGGAGTTTTAAAAAGTCAAGTTTGAATAGCACGAGACTTTTTAAAAATCTATGAAATTCCAAGTTGAATACCACTAGAATTTTATAGAGTATATAAAAGTTTAGATTGAATATCTCTAGATTTTTAAACTCTACAAAAGTTATTAAAAATCGTTATTTCTCCTAGATTGAATACACCCCATTTATCTCTTAAATGGTAGCAATATTGCCTCCCATATCCTGTCGTCCTGTCAAAGTTTATGGTCTTGGACCATATTTCGAGTTTGAGAATTAAAAAAAGTGATTATTTTCTATTCATACTAGAAAAAGCATAAACACGTGTGTGAAAACTTCGTAAATACAATAGTGGCAGGAAAATTTTGAGTGAACAAAGATAAAAGAATGTGTTGTTTTATGGTTTTTTGACAAATATTACAATATTAGAGATATACGTGGGAGAGAGCTTGAAAAAGTGGGATAGTGGAAATGACACATTAATTTTTTAGGTTTCTTGTATTGGTTTTTTTTAAAAAAATCAATTAGTAAAATTAAGGACGTTTTTAGGATGTTCACTTAAAATACCAAAAGTTGTTTTTATGAGACTATCTTCTATTATAATATTATAATATAATAAAAATCTAGTATAGATATATATAATTATAAATTTTATATATTTTCCTATTTTTAAAAGTCACGTTGAATTCAAAATTTACTTGTATCAAATCAAAATATTCGGAAAAACACTCCCCTGACATATATTAATTTTTATTTTTTTAGATAGGACTCAAACATTTTACCTGGTACTGGTAATTTAGTTTTCTGACTACTAAAGTCAAATTCGAAGTTCGAGAGAAAGAATTTTCTTAATTATTCTTTCTTAATTGATATATTACTATTTATTAAAGAATCGTTTTAATTTTTAGGTAGTGTTTGGGAAAGCTACTAAGAAGCACTTCTCAGCTTTTTCTTAACAAAATTTCACAAAATTTCAAAATTTTGTTAATGAAAAGTGCTTCTTAGAAGCTCTCCCAAACACTACCTTAGTATTCACATTTTCTTGTTTGATGCCACTCATGAGGAAAGTCCAAGTCATCTTTACTACTACTTGGTTGATTATTACTGGAATAAAAAATAAATCGGGCATGTATTCGAAGAACACACATTTGTACTCGTGATGCAACTTTCTAAAATTGAAGCGAAGTGCGTTTAAAATGACAGGTTTTCTCGATAAGAAATGTTATGGATAAATTTCATTTTTATTCAAAATAATGGTTGTAACACTCCAAATAGTCAAATTCTAGATAAGTAATTTTAAAAGATTTAGATTCTTTTAGGACATTTTAAGTTAGTTAAATGTTAAACACGATTAAGAGTTAGTAATTTAAACAAATCAATTGTATAATTATGTTCAGAAATAAAATTTCAAACTTTGGACCCATCGAAAAGTTTGGAAGATATGATCAGTGTTAGGACATGCAGAATGTGAGGTGACAATCATACACAGACACATGAGAGTTCCGAAAGTCCGAACTCAACCTTCCACTTACGTGTGAAGAGACCATAGACACGTCAAGGCATCCATTCGATCGAATCTGAAGAGGGGATCGGAACGTCCGAAGTCAGCAGTTCGAAACATGGCACCCATGCACGATTCGGAATGTCCATAGTATGGTTCGAAATGTCCGAACTCCGCCTATAAATAGGCCATCCGAGATCATAATTATTCCTCTCCTCTCTAGTCTCTTGTGTGTTCTTGTGATTTTTAGCCGCTTGTTTGAGGACCGAGAGCTAGCGGGATGCTTTGGGATAGCGGCGGAGTGGAGCCCAAGCGGCGGAGCCTTCAACATCAAGAGCTAATGACAGACGCAGGTATAAGTCTAGACTCTTAGTAGCTTTTGGGAGTAGCTATTGGTCTAATTAAGGTTTTTAGTTGGTGATAAGTGTGATTTATATGCATATTTTAGTGATATTTTGTTATTGTTTGTCATGCATTCATATGTTATTGTTATTGTTGTTTTTATTTACTTTTATCATATTTCATGCATTTGTCTGCATAATACTTCTACTGATTTATTTTGTAGGATAATTTCAGAAAAAAAATAAAGATTGGGCCAGGTTTATACTCGCGCGAGCGCATGTTATGCTCGTTCGAGCGAGGCTTAGGGCGAAGAAAAAAAATTTCAAAATCTATGAAATTTCATGTTGAATACCACTAAAATTTTATAGAGTATATAAAAGTTTAGATTGAATACCTCTAGATTTTTAAACTCTACAAAAGTTATTAAAAATCGTTATTTCTCCTAGATTGAATACACCTCATTTATCTCTTAAATGGTAGCAATATTGCCTCCCATGTCCTATCGTCCTGTCAAAGTCTATGGTCTTGGACCATATTTCGAGTTTGAGAATTAAAAAACCTGATTATTTTCTATTCATATTAGTACTAGAAAAAAGCATAAACACGTGTGTGTGAAAACTACGTAAATACAATAATGGAAGAAAATTTTGAGTGAAAAAAGATAAAAGAATGTGTTGTTTTTGTTAAAAATATTATATATATATATATATATATATATATATATTAGAGTTGAATGACATTGAATATTGAGTTGTAAAATGTTGAAAATTAGTGTGTGATGATGTATTAATTTTTGGACTAATCTCCAAATGAGATCTATAAATAGGTCTCTACATTTGTGAAGAAATACACAATTGAGTTGAGAGAAAAATATTATAAAGTGTAGAGTTTGATATAATTTGAGTTTTGAAGTTTTTACTTTTTACCATAAATTTTTACTTTTTTCACAACACGTTATCAGCACGATCGCTCGAATGTTCTCTATAATTTCCGACGCCCCAAAACACAAAGAGAAGACAAAAATATTCAACAAGTAAGTATATTTATTATATTGTTTATATAATTTTTTATGTATATATATTACTATATAATTTCATGTTATTATATAAAAGGCTGTCTATGACATCGACCTTATAATAACGTGATATGATATATATTTATTATATATATATATATATACTAACTATATTAATATATAATTTCATGTTATTATATAAAAGGCTGTCTATTACACTGACCTTATAATAACGTGATATGATATATATTTATTATGTATATATACTAATTGTATTAATATATAATTTCATGTTATTATATAAAAGGCTGTCTATGACATTGACCTTATAATAACTTGATATGATATATATTTATTATATATATATATATATATATACTAACTGTATTAATATATAATTTCATGTTATTATATAAAAGATTGTCTATGACATTGATCTTATAATAACGTGATATGATATATATTATTGTGTATTATATACTAATCATATTCGTATAATTTCATGTTATTATATAAAAGGTTGTCTATGACATTGATCTTATAATAATAAGATATGATATACATAATTATTTAATTATGATTATCATTATATGCATCACATGATTATCACGAATTTTTATTCAACACATATTCGATTTTTTTTCTTACCCCCAACGGTCACAAACGGTAACAAAACAACTAGTTTTTGGCCTATAAATATATTCACTCAAACTCATTTTCAATCACACCAAAATTCACTCTTTTTCTCAAAATATTTTCTCCTCGGTTTTTTCGAAGATGAAGATGATGGCATTTCTAAAGTTATTTTTCATAAAGATTATGATCATCATGCTCACGAGTCTTGTACTCACCGGCGATTATCCACCGCACACTTTTCATCTATTTTTAAACATACTTGTACTCATCGTTTATCCATTATTTTGTATTGTCATATTAATGGAAATTAACTAATAAAATTCATTGTTATTTTTCTAGTTCCACCATGTCAAATTTGGCAAAGCTTAAATTCGTTGCTCTCGATATCACTAGAAAAGAACAAATAATTGTTAATGAAAAATCTTCAATCCCGACCCAATGTATCTACGGTATTTCCAGAAGCAAAATGTCGTAAGTAAAAATGAAAACCAAAATCAAATGCATAAACTAGATTTTGGTTAAGGTCGAGGATGTGGTCATGAACGTGGACGTAGAAATGATCGCGGTCTTGGTCACGGCCGTGAATATGAAAATAATCAAGATAGTTACTTCAATAACTAATCTCAAAAGAACGTCACGAACCACCCAAAAGGCAGCATGAAAATATGAGTGAAAATAAAAATCACTCAAAAAGATATGAGAGTGCTTGTTATAAATATGGCACTCCAAGACATTGGTCACGTATCCCTGAGCACTTATGTAAGCTCTTTAAAGTATCGATAAAGGGGAAAGAAAAAGAGACCAATTTTGTTGAAAACAGTAACCATTTAAGTGGTTCAACTTATTTCAATGCTGTCGATTTTTCAAATGATTTTGAGAACATTGATTAATATATTGGTGGGACTGAAATATAACATGCTATATTTTTCATGCATTCTTATGAAACATGTTATATTTTTCATATAATGTCATTAATTTTCTTTATTGCGTATTTTCTTTTGAAGTTCAAAATGGAAAATAGTATGAGCAAAGCTAAACAAGAAATAATCTCATGGAAGTTTGTATACTCGATAGTGATACAACGCACACTATTCTTCGAGATAAAAGATATTTCTTGGAATTAAACCAACAAAAACAATGGTGAATATAATATCAGGTCATGTAGACTTGATTGAAGGTTGTGAAAAAGCACATTTTTTGTTACCTAATGGTACAAAATTTTTGATAAATGATGCTTTATATTCACCACAATCAAAAAGAAATTTGTTGAGTTTTAATGACATATATTCTCATGGGTATGATACTGAGACGATAACTGATGGAAATCAGAAATATATGTGTCTTACCACATATAAATCAGGAAAGAAATATATGGTTGAAAAATTATCAATGCTCCTTACTGGATTGCATTATACACATATAAGGCCAATCGAATCAAATATGGTGGCTAATAGTTCTTCAATATTAACCAATTGGCATGATCGATTGGGACATTCCGGTTCAATAATGATGAGAAGAATTATTGAAAATACACATGGTCATCTATTGAAAGACCAGAAGATCTTTCAGAATAATAAGTTTCAATGTAAAGCATGTTCTCTTGGAAAACTTATTATAAGACCATCGCCAGCTAAAATCCAAGCAGAATCACCCATATTTCTTGAACGTATTCAGGGTGATATTTGTGGGCCAATTCATCCACCATGTGGACCATTTCGATATTTTATGGTATTGATCGATGCCTCTAGCAGATGGTCACATGTATGCTTATTGTCAACTCGGAATGTGGCATTTGCAAGATTAATGGCTCAAATAATAAAATTACGGAATCAATTTCCCGATTATACAATCAAGAAAATAAGACTTGATAATGCTGGAGAATTTACTTCCCAAACTTTCAATGACTATTGTATGTCAATGGGAATTACTGTTGAACATCTTGTTGCTCATGTTCATACACAGAATGGATTAGCTGAATCATTAATTAAACGTTTACAACTGATTGCTAGACCAATGATTATGAGAACAAAACTCCCTATTTCTATATGGGGACATGCAATTTTACATGCTGCGGCATTAATTCGCATCACACCAAGTGCATATCATAAATTTTCCTTATTGCAGCTTGCATTTGGTAAAGAACCAAATATTTCTCATCTGAGAATTTTTGGATGTATGGTGTATGTGCCTATTGCACCACCTCAACGATAAAAAATGGGTCCTAAAAAAAAATCGGTTTTATATCGGTTATAATAGTCCATCAATCATTCGATATCTTGAGCCTCAGACAGGCGATGTGTTTACAGCACGTTTTGCTGATTGTCATTTTAATGAAGAAATCTTCCCAATATTAGAGGGAGAAAAGAAACATATCGAAAAAGAAATCACATAGTATGTACCATCATTGCTACATTTGGATCCAAGGACCAAACAATGTGAGAAAGATGTACAGCAAATTGTGCAATTGAAAAGAATTGCAAATCAAATGCCAGATGCATTTGCAGACACAAAAGGGGTAAGAAAATCATATATAAATGCTGTAAATGCCCCTTCTCGAATTGAAATTCCAAAGAAACAAATTGAATACACTCATGATGTCATAAAACGCTTGAAGCATGGAAGGTCAGTCGGTTCCAAGGATAAAAATCCTCGAAAAAAAAGGGATATAGAAACACGATGATCATAAAATAGAAAATGGTATTCCAGAAGAAACACCTGATAATGAAAATGTTCTGTCAGAACCACAAACTGACGAGAATCGTGAAATTTCTATCATTTATATTAATACTGGAAAAATATGGAACCGAAAAGACATAGAAGATATTGATGAGATATTTTCTTATAATGTGGCTTGTGACATCATAAATGAAAATGAGGATCATGAACCAAAATCTTTTGGTGAATGTAAAACTCGTCATGATTGGGCCAAGTGGAAAAATGTCATCCAGGTTGAATTGGATTCGCTAAATAAACGTAATGTTTTTGGACCTATAGTCCTCACACCTGAAGGTGTAAAACCTGTTGGATACAAATGGGTTTTTATTCGAAAGCGAAATGAGAAAAATGAAATAGTCAGATATAAAGCTAGACTTGTTGCACAAGGTTTTTCTCAAAGGCCTGGAATTGATTATGAAGAAACGTATACTCCTGTTATGGATGCAATTACGTTTCGATATTTGATTAGTTTGGCAGTATCTGAAAATTTGGAAATGTGTCTTATGGATGTTGTTACAACTTACTTATACGGATCACTTGATAGTGATATATGCATGAAAATTCCTGAAGGATTTAAGATTCCTGAATCACAAATTTCAAAACCCAGAGAATTTTATTTTGTAAAATTGCAAAGATCATTATATGGGTTGAATCAATCCAGCCGAATGTGGTATAATCGGCTAAGTGAGCACTTGATGAAAAAGGGATATGTAAATGATTCAATATGCCCTTGTGTTTTCATCAAGAAAACAACATTCGGATGTGTAATTATTGTTGTATATGTTGATGGTTTAAACATCATTGGAACGAATAAGGAAATTCAAGAAGCTATGATGTACTTGAAGGAAGAATTCGAAATGAAGGATCTTGGAAAAACCAAGTACTGTCTGGGTTTGCAAATCGAACAAAAAGAATGTGGAATTTTTATTCACCAGGCAAATTATACAGAAAAGATCCTTAAACGTTTTAATATGGATAAATCAAATCCATTAAGTACTCCAATGGTTGTAAGATCATTAAACATAAAAAAAGATCCATTTCGTCCATGTGAAGATGATGAAGTTATTTTTGGTCCAGAAGTACCATATCTAAGTGTCATTGGTGCCCTTATGTATCTTGCAAATTGCACTAGACCTGATATATCTTTTGCTGTAAATTTATTGGCAAGATTCACTTCATATCCAACAAAGAGGCACTCGAACGGAATTAAACATATATTTCGTTATCTACGAGGAACGACAGATTTGAGACTTTTATACTCAAAAGACACCAATCAAACTATCATTCGTTATGCTGATGCTGGATATTTATCTGATTCACATAAGGCACGTTTCTAAACCGGATATGTATTTAATCGTGGAGGCACCGCGATTTCTTGGCGTTCATAGAAGCAAACACTCGTAATAACTTCATCAAATCACGCTGAGATTATTGTGCTACATGAAGCAAGCCGTGAATGTGTTTGGCTAAAATCAATGACACAACATATCCAAACTTCTTGTGGATTATTAGTAGACAAGAAGCCTGTGACGTTGTATTAAGATAATGCTGCATGTATTGCTCAAATGAAAGAAGGATACATCAAAAGTGACAGAACAAAACATATCCCCCCAAAGTTCTTTGTCTACACTCAAGAGCTTGAGAAGAATAAAGATATTGATATCTGTTACATTCAATCAAGTGATAACTCATCAGACCTCTTCACAAAGGCACTTCCTACGACAATATTCAGAAAACATATATATAAAATTGGTATACGCAATCTACAAAATATGTGAAGAATCACTTGTGTTAACATGAGGGGCAGTTTACGTGGCTGCACTCTTTTTTCCTTGCTATGGTTTTTATCCCACTTGGTTTTTCCTAGTAAGGTTTTTAACGAGGCAGCACAAAAATACGTAATAAAGACAGTCATCATATCACGATCATCATCACAAGGGGGAGTTTTGAAAATATATTTTATATATATTAGAGTTGAATGTTGAATATTGAGTTGTAAAATGTTGAAAATTAGTGTGTGATGATGTACATGATGATGTATTAATTTTTGGACTAATCTCCAAATGAGATCTATAAATAGGTCTCTCCATTTGTGAAAAAATACACAATTGATTTGAGAGAAAAATATTATAAAGTGTAGAGTTTGATATATTTTGAGTTTTGGAGTTTTTACTTTTTACCATAAATTTTTACTTTTTCACAACAGTTTTATGGTTTTTTGACAAATATTACAATATTAGAGATATACGTGGGAGAGAGCTTTAAAAAATGGGATAGTGGAAATGAGACATTAATTTTTTAGGTTTCTTGTATTGGTTTTTTTAAAAAAATTCAATTAGTAAAATTAAGGACATTTTTAGGATGTTCACTTAAAATACCAAAAGTTATTTTTATGAGACTATCTTCTATTATAATATTATAATATAATAAAGATGTAGTATAGATATATATAATTATAAATTTTATATATTTTCCTATTTTTGAAAGTCACGTTGAATTCAAAATTTACTTGTATCAAATCAAAATATTCGGAAAAACACTCCCCTGACATATATTAATTTTTATTTTTTTAGATAGGACTCAAACATTTTACCTAGTACTGGTAATTTAGTTTTCTGACTTACTAAAGTCAAATTCAAAGTTCGAGAGAAAGAATTTTCTTAATTATTCTTTCTTAATTGATATATTACTATTTATTAAAGAATCGTTTTACTTTTTAGTATTCACATTTTCTTGTTTGATGCCACTCATGAGGAAAGTCCAAGTCCTCTTTACTACTACTTGGTTGATTATTACTGGAATAAAAAGGAAATCGGCGCATGTATAGGTTAAGTAGATGCCACCCACAGGATAGTGCCCTGTGGGTGGCATGACGGATTTTAATTGTTAAAATCAGTGGGACCCACATGGGACCCACTGACTTTGACCAATCATGGGGTTACAAGTCGCCCGCAGGGTAGTACCCTGCGGGCGGCATGAACAAAACCCTGAAAAACACACATTTGTACTCGTGATGCAGCTTTCTAAAATTGAAGCGAAGTGCGTTTAAAATGACAGGTTTGCTCGATAAGAAATGTTATGTATAAATTTCATTTTTATTCAAAATAATGGTTGTAACACTCCAAATAGTCAAATTCTAGATAAGTAATTTTAAAAGATTTAGATTTTTTTTGGAAAATTTTAAGTTATTTAAATGTTAAACACGATTAAGAGTTAGTAATTTAAACAAATCAATTGTATAATTAAGTTCAGAAATAAAATTTCAGACTTCGGACCCATCGAAAAGTTCGGAAGATACGATCAGTGTTAGGCCATGCAGAATGTGAGGTGACAATCATACACAGACACGTGAGAGTTCCGAAGGTCCGAACTCAACCTTCCACTTACGTGTGAAGAGACCATAGACACGTCAAGTCATGCATGCGATCGAATCCGAAGAGGGGATCGGAACGTCCGAAGTCAGCAGTTCGAAACATGGCACCCATGCACGGTTTGGAATGTCCATAGTATGGTTCGAAAGGTCCGAACTCCGCCTATAAATAGGCCATCCGAGATCATAATTATTCCTCTCCTCTCTAGTCTCTTGTGTGTTCTTGCGATTTTTAGCCGCTTGTTCGAGGATCGAGAGCTAGCGGGATGCTTTGGGATAGCGGCGGAGTTGAACCCAAGCGGAGGAGCCTTCATCATCAAAGAGCTAATGACAGACGCAGGTATAAGTCTAGATTCTTAGTAGCTTTTGGGAGTAGCTATTTGTCTAATTAAGGTTTTTAGTTGGTGATAAGTGTGATTTATATGCATATTTTAGTGATATTTTGTTATTGTTTGTCATGCATTCATATGTTATTGTTATTGTTCTTTTAATTTACTTTTATCATATTTCATGCATTTGTCTGCATAATACTTCTCCTGATTTATTTTGTAGGAAAATTTCAGAAAAAAAATAAAGATTGGGCCAGGTTTATACTCGCGCGAGCGCATGTTCTGCTCGCTCGAGCGAGGCTGAAGGCGAAGAAAAGAATTTTTAGAGTCACAATCGCTCGAGCGCAAGTTATGCTCGCTCGAGCGCAAGTTATGCTCGCTCGAAAAGCGAGAAAGACGTGATCAAAAATCCTCGGGGCAGAAGTAGGCTCCCTAGAGCGCACATTGAGCCCGCTCGAGCGAGAAAGACGGGCAGACTTTTTAAAGATGGAAACTCTTGCTCGGATTTCATAATATCTTTTAGAGATTTTTGGGCGTATAAAAGGCTATGTTTCCATAAGATTGAGGGTTCCAGACGCAGATTGAAGAATCAAGAGGCGGCTACTCATAAAAATCGTTCTATTTCACTTATTTTATTTTTATTTTTTATTTTTGAAAACTTTTGTTGAGAACTATGTTAGACTTTGAGTAGTTTTTTTCTTTTTGATCAAGGCCACGTGATTGAGCCGGATAAATTTATGTAGAAAACTTGGATGTTTATTTGGGATTTTTCAGACTTGATTTTATTTTATTTATTGTTAGATTTATATTTGTCTTGTGAATATCCTGATCAACTATTTCTTTGCATGTTCATTGGGCCTAAGTCGACAGGAGGTATTGATTTTGATTACTTTAATAATCAACACATGGTAAAATCGACTAGAAATAGAATTCGATTTCAGTGTCCGGTTTAGGTGAAAACTGAATTCTCACAGTTCTTCATGTGTTTGAATTTGATTTAGAATTACGAAAAATTAATCCTTAAAAATTTGAATAGGTTTGATTGTTCTAGAAATAGACCTTTGAACAAGTTAAGAGAATTCCCGTAATTTAAGATTAAATCTGAGTCCTGAATCGGCTACATGTTACATAATTTGTCTGGTACCTACGTGTGTCCTTGATCGAGCTTTTCTCATATTTGAATTTAATCCAAAAATTCCTGCTGCGTTTTTAATTGAACTTTATTTGCAATTTAATTTCTTAGTTAAAAATATGAAAATTCATCACATTTATTCATTAGTCTAGATTAAGTAGGAATAATCATATTTTGGTACTCATATATATACAGTCTCTGTGGGTTCGACATCAGGACCTTTGTCCACTCTCTATTACTTGACCTGGTATGCTTGACAGTATATTTTTATCACACCGATTTAAGCGGTCAAGTTTTTTGCGCCGTTGCTGGGGACTGTTAGTGATATCAGAATTTTTATTTCACTTGAAATTAGACTTTATTTTAATTTATTTTATTAAATTATGAAATCTCTAATTTTGCTTTGTATTTGATTTCCATGTACTTTCTGCTTTTGCATGCATAGCAAGAGACACACCAAAGATCTTCTACCACTTGATTTGGAGATCGAGCGCACACTAAGCAGAATTCGGAAAGTTAGAAGAGCTATTAATTTAGAACTTGAATCAGAGACCGAGGAAGAGATGGCGGAAAATCGTACAGTTTTGGATTTAATTCGTCCGCCAGTTGAAGGATATGGATTTAGCATAGTTCGTCCGGCTGTTGAGGCGAACAGCTTTGAGCTGAAACCTTCTATTATTCAGATGATCCATCTTCAAGCACGGTTTGGGGGCACTTCTCAGGAGGATCCTTACGCTCATCTGGAGTGATTCTTGTCGATCTGCGACACGTTTAAGTTCAATGGAGTAAACTCTGATGCAGTGAGACTGCGGTTATTCTCATTTTCTCTACAAGGAGATGCACTTGAGTGGCTAGATGACCTGCATGCGGGTTCCATCACTACTTGGACCCAACTTGTTCAAACTTTTTTGAACAAGTATTTTCCTCCTACGAAGATGGCGAATTTATTTTCTGACATTATTTCTTACAGGCAAAAGGAGGGAGAGTCCTTACATGCAGCATGGACCAGATTTAAAGAGATGTTGAGGATGTGTCCTCAGCATAATCTCACTCAGAGCCAGCAGACGCAGACATTCTATAATGGAGCCGATCCATTAGTGCTTGATTTTGAACGGTGGAGATCGAATTTGGATATCTCTAAAATTAAAAATGATTTTTTTTATCATTGCTGCTCCGTAATTCATTCTCGCGCAATAGCTTTTCCATCTTTTCCTCTCAAATTCATCTACCTTTTGCTCATTCTTCTTCTTCTCCTAAATCCAACCAAAAACAATAATTAGGAACTATAAAATGAATTAAAAGCAATGCAAATTCTCCTAATCATATCAATTTAACCCGAATAATCATAATTAATTATCACCACATCACAGGGGCAGCACCCTGAGTTCCGCCTAGGCGGAAATAGTTCTATCCCGGTTTTCAGATTATGCCTTCTCGAGCTCCGATTTCCGTCTTTTTCCTACAAGAAGTTTTAAATATATGAGTAAAGACCATAAAGCTAAAAAAACTCGAATTTTGGGCATAAATACGGAATACTCAAAAATCTATGCCGATAATATACCAATATTGTACTCATTTTCATGCAAAGTCTGAATTCTATCAATCACTCTTATCTGAAACACTTGCATATTCACGCTTCATCTCACTTTTTGCAATTGATTTAGTACTTTTGTTTACATTATCAGCTCTAAAACATCTCATACATGATACTGTTGAAAACGTGTTCAGATCAATTAAGAATTGATACCCGGTGCAGCGGAAGTTTAAAAAATTTTATTTTTTTATATGGAACGATTCCATATCATGGGTATCCAAACTTTACGATTAAATTATGTTGCAAGTAAAATAATAATAATCACAATTAATAATATTTTACCTCTTCAAGCAACGGCTTGATTATGGACACCAACAGAATTTAATCTGCTCTTCTTGTATATCCCGGGAACCGATGGCTTCACGATCAATCTCCGGAATAAGGTCCACGAATAGAAAACAGAAACCCTCTGATTGATTGCACTAAAAATCAATCAGATGTTTATCGAAGAGAATAAACAGATTTGATCTGTTAATTCGATTTGTAATTTTTCACAAAAAGCACAAGTTGAATTTTCTCAAAAAGGGACAGAGGAATTTTCGAAAATCCTCTTGAAAATTATATGTAGTGTTCGAAATTTCTAGACTGAATTCCTAATTAATTTCGAACACTGCTTACATATTTATAGATAATTTCTAGACTAGATTAAGTTATAATTGTATTAGGACTCTAACCCCTTAGGGCCCACAATCCATAACTTAAGCCCAACAAGCCAAGCCCGTTGTTATAGAAATTAATATAAAATTTATCGTGACTCCGATTGATAAACTGATTTTACCAATGTGCACATAAACCCTTTCTGCATCTTTTAAAGTCAAGATAATTTTTCTGAATCCGAATTCAGTGATTTCCAAAAATGCCCATCCCTATGTCATTTTAAGAAATCCCACTCCCTTTTAATTAAGAAGTCCAACTTCTCTTTCATTAAATTTAACTCTTTAAATTTAACTATCTCTACGGGGTTTTAGTAATCCATTACTTGTGTAACCCTCAATGGTTCAGGAATACAGCTAGCCGTGGGCTCACAACTCCTTGTGACTCGGAACAATAATTTCCGACTTACCCATCGAATCATGGTAAGAGCGCCTAGTAACATCGCCCCATGATTCCCTAGGTATTACTGATAGTGCCTGCAAGAACCAGTAGATTTTGGTTAGCGTACAGTACGGTCCCTTCAACCAAATATCCCGATCGAATCAACAACCATTGGTGCATCGAGAGTCGTTCGAGATTCGATAACTATGCATAACATCTTGGAGATCTATTAGTGACATTGCATTTGTTACTAGGAAAACCCATTAACCTAAAACACATCATGTACTCTGGCCAGAGATTCGTCACACTAATATCTCCTCAGATCGCATAGGATATCCACACTCGCAAGTATGTGGTGAATCCTTGACAACAAAGCATCGACTCCTATATGTGTCGTAACTGTACCCAATCCCGACACCTGATGACCCCAATAGAGTCGGTAAATGAGTCAAAGTACAGTACTAGCATATATAGTCTCAATGATGTTTCAAGTAATAAGGACTAATGGTGTACAACCAAAACCGCGGACTTTATCTACTCGATAAGTGATAACCACTTGGAAAGTCCGAATAGGGTAGTTCGATCATTCATCATATGAATATCCATTTGCATGCTTTGAACATCTCTATGTTCCACACCAATGAAACGTGGTACTTGGCATCGCAAATTCTAGTCTCAATCTCGAGCGATCCTTATCCTTATTAGCGGACGGTTCAATTGACTAGGAATTGTTTAGAATATACAGTGACTATAAGATGTGTTTCATGATAGCCATCCCCATGTGCTACCACATCTTACATATATTATAGTATATTCAAGGTCTTTATCAAAACAACAATAGTATATCATAATATAACATTATGAAGAAAGATAAAGTCAATGCCATTATAAAAGTGTAAATTATATTAAACAAAAGATTGTTTATACATAGAGTCACAAAAGCCCTTAGCCACAAGTTGGCTAACCGGGCACCCACTCTTTCAATCTCCCACTTGCCCTAAAGCCAACTAGTCACACTACGCAATCCCATTGCTTCGCGATGTTTGTCAAACAATGGTCCTGGCAAGGGCTTAGTAAGCGGATCAGCGATATTGTCTGTAGAGGCCACTCTCTCGACACTGATGTATCCTCTTTCCACGATCTCCCGGATGATGTGGTATTTCCTCAGTACGTGTTTGGACTTCTGATGAGACCTTGGTTCCTTTGCCTGAGCAACGACACCCGTGTTGTCACAGTACACCGGGACTGGACCAACAGCTTCAGGAATTACACCCAACTCTTGGATGAATTTCCTTATCCAAACCGCCTCTTTAGCAGCAGCTGATGCTGCAATGTATTCTTCCTCAGTGGTGGAATCCGCTGTGGTGTCCTGCTTGGAACTCTTCCAAGAGACAGCACCGCCATTGAGCATGAATACAAATCCAGAGGTTGATTTCGAGTCATCCACGTCACATTGGAAGCTAGAGTCGGTATAGCCTTCCAACTTCAATTCTCTCCCTTCATAAACCATGAATAAATTCTTAGTCCTTCGCAAGTACTTAAGAATATCCTTCACGGCTTTTCAATGCATTTTACCGGGATTGGCTTGGTATCTACTCGTGACGCTCAGAGCATAGGTCACATCCGGTCTGGTAGATATCATCACATACATGATACTACCTATGGCTGATGCATATGGCACGTGTGTCATCTTTTCTATCTCTTCGTCAGTCTTGGGACACATAGACTTGGATAGAGAAACTCCATAACACATAGGTAGATGTCCTCTCTTGGACCCATCCATTGAAAACCATTTCAATATGGTGTCGATGTAGGTTGATTGAGTGAGTCCTATCATTCTTTTAGATTTATCTCTATAGATCTGAATTCCTAGAATATAGTATGTCTCACCTAAATCCTTCATCGAGAATCTACCTGATAACCATATCTTTGTTGACTGCAACATCCCTACATCATTTCCCATGAGTAGGATGTCATCAACATATAGTACTAAGAATGTTACCGCATTCTTAACTACTTTCTTGTACACGCATGGTTCCTCCGGGTTCTTGATAAAACCAAAATCCTTTATCTTTTCATCAAATTTCTGGTTCCAACTTCTTGATGCTTGTTTGAGACCATAGATTAATCTCTGAAGCTTGCATACCTTATGCTCGCTTCCCATGGATGTGTATCCCTCAGGCTGCATCATATAGATCTCTTCCTTAATGTTTTCATTAAGAAATGCAGTCTTTACATCCATTTGCCATATCTCATAGTCATACCTTGCTGCTATGGCAATAAGGATTTTTATGGACTTGAACATTGCGACTGGTGAAAAGGTTTCATCATAGTCAACTCCTTGTCTTTGAGTATAACCTTTTGCCACCAATCGTGCCTTGTAGGTCAATACCTTTCCATCAGGCCCAAGCTTTTTCTTGTAGATCCATTTGCACCCAATTGGAAAAATTCCATGGGGAGGATCTACTAAAGACCAAACTTGGTTAGAATGCATCGAGTCTATTTCCGATTGCATAGCTTCAAGCCATAAATTCGAATCCGCATCAGAAATTGCTTCCTTGAAGTTTCTTGGATCACATCCAATGTCGGGTTCACTTTGATCCCCTTCAAGAAGAAGACCATATCTAATAGGAGGCCTAGAAGTCCTCTCGGATCTCCTAGTAATAGGCGTGTCTTGTGATGATTCTTGAGGTGTAGGATCGCTATTTTATCTCGGGTTCTTCTCGAATTTCTTTGAGTTCCATCATCTTGCCTTTCTTATCCAATAAGAACTCCTTCTCCAAGAAGGTGGCATTCCTTGAAACAAACACTTTTGTTTCAGCAGGATGATAGAAATAATATCCGATTGAATTCTTCGGATACCATACAAAATAACATAAGGTGGATCGATTATCCAACTTATCTCCCACTGTCTGCTTCACGTAAGCAGGACATCCCCAAATCCTCAAGTACGAATACTTAGGAGCTTTGCCATTCCATAACTCGTATGGTGTTTTATCTACTGCTTTAGTGTGGACGTTGTTTAACAACAATACCGCCGTTTCAAGCGCGTAGCCCCAAAACGAAGGTGGGAGCTCAGTGAAGCTCATCATGGATCGAACCATGTCCAACAAAGTTCGATTGCGACACTCCGAAACACCATTCAGCTGAGGTGTCATAGGAGGAGTCCACTGAGAGAGAATCTCATTCTCTTTTAGATAGTCCAAAAACTCGGTACTTAAGTATTCTCCACCTCGATCCGATCGAAGTGCCTTAATATTTTTACCTAGTTTGTTTTCTACTTCAGCCTTGAATTCTTTGAACCTTTCAAATGCTTCAGACTTATATTTCATTAAATATAAATACCCATACCTAGAATGATCATTAGTAAAGGTAATGAAGTAGGTATTGCCACATTTAGTACCAATCCTAAATGGACCGCAAACAATTGTATGGATCAAATCCAACAGATTTTGACTACGCTCAGGTTTCCCTTTGAAAGGAGATTTAGTCATTTTTTCCTTTAGGCAGGACTCACAAGTAGGTAGAGAGTTAATATCAGACATATCAAACATGCCCTCTCCCACTAGCTTGTTCATCCTCCTTGAGGAAATATGACCTAGCCTAGCATGCCAAAGGTTTGCCGGGTTTTGACTATCGTTTTTTCTTTTAATTGTTGTTACCGGTTTATCAACATAATTAATTGGAATGTCTTTTAATTTTAAGCTATATAGATCGTTTTCAAGTTGTCCATTTCCAATCAAACATTCATTCTTGTAAATATTGCAAATCTCATTCACAAAATTGCAAGAAAAACCATCTCTATCAAGCATAGAAATAGATATAATGTTTTTAACCAAATCCGGAACATATAAAACATCTCTCAAAAATAACTTAAAATTGTTCTGCAAAATTAAATAAATGTCTCCTATAGCTTTGGCTTCGACTCTAGAACCATTCCCGAGCCTTAGCTGGGTCTCACCCATCCTTAGCTTACGACTTCTTGTCATCACCTGCAAATCATTGCAAATGTGAGATCCACATCCGGTATCCAATACCCAAGAAGAAGTATTAAGCGAAACATTTATTTCAATGTAAAACATACCCTTTGCAGTTCGCAACTGTTCGAGGTATTCCTTGCAGTTACGTTTCCAATGACCGGGTTTCTTGCAGTAATGACAAACGTTTTCATCTTTTATCCCAATTGAAGCCTTGGCCTTTCCCTTCTTATTTGGTACAATCTTCTTGGGAGGGGCAGAACGTTTCTTACCCTTTCCACTTGGTCCTTTCTTAGAGTTAGAAGAGGAGCCAACCAAGAGTACCGGTTTATCCTTCTTTAGTGTGGCTTCATATGTGACAAGCATATTGACCATCTCTTCAAGGGTGGCCTCTATCTTGTTCATATTGAAGTTCATCACAAAACCGTCAAATGATGAAGGAAGTGATAGAAGCAACAAGTCCGCGCTAAGTTCATGCTCCAAAGTCAAGTCGAGTGTTACCAACTTTTCAATGAGCCTAATCATGCGCACCCCATGCTCACGGACCGAAGTCCCATCTCGCATGCGGCTCGTCATGAGCTCTCTGACGGTGGCATACCTCTCCGACCTTGACTGAGCTCCAAAGAGTTCCTTGAGGTTCTTGTGAATGTCAGCAGCATTCACGGCATCCTCGAATCTCCTTTGAAGCTCATCAGACATCGAAGCCTGCATGTAGCATTTGGCCTTGATATCATGGTCCCACCATAAATCAAGTTTGGCCAACTCTTCCGGACTTGTATTAGCCGGGGCTTCCTTCGGAGGCGGCTTCTCTAACACGTAGAAAACTTTTTCCGAAATAAGAATAATTTTCAACTTACGGAACCATTCCGTATAGTTTGCGCCAGTCAATTTGTTTTGTTCGAGAATTGAAAACAGTGGATTGCGAGAAGTCATTGTAATAGTATACTGAAAAGGAAACAGACAATAATCAATGATTGTTTAATTAATTTACTAAGACATAAAATATGGCGAATTTTAATTTTATGAATTACACTCCCACTATTTTAACGATTTCACTACCCTCTAGTGAAAACGGGAAACTGTTTTCCTTAGTGAGAACATTGAATCCAATTGACAAATCATGATCCCGAATAATATCAGCCAACCATAATTTTCAAAAGGTAGAGCCCAATTACTTCCAAAGTAATCCCCATGTTTTTACCTCATGTCCAATAAGGGCCCAATAATATGACGCCGTTTATTGTGACATGTCAAGATAACCCATCAATATTAAGTTGTGATGGACGGTCGCCATGTGGATCCCCAATAATATGAGCCAATTCCATGGGAGTTCCACCCAACTTACAACATGTGTCGATCCAATGTACAGCTTTCCGACGAACGGGCCCCCCCAATAATATGAGCCGGACCATATCCGCGGGTAGCATCTCATACATTGATCGTTGATGGAAGGTAGGAATATTTAAACAACATTTAAATTCTTTTTTTATTAATCTTGATATCAATTTTAAATCATATTTAAAATGAGGGATTTTTAATTTTGAAAATTTGTCTCATCATGCAATTTATGTATGCTTGCGGGATTCATACAATTTAGTCTAAACATGCATACATCAATAATATCATATATTATTTAAGGATGATCGATCCCATTAACTAATCGACCCGTGGTTGCCAATCACGAGTCTAAGTCTAATCCTAGGTGATATGCAAGTATGCAATGCAATCCTATTACATTGAGCTTCCAATTTACATTTCTTCGGTCTTCATTGTCTGCTGGGCCCACCATTTCTTCAAATCTTTGTCTCCCACTAAGTCTAATAAATTTACAATAAATTTCGATGACAAATATGGGATACATTTTTAGGGGTGGGAACGGGCCATAAACCAGGCCCACTTTTATTACATATGACAATCATATTGGGCTATAAACTAAGCCCATTAATAAAATCCAACAACAATAAGACAAATGTAAATTATCTAACATACACCTAAAACATTGGTCATGGCAATCGATCATCCTTTATCCAATAATTAATTCAATAATTAAATAATTGGATAAACATGCAAAGGCATCATAATTTAAAAGATAAAATCATATTTTATCTTATCCAACCATAAGATCATATTTTATCATCAATTGTACCAAAATAATTAATTTTATAAAATTTAATTTAACGGACAAAATTTATAAATTTTCCAAAAATTCAAATTTATCCAAAAATCAATTTTAAAATTTTTGGACTCGAACAATTCGATCCGATGCCTCGTGAACCAATCAAAAACAATTTTCGATCGGATCAAAAACTAGAATTTCAAAAAAAAAATTAAAATTTTAATTAAAAATTAAAAATAATTTTTTCCGGGCTGCCCGGGAGAATCCCGGGCAGCCCGCGCCCCAAAGAGGGGCCCGGGCAGGGCAGCCCGTCGCTGCCCCTTGGGCAGCGACGCTCGCTGCCCGATTTGCCCATTAAAATTCAATTTTAAAATTTTCGTTTTGTTTCAAAAACCGAGGCTTAAAAATTTTGTACAATCGATTAATTTAATCATTTGATCTGAGCAACCTGGCTTTGATACCACTGTTGAAAACGAGTTCAGATCAATTAAGAATTGATACCCGGTGCAGCGGAAGTTTAAAAAATTTTATTTTTCTATATGGAACGATTCCATATCATGGGTATCAAAACTTTACGATTAAATTATGTTGCAAGTAAAATAATAATAATCACAATTAATAATATTTTACCTCTTCAAGCAACGGCTTGATTATGGACACCAACAGAATTTAATCTGCTCTTCTTGTATATCCTGGGAACCGATGGCTTCACGATCAATCTCCGGAATAAGGTCCACGAACAGAAAACAGAAACCCTCTGATTGATTGCACTAGAGATCAATCAGATGTTTATCGAAGAGAATAAACAGATTTGATCTGTTAATTCGATTTGTAATTTTTCACAAAAATTACAAGTTGAATTTTCTCCAAAAGGGACAGAGGAATTTTTGAAAATCCTCTTGAAAATTATATGTAGTGTTCGAAATTTCTAGACTGAATTCCTAATGAATTTTGAACACTGCTTACATATTTATAGATAATTTCTAGACTAGATTAAGTTATAATTGTATTAGGACTCTAACCCCTTAGGGCCCACAATCCATAACTTAAGCCCAACAAGCCAAGCCCGTTGTTATAGAAATTAATATAAAATTTATCGTGACTCCGATTGATAAACTGATTTTACCAATGTGCACATAAACCATTTCTGCATCTTTTAAAGTCAAGATAATTTTTCTGAATCCGAATTCAGTCATTTTCCAAAAATGCCCATCCCTATTTCATTTTAGGAAATCCCACTCCCTTTTAATTAAGAAGTCCAACTTCTCTTTCATTAAATTTAACTCTTTAAATTTAACTATCTCTACGGGGTTTTAGTAATCCATTACTTGTGTAACCCTCAATGGTTCAGGAATACAGCTAGCCATGGGCTCACAATTCCTTGTGACTCGGAACAACAATTTCCGACTTACCCATCGAATCATGGTAAGAGCGCCTAGCAACATCGCCCCATGATTCCCTAGGTATTACTGATAGTGCCTGCAAGAACCAGTAGATTTTGGTTAGCGTACAGTACGGTCCCTTCAACCAAATATCCCGATCGAATCAACAACCATTGGTGCATCGAGAGTCGTTCGAGATTCGATAACTATGCATAACATCTTGGAGATCTATTAGTGACATCGCATTTGTTACTAGGAAAACCCATTAACCTAAAACACATCATGTACTCTGGCCAGAAATTCGTCACACTAATATCTCCTCAGATCGCATAGGATATCCACACTCGCAAGTATGTGGTGAATCCTTGACAACAAAGCATCGAATCCTATATGTGTCGTAACTGTACCCAATCCCGACACCTGATGACCCCAATAGAGTCGGTAAACGAGTCAAAGTACAGTACTAGCATATAGAGTCTCAATGATGTTTCAAGTAATAAGGACTAATGGTGTACAACCAAAACCGCGGACTTTATCCACTCGATAAGTGATAACCACTTGGAAAGTCCGAATAGGGTAGTTCGATCATTCATCATATGAATATCCATTTGCATGCTTTGAACATCTCTATGTTCCATACCAATGAAACGTGATACTCGGCATCGCAAATGCTAGTCTCAATCTCGAGCGATCCTTATTCTTATTAGCGGACGGCTCAATTGACTAGGAATTGTTTAGAATATACAGTGACTATAAGATGTGTTTCATGATAGCCATCCCCATGTGCTACCACATCTTACATACACTATAGTATATTCAAGGTCTTTATCAAAACAACAATAGTATATCATAATATAACATTATGAAAAAAGATAAAGTCAATGCCATTATAAAAATGTAAATTATATTAAACAAAAGATTGTTTATACATAGAGTCACAAAAGCCCTTAGCCACAAGTTGGCTAACCGGACACCCACTCTTTCAGATACCGCCTGAAAATTAGATTAATGTAGTAAATAAATGTCATAATCATTATTTAACATAACAATTCATTATTCCTATATTTACCAAAGAACTTCCTTGCTTGTCTCTTAACAGTTTCTCTTCATCTGGAAATGGTACTATATCCAGCACCTTTTCATAATTAAAAACAAAATATCACTTATGCAATCATATTTATGAAACCTCAGCAAAAAAATTAGCAACTTACCCTACTGAAATTAATTCTTTTAAATAACCTCTCAGAAACGTTAGTATTCTTTGGTATTTTACTCTCATCCCAGCGAAACAACCGAGGGAAACTATGTAAAGAACGTGCACGTCGATGGAATTTTTTCATACAACCAGGCCTGAATACAAAAGGTTATTAATATAAAATTCAAATACAATCATACTTCAAAAAATAAAAAACTTACCATCAAGCCAACAATAAAATCATCTACATACGTCTTTGTTGCAACATTTCCTTGCCCATAACCAGTATGTGCGAAAATTTGGTGGCATGAAAATTTGTATGTTGCGGCTCTCCAAGATTAATCAAAGAAGGTCGATAGGTCATCAATGTATTACATAATAGATTGAGGGGTAGAATAGTTACCGACGGGAAATAACACAATTAAATTCAATAAAAATAAAAAGCCTAAGAAAATCGTCAATATCAGACTCCTCGTTTGATCCACCTAACAAACACAATTTCTCATTAATCAGTTTCCTGTCTAAATTGCCAAGGTTTCCTGCAAATCGTCGAGCTATAAATTTGAACTCTATGTTCGCATCAAAATCAGCTGGTTGCCCTACATGGGCCAAACCAAGGACGATGCTAAAATCAATTGATGTGAAAAGAATAACAATGCCATCATCAAACTCGAAAGTACGAGAATTGTCATGGAATATCTTTAAAACTATATCAATTATGCCTCTACTAATGGGCAACTCAGGCATCTCGAGCCATGGAGCAAGTGGGGTGTTTTTAATCCTTGCTTTTTGCTTATCACCCAATTTCGGTACCACTTCATCCAATACATTTCTGAAATATGTCGGTGAACAACGCGAACAAGCTTTCTTCTTGTTGTTCTTGTCTTTTCCCTCATCCTTCTTCACTTTCTTACCATTATACTTCTTCACATTTTTTCCATTATCCTCTTTCGGATTTTTATCTTTTCTGAACATTTTTGGTAAAAACTTCATTCATACAAAAATTAATTAACAAGATCAAACCTCGGTAGAACATGGGTAGACATAATATTCCAAACAAAAAATTTAATTAACAAGATCAAACCTACGGACTGATATTAAAGGCAATGATATGGAAATTAAGCTTTGAAAGGGGGTTTCTAGGTACATTGAAGCATAACAGACAACACCCACAAATCCAATTGAATAAGATAAAATAAAAACTAGTCATATAATTGTAATTATGACAACAAAATCTAAATTATTAAAGTCTCCTTTTTCCAGGCGACTTCTGTTGTACAGTGACTCTCCAGTAGACAGTGACTCTCTGGACATTTTCTAGCTTAGCTCTGATCTCTAGTCCAGCTCAGGATGGTTTCAGCTATCTTCCCGCACCTCAGTGTCTGCCTTTGCTTTTGCTGAGCTCGAGTTGTGTATTTCTGCTGGCTTTTTGTTGCACAGGATGACTGCTGATGATGACTTAGTTAGTTGTTTATGTTTTTTTGTCTGTATTCATTTATATCCTAGGGTTGTCTTAGTTGTATTTTATACGTTACCCTAGCTGATCTGACGTGACTTTTACTATTGTATAGCTTTTTGGAGAGGTCTTGGCCTAGTCACCTCTCCTTTAGGTTTTCTTTGTTGCGTTTATTTATGTTTATATACAGGTAGGGGTCTGTCTAACCCCGCTTCCGGCGGTGTTTCTTTTTTTAAAAATAATAATAATAATCAACAATAAACACTAGAAGAATTATGATAGCAAGGTCCGTTTCCAGCTTTCATTTTCAATTTAATCCAAGTAAATTATAATAGACTGGTGAATGAAACAATAAACTCTAGGCAAAGAAGAAGAATGCTCCTAAATTTGGTTAAGGGGTAAAGATTCCGCGTGGGCCAAATTTCTGTACACAAAAAAAACCTAAATTTAGCCCAACGAATTTTCGGATTTTGAAGTGAATTTGCCTCTTACTCTTGACGTGAAGGGTTCTCGATGGAGAATAATGGTTGACAGTGAAAAGTAAGAAAAGGGGAATCGATTTATGAAAGTGGAGAAGAAAAATATGGCTCGAGTTTCAGTCAGTGGATAGGAAAATAGCATGAGAAAGCCCTCGAACAAGCCCTGCAATATTCGAACATCTACTCGCGTCGACGAGGCTTTCCGACGGAGAAAAATGGCCACAAAATGCAAATCTATTTACGAGAATGAGGGGAGAAATCATGTAAATGAGTGTTGTTCACATTATAGAAAGGGCAAAATAAGTGAATTTGAAGGCGGTTTGGGTTGAAGGAGAATTTGCACTACCATTTAGAACGATGAAGAGGGAGAGAAACCCTTTTTTCTTATTTTAATATCCAATAATAATAATAATAATAATAATAATAATATTTTTATAATAAAATTTAGAAAGAGAGTGAAAACAAAGAACTCAAATGTGTCAGGGACAAAAGCCCAGTGCACTTGTAAAAGGGGAGTTTCATGCCCTTTCTAGAAATCGAACATGTACCACCAGGCTTAAGTACATATTTTTGTTGATTCGCCTAGTGCCTAGGTGGTTTTTTATTTTTAGCTTAAATATCTAATTATTCTAGTATGATTCATCTTAATATTTTTTCAATAATTCCTCTTTATCTAATTCACCTGACTAAGTTGTGTTTTTCAAGTCTAAATATCTAATTATTCTTATTCATCTTAATATTTCTCCAATAATTTCTCGTTATCGAATTCAACTCGAAATACATGACATATTTCTCCTTTTCATCTGATATAAATTGATAGACAAATATGTCAAATAATATTTTTCAAAAAAATTAAAATTAAAAAAATATAAAATATTATATGTTAATCTAGGCGGCCGCCTAGGCGGATTTTGATGCGTCTAGGAGGCGATTAGGCGGTCTAGACGGCCAATTAATGTAATAACTCCCAGAAACTTCAACTGTTTAAAAATTGGGGCGGTGGCTAATCGCCTAGCGCCTAATACCGCCTTTTAGAACACTGATATATATGTAAATTTTGGAGGGCTAACATTCGAGGTGGGTTTGGCAAAACACAAAATATGTTCCAGAGAGGTTTCAATACGAGGTTCCCTAATTTATCATTTTGGATAAGAAATTGTGCTTCCTCTCGACGATTCACCTCACACCCATGTTCTCAAATCGGACCGGATCGGCCTGTTCGATCGGGAACCGGCCACTGGTCCGGTCCGGATTACTCCTAAAAATCGTTCTGACGGTCAGAACCTATCAAAACCGGTCCGGTCAAGAACCGGGTCAACTGGTTTTCTGAATTTTTATTTTTAAAAATTAGTTTTTTTAATTTTAAAACCTTAATATTTTATTATATATATATACAAGATTATTTGGAATTTGTACTTCATTAAAAATATTATTTTAGTAATATAAGATTTGTTTAAAAAAAACTTTTTTTAATTAATTTATTTTTTAAAAAAAATATATAACTATAATTAATATTTTGAATATATATTTATATGGTTATTTAGTTTTCAAACTATGATAAATAAATATTTTTTTTTCTATTTATTTACATTTTTTAGGTTTTTAAAAATTTAAAATATATTATTAATTATATTATATTATGTAAACGGTTTTCAGGTCCGATGGTCTCGTTAAAATTGTCCGATTGGGTGGACCGTTTTTTAAGGTAAACCGGTTCCATCACTGGTCCAGTTATGAAAACATTGCCTCACATCTCACAGTTCACACATTACTACAAAGAATTCCTGTGTTTTTGTCATCCGGAGAGAGGAATTTTTCCATTTTCTAGTCGAGTCGAATGGATTCAAAGCGAGTTGGATCGACCAAGCCTGCTCAACAATTCTGACCCTTATTTCATCTGTTTGGGATAAAAGAAAGATGGTGTTATTGGCTATTTGTTTGGCAGCTGAAGCCACTACTTCAGTTGCTTCAACACCCAACACATATAGCTCAAACTGTATTACATTAAAAATACTTCAAACTGTTTTGTAAGCGAAAAGAAATGAAGCAAACCGTTCACTACACTTCAATAATTGTATTATTGCTTCAAACATATGTTAAAGATGATCTGCTTCCCAACTTTGTTTATATTACTATAAATACAACATATCTATATATCAGATGGGCAGGATACAAGTATTAGACGAGAGGAGAAGTTGGCTCCTCATTAGAATAGTGTTGCCGCCTGTTGAGAAATACCCCAGAAACTTGATGAAGCATTGGATTCACGGGAACTGGAAATTTGTGGCCAGAACTGATCGTGGTTCGTTCGTTTATGGAACCTACTTCCTTGCAGACCCGATCTAAAATCGTCAAGAAGTCTCTGACAATCATGAAGATTCTGAACGGATGAGCTTCTTCCCTAGTCGAGTTCCCATGGAAGTATTCGGTTATTTCCTTCACTAAAGACAGGGCAATGCTTTCTCGGGCTTGAATCTTGATAATCTCCTCCTCTGCCTTTTTTATGAAGCTGTTCATGGAGTCGGAAAACTTATGGGATGTTGCTTCATTTAATTTGACTACCTCTAGAATGTTCCAAAGTCCTTTGGAAAGCTTGGAGACTTCACTGCCAAGCACTTCTGCATCCATTGCAGCAGCTTTCTTCACATTTGAGAGCTCCGAACTTAGCCTCGAAACAACTTGGAGGCCTAACTTCCTGTATTTTGTATCATCAACTACTGAGTTCTCATGAGGGCTCGCGCTAGAGAGATGAACGCCTTCACTTTTAATAATCTCCTGGACGACAAAATGCAAAAGTGTTGTTTTCCCATCAGTCCCCTTAACATCAACAAGCTTGAGGAGTGTGTCGAGTTTGAAGGCATGTGCATCTCCACGATCTGTTCCCACGTTCATGCGGTTCCCAGTCTTCAATACTGCTTCGAGAAGCTTGAGGAACATTCTGTTGCTCCTCAATTCTTCACAAGCTGCCTATAAGATCAAACATTTTTTACAACGAGTATGATAAAATTTAACCATTTCCTTGATTCTAAAGGATACAGGCTGAAACATGAATTGGTGTAGCATTTAAGATAAACTTAACCAGAAGACGCAACTTTCTCAAGATTCAATAATACAAGACTTTGTTTTTGCAGCACACATGGTCCTCCAACTTTGTTTTGGAGCTTCTAAAATAGAGGATCTCTTCTACCCCAACTTATAATTCATGTTTTTTGTCTCTAGGTTGTCAAAAAATCCGTTAGTGGTCTTAAAGTTGAGATGATATGCAGTTACCTCTAAAGTTTCAAATGACCTTTTAAGGTACTCGTTCTCCAAATCGAATTTGGACACGTAAAGCAGTGAATCCATTCTCCGGAATGCATAAGGTATATCAAGAACTGTCTTCAGAAATTTCTCGGCGGCACCAAGCTTGATCGGAGAATCATCTTGGTATTCTTTTAACTTTCGCTCCTCTTCCCTAGTTGGAGCCATCTTCATTAAAGTTTCGAGAAGCTCGGAACTAAGACTGTCCGCATTACCTGTTCAAAGGCCTAATGGATGATACCATATGCTTTATGCATAACAGATGTGGAAACCAGCATCGTGCATACATCATATATATTCGAATTATAACAAGAGACATTCCCTACCATCATAAATACAGAGAAATGTACGAGAGCTTAAAGAATTACCTTCCGAAAGACCTTCGCAAACTTCTTCTACAGTCACATTGAGTGCTCTCAACAGAATTGCAATGTTCTGTGACTTCTTGGGATCAAGCACTCTATTACCATTATCTTGCCCAGGGGGAGGGAGGACTTGCCACCTGGTTATTTCCTTTTGATTCATCTTCGAAGTATTCGCAACAAACAATGTCTCTATCATCTCCTCGTTTAATCTACATGATATTTAACAACAGAAGGGTGGCGTCTTAAATCTTAATTGATCCGAAGTAAAGAAAGCAAATTATATGTGTCACAATGAAAAGAAATGCAAATAATACTTGAAAGAGCTGGATTGGAGATGATCCCACACCATTTCCCGATCAGAGCTGGCTCTTACTTTATCCCAATGCAATGTCTTCAATCTCGGCTTTGGAGGGCTCTCCTCATTTCGATCCACAACTTCATTCGAGTGTTCGTTTTTCTTATTTGGAGATTCTTTATTCTCATTCTTCTGCACAGTTTCGGAACCATTTGAAGGTGACTCAGCTGGAGAAATCAGCCTAAGATTTTCAACTGCTGGGTGTTTTGCAGATGTGGTCTGTGTTCTGGGAGATTCCCATATTTTCCTCTGCGTTAGTTGTGGAATTGGTGGAGGCGGTGGAGGAATTGGTGGAGTCCTCGGCGCTACTGTTTCTCTGCTTCTTCCGAAAGATGATGAACGGGGACGTGATGCTGATTCTGATTCTGATTCTTCCGAATCTCGATCCTGAGGCGACGATGACTGAATTTGGCGATGCAACAACACATCGGTTGGAATCTCAATCAACTCCGGTGACTTGGGAATCGAATTTGTTGAGCTAAAACTATTCGCCGGTGAAACACTCAACGTAACTGACCGCAATGGAGATCCTGAGATAGAAGAAGTGCAGGTAGATGAAGAAATTGAATCGGAGCCGTGAAGATTCTCAACTTCAATTGCGGAGAAAGCCCTTCCAGCGCCTGTTAAACTCTCCCTTCCGTTAAACCATCCTTTCGGAGAGTAAAACTCTTCATCTTCGCCATCTTTACTCGAAGCTATGTCAACATTATAACTATTCAGGAAACCATGCTGCGCCATTAAAGGCGGTAAGGGACGGAGCTCCGGCGAGTCGATTTTCCGGGAACTAGAATCTATAACATGGTTCGAGTTGCTTCCGCTTAAAGAAATACCACCGCCTACAGTCTGAGAACTGACCATTGTTCCCAAGTACAAGAACTCTGAGCTGGTTTGCGACGGCCGCTGAAGCTTTGGAATGTGGCGATGGTCTGGCACCTGACTGCTTGTGGCCGCGGTGGTGTCGGGTCTCTGGGATTTCGAGTGGTTGAATGATGATCTTCGGGCTCCATCGCGCTTGCGGAAACGGAGGAAAAGAGCAAGAAACAAGATTGCCACAGCGGCGGCAACGGCTGCGACGGCGGCGGTGATGAGCTTAGTGGATGCGGTTTTGGGCTTGGAGGAGTTCGGAACAGAGAGTGAGGAAATATTGGCTGGGAATGAAGCGTAGGAGGCGGCGGAAGGGGGTGGCGGAGAAGAGAGAGAAGACGGAAAGAAGGGAGAGTCGTTTGGGTAATTGGAAAAAGGAAAATTGGGGGAAGCAATGGGTGGGATCGGGGGGGACGAGTCTTCTGGGAAAAGTGGTTGGTGCAGAATGCGGCGGCAGTGGGCGGCGAATGCACAGTGTAATAGGAGTGGGAGGAGATGGAGTTTGCGGGTGGCGACGACGGCGGTGGGCATGCTGGTGGTATCCGTATTTTGCAGTGTCTTTCGCATTAACTTGAAATTGAAAAAAATAGCATACGGTAAATCCCTATCCGCTGTCATAAAAATAAACGTTACGACATAATATTATTAATACAAGCATCATTTAAAGTTAAACATAAAATAATAATAAATCGATAAATAATATAATATAATTAACAAAAATTAGTTCATATAATATTTAGTTTGATTTATAAATAATAATTTGTTTGATATAATTGATTAAATTTTAAATAAGATGATAAATTATTATTATTTTTAATAATAATAATGTCATTCATGAAAACATATTATTTTTAATTATGAATATGTGCAGGGTAGATTCTTTTTTACGGATAATGATCTGTGAGATCATATCACAAGAAATTCGTTCTTTATTTTAACAAGAATCTATCGCTCTATGATGCTATGATTTTTCGCTATTATAAGATTTTACACGAAAATTTTTTATAAGGTGATCTCGCTGTCAATATTGTGAAACGACTTTCTTATTTAATCCGAATAATGAAAATGTAGTATTTTTATATTTATGATTTGGATCACTCGTCTTAAGAATTATGAATATGTATTTGTGAGGTTGCCTCACAAAAAATCTGTTCATTGTTTTAAAACCATTATTTATTTATTATTGATATAATAATTTTTTTATCAAACCTAGAGGATTAATTCGGATATATTCGGGTCGGTTGGAGTTTACAATTTTTGATATGATTTCTTTTCGGCTCGAATTCGGGTTGAAAATTTTGTTATTATCATTTTTGCATAAATTTGAATCAACTTCTCTAAATTTATCCACAGAACCGAGAGACATTTACAAATCCAAACAAATTAAAATAAATATATAACTTTGCTACACAAATTTAAGTTAAAAATAAAATTTATATTTTAAAAATAAAATAAATTTAATGAAAATATGTTTATTTATATTAAATAATTTTTTTATAAATATATCTGATCAAAAAAATTATTTAATCAATTTAATTTTTTTAACCGTAAATTTTTTGTTTTATTTTTTTAATAATTTTTAGTCCGATCATCAAATTCGAAAATTAGAACTAAAATTCAAATTTTTGAAAAAAAAATTATCATAATGATACTAAATAAATAATAATTTTACAAAATATAATTAATTTAAATTAAAAAAAAAAAAAAAGAAAGGGGGAGGGGGTTGCACATGAGGACTTGCAAAAATTGCAAATCCCCATGTGCTTATGCTGGCAGCGTATGCTGGCGCTGCCAGCATGAGCGGACATTGCAAATATTGTAGCGTTCGCGGATTGCAGTAGTTTTGCAATATTGCAATTCGCTGTGGCGTGCATTATTTTTGAATTTGTTTTATTTTTTAAAATTAAAAATAAAAAAAAAACCGTAATGAATTGGGAAATCAAGGGGTCCATTGGGGAGTATAAAGAATGAAAAAAAATTGATCTTGCGTCCTATGTTGTATTAACTTTTTAGCTTCGATTTGACTCCATATTAAGTTTATAATAATTAATAAAAAATAATAAAAAGTTAGTACGTAAAAATATAGAAATAAAGATATAGGATTGAAGATTTTTTTAAATCATTTCAGGAAAATTAAAAAAAAATCATGAATAAAGGCATGTAATGAAGTAGATATGAGTAATGTTAAATAAAACTTAACCAAATCAATTGTAGTAACCAGAAACTGTTTTACGTGATTAAGTAGGTAATAATGTTTAGTATAAATAAAACATGATTAAGTGATTTTAATATGATAAAATCGAGTAGATAAATGACCTCGGATTGATCGGAAATGTGTCATAGTACAAAGTGGGTTCAGATGATTCGGAACCACCGAACTTGGACTAGTATTGATCGGAAGATCCGAACGGATCGGAGGGACTAAGTGAGTTCGAAAGCTAAGGGTCGAGTTTAGACCTTCTGAACATGGGATCGGAACTTCCGAAGAGCTAGGTCATACGCAATATCGACATGCCCAGAGTGTACCAACACGTGAGATTGCATGCTGAGATTGGAACTTCAGAAGTGGGAGTTCGGAACTTCCGAAGTGCAGATTGGATTTTTCGATTAGAGTTGTTCGAAAATGTGGCAAACATTTGAGTTCGGACCTTCCGAACTATGTTTATAAATAGAGGTCGAGTTTCTCACAATTAGTATGTGTTTGGATTTGTTTGAGAGAGTATCAGTTTATATTCTTAGGGTTTTAGTCTTATACTCGAGGGTCGGGCGATAGTGAGGTGCTCGGGACTTGTAGCGGAGCTGTGCTTGGGTCAGATCCTTCGACATCAGCGGACTGACAATGAATGCAGGTATAATCTGAGATCCCTAATAGTATTAAGGAGTATCTATTATCTTAATTAAAACTTTTAGATCAATATTAGTGATACGTAATTATCTTTACTTGTAGTGATGAATTGTAGATGCTTCTTCTTTAGGTCAGTGTTGAGATACGTAAAGTACTGACTGAGTATCCAGCGATTATGCATGCTTATATGTTGCATATTATGTGTCATTATTCATGTTTTACTGTTTTATTATATTATGGTCTCTGTGTATATTTATGTTGAACCGAATCTCTTTCGAATAGTCTTTCTAGTAGAGTCGCTCAGCCTTATACCCTTGTTATATTGTTGGACACCGGGAGACGCTGTGATGACGGGGACTGACGTTACGATTATCTTGACGAGTGTGGGAAGTTATCCAGCGGAGTTGAATTCAAATGGTACTACACACTAATTTGCGCCTAGACTGAGTAGGACTAGAGAGTTGACCAGTATCCAGTCATTTTGCATGCATTATATATATATATATATATATATATATATATATATATATTATTATTATTATTATAGTACTCGTGCTTTTTGTACTGGCCGAAGGTTGCTCACGTCGGTGTTTTTCATGGACATCCAATTCGATGGGGCAGTTGCATGTGACTCAGCAGATGGACCTGTGCGTAGTAGGTGGTGACATAGGAAAAGATGCAAAGGTTGCTGTTAGTTACTTAGTTTACTTAAGTTGTTAAATTCAATTGGGTTGTATATTCACCTATTGTTTACTTAGGTTTTCGGTTGTATTATGTCGGTTAGCAGTTTATTTAATTTTCACAGTTATCTTTGATGTTATTTATCTTTTTAAGTTAACTGTATGCTTAAAATTCTGGCTAGCAGGTGATTTCAGGTTGAGTTACTACATCAATTAAAAGTTATTTAGTATGAAATTAACCATAAATTTTAATTAAATAGTAGGATATATTTTTAAAAAAAATGTCATGTAAATAACCATATGGAACTCCAAACTAAATTTTAGAAAATTATAACTAATGAGAAGTTTTATTTACACTTGGTAATATATATATATATAGTTATATATTTTGCATTTGATGATGTAAAAACCTCATGTTTAAATCTCACTCTTTAGTAGTATTTTGATATTTTCTCATACAACCGACATCTTTAGCAGGACCTACAAATTTGATTTCATCGTGGCATTGATATAAAATCAGTTAAGTTATAAATTTGTTCTCTTTGTTTTGATGTACAACTATTAAGATTGTTCTATATATTTTGTGCGATGGGACGACGAAATATATTTAATAAAAATGATAAATCACTATACACGTTTTGAATATAATATAATATCATTAAGAAATAATAATATTAGTCCGTGATTATAATTTTTAGTGACATAACTTATTTGAGATTTTAAAAAAATAAAATATTGCATAATAATGCGATGATATTTGATGATGATTTATGATGTAAAACATTTTCAAATTTGAAATAAGTTTCATTAAAGAATTTATTATATATGAAATTTTTATTTTATAATTTTCATTAAATAAAATTTATTGTCATTAAATGAAATAACATAAGAAAGTGTGTAAAATTTTAAAAAGGATAGATTGTCATCACAAAATTAGAAAAAAAAATATGTAAGGATAATAATGTCAATCTATAAAATAGATATGTGAAGTGGAGTGTACTGAAACTCCCCAAACATTAAGTATTAATATTTGATTTTTATTTGTTCTGGAATATAAACTCACGGTAGAACTTATTTGAATTCAACTCTTTACTCATTTCGATTCTCTGTATTTATTTTGTATTAAGATTGAGTTCAGTATAAATTTATAGTTAGATATTATATATTTGAAACATGTGTCGTAATTTTTATAAAAAAATATAACAGTACTGTTTCTACATAACATCACACGATAATCTAATCGGAGAAGTATTTAAATTTTATTGATTGCAAGTGGAATTGAAGTGAATAATCATGCATAAATTCGTATAATAAATAAATTAATAATGATTGAGTCGAATGAATGATGTTTTTGAATGGATGAATTGCATCCAGCTAAGATTCTGTTGGGGGACTCCTTTCATTATTATTATTTATTTGCAATTAAATCAATTATTTATGAGTTAATGAATGATGATGGTACGAGATCGGAGATCATATACAAAAGTTAAAGTTAGACACAATGGGAAATGATTTCCCAAAATAATATATAATAATAATTATAATAATAATAATAATAATAATATTATTATTATATATATGCATATATATATATATATATATATATATATATATATATATATATATAACTGTTTGTCCTTATTGGTTTGATTTTCTGTGATTTTGAAAAAAAAATGTAGTAAGAGTAAAATGCACATATATAGAGTAGATTTTTTTAATGAGACTATTACATATATGATATATCCGAATAGGTAAGACGAGTCGATTTGATCCATGTGTATAATGAAAAATATTATTTTTTACATCGAGAGATTCATTTTACATATTTGAACAATAAGAGGTTTTGCAAATAAATATATATATATATATATATATATATATATATATATATATTTATAAAATATCTAACGTCATATTATAATATAAATATTTTTTTAAAATTTAACATGCTCTGTTTCGTATTATCATATATTAGTACCACTGCACGTGTTGCGTGCTCATATAATTTATTTTTTTAATGAAAAAAAAAATTGTAATTGTAATTGTAAAATTTAAAAAATACAAAAACATATAGTGTTTTTCTAAACAAATAGTTACAGAAATACAATAGATATATCGATTTACAAAATGAGTGACATTTTTGTAAATAAAAAACATCAAAATACTGGAGTAAGTGTAATTTTGATAAATAATAAAACATGTAATGACTAAAAAAGAGGAAAATGTTTGGATCAAGCGCTTACAACTAAACCAAAAGTTTTACCTGTAAGTCAAGGAACAACTTTATTTTTTTATACTTGTGGTAGCGCAGATGAGTCGGATTATTCAGTCCATGATTCTAGTGAGGGTGTGTCTTACTGCCGATGCTATCTCATATTCCTTTCGAGATCAGTCTTATCCCTTCTCTACTGTCGAACCTGTCCGCAATAGAGATAATATTACCCGTTAAGATCTGATTTTCTATTTTACGGCACACCTAACCAACAAGATCAAGGAACATAACATCATCAGCTTGAAGCACTAGAGCTTCCCATTCTTAGTACTACTCCCACACATCCAAGCGTAATTAATCCAACAGAAGCAATATAAAATGACTAATTTATTTAATAATTTTGATTTTATTAAAAATTAAGTTAATATAATGATAATTTCATATCAAGATTCACAAATTATTTAAAATAGTATAATAACGGTATACAATTTTTGGGAAGAAAAATTTTGAATCAAAGAATATTATATTTGAAAACGATTTTTTACTCCATGATTTCGGTGAAGAAATATATTTTATTCATAAAATAAGATATTATGTAGTATCAAATAGTAATTAAGAGAGTGGGCAAGTCCGCAATTCATTTGATCATTGCCACCGACGCTTGTAGAAATATTTTATTTAGTCGTATCAGACAAATTATGGTTCCATGACATATCCGTAAACGTCAACACTTTGAATGGATACCTACCGTTGGATGTCACGGCACAATCTTCTTTTTTGTTTTTTAATTTTATTTTTTGCTTCTTATATATTTTAATGAATAAAAATTTATTTTGATACATAAATAATTGATAAAATATCAATTGATACACAAATAATTTAAAATTATTTAATTGGTATATGATCAAACTCAAAAGTCAATTTTGTCATTCATTTAAATTGCTTTTAAGTCAATTATTTTTATTAAATTCATTTAGAAACATATTTCTCATTTTAATTTATTTTATTAATTAAAATTGGAAAATTAAATTAATATTTACTATATTATAAAAAGAAATTTGTATATCATATATTTGAAGTATTCAACATGAAATATTTATATCATAAATGAAGACGTGTGTATATATATATGTATGTATATATCATTGGAAAATTCGATAGTTTATAGAGATCGAAACATCACCACAACATTATATAGATATTTCTATTATCTTGATTTTCAAGATTATAATTTCCAAAAATTTTTGTACTTAGTTTAAAATTTTTGACAAATTACAGAATTTTGTTAATTATATTTTAAATTAAATATTTAAATATAAAAATATTTATTTTCTAATATTTTTATAAAAATAACAAAAATATATTTTTACTCTATATATTCTGATTATTGATGAATTATAATGTGATATTAATATAAACAATAATATTATAACATAGATAAAAGAAAAAAAAAACATCATATTATTATATATTTACAAATGTTTTTTAATATATATTTTTTGATTATATAATTTATCAGTTGTTATATATATATATATATATATATATATATAAAGTTTCTTTCAAGTGCCCACCTACCATGTCCACCACCATGCCCATCAATGATATGACACTATTCTATTAGACCTACAATTTATCACATCTTTATCACATCCAATAGAATAGTGCCACATCATTGGTGGGCATGGTGGTGGGCATGGTAGGTGGGCACTTGAAAGAAACTTATATATATATATATATATATATATATATATAGACTTGATCTAGGGTGCGGGGAATCCATGCACACCCGTACTCAAAATAATTCCGATTGACTTGAAATTTTTATGATATGATCGTTTTAAAAATACGAATCCAACGATATATCATATGCTACAAATTTCAATCTCGATGGACGAAATCGGGAAGATGGCCGGAAATAGGGTTAAATTATGATATATGGTTGGATTTGTATTTTTAAAACGATCCTACCATAAAAATTTCAAGTCAATCGAAATTATTTTGAGCATGGGTGTGCACGGTTTCCCCGCACCCTAGGGTGCGGGGGATCAAGTCTCTCTCTCTCTCTCTCTCTCTCTCTATATATATATATATATATATATATGTTTGTATTATTAATATTTTTATACAATGAGTATGTGATAGGATCATTTACAAGTGTAGAGGAGGGGGGTGAATACATTTATAAACAAACTAGCGTAAAATGATTGAACTCGATCAGTTTAGTGACTGAATTCTAAGCTTATCTTGATGTCTAATGTAATTTGACAAACAAGAGTATATGCGAAAATATGCCTAATTACAAATTTGAACACTGAGTAGGTATTTAGGTTAGGAGATTATAGTGGGTAAACTGAAATAACGCAAGAAAATGTTTATGGATGTTTGGAGATTTCAAATACTTCTACGCCACTCCTTCTTCCACATCGGAAGGATATCACTAGAAGACTTTGAATTTTAAATGCGATTTGCAAAATCTCGATCCAGTTTAGGACTTAGACACTGCCTAAACAAGAACTCCTAGTACAACAACTCAGTTTCAGTCATAGACTGATAATGGAACAAAGATGAATACAACTCAAAATCTTTAGCACAAAATTGATCCTTCAATGATCTGAATAACACTTAGGCGTTTGTACTTCGAGTTCCTTGATCAATCTTCAAGCGTGTAAGACTTTAAATGTTCTCGTAATGAACAATGCAAGCAGAATTTCAGTGCGCGAGAGAGATCTCCTTTGATCGATCAAGATCTCTATTTATACCCTTGGATTGTTAACGGTCATAATTTCAAATTGAATCTTCAGATAAGGTTTTGAATTATTCTCGTTGGATTTGTCACTATCAACAACAAATTCTGGAGCCGACATTTGCCCTTTGCATCGCGGCACTAACTTCTGCAGGACGTGTCAGAGTACGGAAGAACTTATCCAAAAGCGGCAAGGTAGTAAACTGATGAGGGTAAACTAATGAAGTCAGTTTAGCATCTTCGGCCAGTTTGAGCGAGGCAGTTTAGCGCGAGGAAATTTAACTTCATAACTCAGTTTAGTGCTTCTTAGTTGCTCGATCAGTTTAGCCTTCTTTTAAGCTTTTTAATTGTAAACACCAAAACTTAATTTCCCAACAATTTCCCCTTTTTTGGTGTTTATCAAAATTTTGAGATATTAAGTGATAAACTGATATTCAATATAAACTGAGCTTTGTCAAAGATATTCAATTTCAAGTTCGTTTAAATCTTCCCCCTTTTTGATAAATCAACAATAAAGAGCTGGAGGTTTAGATACAAATGTAGATAACATAAGAAGTTTTTGTAATAACACAAAGTGAGTTATCTTCGATCAGATGAAAGTCTTGGAAATGAAGAGCTACAATATGGTAAATGAGGTGCTGATGTAGGATGTCCGGATGCTTGAGATTCGTACTGAGTTCGCAAGATATTCTGAGAGAAACTTGTCAAGTTGATGATTTGATTGGAGATTCCTTGAAAATTTAATTGAACTGATGTGTGCAAGGATTGAACAAATCCATTCAAGTTGTCAACTTTTGTCTCCTGGGACTGATGAGAGTGATGTAGTTGAGACAATGAACTGTTCCCGTGACTAGAATCCAGTAAAACTTTTTCCAATAGCGCAAGTTTTTCTTGGAGTTTGATAAGTTCTGCACTCATTGACTGTCTAAAAAAAGAAATGTTGCTACTTGTTTCTCGTTGATTGTCCTTGAGAGCAGTAACATCTTTGGACATATTGTACACTGAAGTTTCTAGGTCTGAAATCAGCTCATAACATTCAGCTTCTTGATCTATTTTTGAGGATGGAATGTTTTTACCACTGGAGGAAAGATTAGTCTGTAGAACATGGAGAAAATCTATCTTCTGTCCTTTAGGAGGAGATGGATGTTCAATTGAGGTCATCGTAGTTTTTTCTTTTCCTTTGCATTGATGAGATGAAGATCAAGGAGCAGAGTGAACAGTCATTGCAAGATTTGGAGACGAAGTCTCAATCTCAATGGCTTTTTCATCAAGAGATAAATCTCCGTTGTTGTGTGAAATTTGTAATTCTTTCTCTGGTTCTGTGAGCTTGTCATCAGTGAAAATAGGAGGTGTGACTGGTAATACATCAGTTGTACTGGATGACTGAGCTGCTTCCTCCTTAGTTGAGCTTGATAGAACAAGAATGTCAGTAATGGGAGGTGAATTCTCCAGAGGCACTGAGTGTTGCTCTGATGTGGTGAGTGCTGGCTCAGTAGGAATTGGAGGAGGTAAATCTTCCATTAGAGGAGTTTGTTGTTCTGCAGATTCAATATTAGACAAATTTGATATGTCTCATCCTCATTTACAGGAGTGGAATGAGGTAGTGCTTCCAAAAGAGTAGGTTGAGGTTCTTCAAGTTCCTCTTGATGAGTGATGTAAGGAAAAACTTCTTCCATAGATGTGTCGAGTAAGAGAGTAAGCTGTTGTTTGCCATCTTCAATGTGAGAAATCACTTCATCAACATTCATTAAGTGTAGTTCAGGTAGGGCAGTTTCAGCCCCTGAGTTGTGAAGTTGCTGCTCAATTGATGTATCTGTTGTATTTGGAGTAACTGAAGCTTCTTTTTGAAGCTCTTCAAACACCTGATCAATTGTATGGTTTTAAGATTCATTAGAGGTATGAATCTTCTTGTTTTTCTTGTGTTTGGATCTAGACCTTGAGTGAGATTTGTGTTTCTTCCAAACAAAAGGTTCTGGGATCTCCAAAGTTTTATCAGTTTCCCAAAACTTAACTCCCATTTGCACATTGATGAGATCATGTTGAAGTTGAGTAAAAATAGATCTATTTTCATAAGAAGTTCTGGCATGGGGATCATAATTTGGGATTTCATGTTTATACACAATAAAGGACAACAGAGAATCCAAGGATTTTCAGTGTTAGCTGAGCCAGTATTTTTTGCCTGTATCTAGAAAGTTCAGTTTTTCGATATGAAGATGCAGATGTTAGTCAGGCTTGCTCAGGGAGACAACACCTCTGGTTTTTATTTTCAGACGAACGGATTGTTGTGTTTATCTGGTAGAGTAGTTGTGCCTGGCGATTCGACCTTGCGTGATGAGATTTGGTCTCAGTCTCATCGTAATAGATTCACCATGCACCTAGGCTATGCAAAGATGTAAAAGGATCTACATATGAGATTCTAGTGGAAATTTATGGAGCGTAGTGTTTATCAGTTTGTATCTCGATGTCTTGTTTGTCAGCAGGTCAAGCCTAAGCATCGTCGACTGGGTGGTCTGATGCAGAATTTGGAAATTCCAGAGTGGAAGTAGAGCATGTGATGATGGATTTTGTCACCCACTTCCTGATGTCATCTAGACAGTGTGATGTTATTTGGGTTGTTGTGCACAAGTTGTCCAAGTCTGAACATTTTCTTCCCTACAAGTGCGAGTTCACTTTTGATCGCATGGAGAGGTTGTACATCCAGGAGATTGTGTGTTTGCATGGTGTGCCGTTAAGAATAGTCAGTGATATAGATCCAAGGTTCACTTCATGGTTTTGGGGTCGCTTTCAGTGAGCGTTGGATACTACTCTGAGTTTGAGCACTGCATATTATTTAGAGACTGGCGGTCAATCCGAGAGGAATATTTGGACACTATAGGATATGTTGAGGACTTCAGTGATGAATTTTGGTTTATCCTGGTAGGATCATTTTTCGATGACAGAGTTTGCGTATAACAATAGCTATCATCGCAGTATTGGCATGACACTGTTTGAGGCTCTTTACGGTCACCGTAGTCGGACACCCTAATTCTGGGATGAATTAGGGGAACGACAGGTTGAAGGACTAGAATTTATCCAACAGATCGTGTATAAAGTCGAGTTGATCAAGAAAAGGAGCAGGACCACACAATACAAACAGACCAGCTATGCCAATACCAAGCGCAAACTGTTGCATTTTGAGATAGGAGAACATGTTTTCCTATGAGTATCACCTTTCCAGAAGGTGTTGAGGTTCGGTCTAAAGGGCAAGTTAGCGCCGAGATTGATTTGTCCGTTTGAGATACTAGAAAAAGTTGGAGATGTGTCTTAACATTTGGCATTACCATCGTATCTCTCTAGCATTCACAATGTGTTCCATGTATCTTTGCTTCGTTAATATATTGCAGATGAGTCGCACATTCTACATTTGATAGAGGTTTGGTTAGAGCCTGATTTTTCATATGCAAAGACAGCTCAGGATTATTGATAGAAAGGACAAGGTTATTTGGAATAAGCACATTCCTCTAGTCATGGTTTAGTGGCAACGTTGAGGAACTGAAAAGGCAACTTCGGAGTTAGATATTCGTATGAGTTCTCAACATCCGGAGTTGTTTTGATTGTATTTTTCCTTTGCGCAGTGCAATTGTAATTGTAAACTGTTGTATTGTATTGAGAATTTGTTTTCAGTGATGTTTTGTTCTGATTATCCTAGTTTGGATTTCGAAGATGAAATTTCTTAAGTTGGGGAGAATATAGTAGCCCGATTCTTAACTAAGTTAATCAACTGTGTAAAATTGATTAAGGGGTTCCCAATTTGTATTAAGGAGTTGAAAATAGGATTTATAATGATAAAAATGGTTCCAAGGGATTCAATTTATTTGATAGTTCGGAAGCAGCGATGTACTCCAGAGGCAAAGGGTGTTCAGAAGCTCCGAACTCAAGATCGGAAGGTCTAATCGTCTTTGGATAAGAAGTATGGGTTTTTTGATTGGTGAACTGACGTGAGATATCAGAATATTTGAACCTCAGTTCAAAAGATTCGAACTACGTTGGCAGCAATGTGTTGTCTAATCAGGGACAAGCATTCGGTGGCTAGTGATCTGAAGCACCGATGGCGAGATCAGAAGATCCGATGTCCGTTTGGAAGCTCCAATTGTGGTATCAGTATTTATAATCATTTTATATAAATAGGGTCGAGGTATTCATTTCCAATCACCAATTCACTCTTCTCTCTCTCGTTTTTGATGGTTTTGGAAGGCATTCGGGCATCATCTTTAGGGCCAGTTGATAGCGAGGTGCTACCGGGATCGTAGAGAATCTGTGCCTAGGTTTTGAGGTCATTGCCATCAAAGGGATAACGACAGACGCATGTATAAGTCTAGAGTCTGATTAGATTCTGTGAGTAGCTATTAGTCTAGTTAAGGATTTTAGTAGGCAATGAGTGTTATGGTGATTATCTGCTTATAGTCTTGGACTAGAGATCCAGTGTTGCTAGGTTGCTTGTTTTGAGGTACAGACGTACTAAAAAAGATATCCTAGTTGAGTATGCATGTTATATGTTTTCATGGTTTATATGGCATGGCTTATGTGCATATGAATTATGTCACGATTATTATGATGCATGCATTATCTTGTGAACCTGTACCCTGATATCCCCAGTATTGGGGTCGCTCAGCCCCGAGTTATTGAGTGGATGGTTGGACCCGTTGGATTACCTAGTCAAGTCACCTATATACACATTTTACTTCTATTATGGGAGCCACCTCCTTATGCGAATGTCCAGCATGCTAAATACCATGGTGCTACTTGATTGAGCAGTGTTTTCTACCGTGATAGATTTCCGGTACCTGTTCATTTTCATTAACATTTATAGCATGTGTATACTCATACTATCGTACTGAGAATTGTTAGCTCATGTCCTTGGTTTTTGGTTCTGGACACCCCATTTCACAGGACAAGTTTTAGGTTGGACGGACCGGGAGGTAGCGGTCGTTGAGCTGCAGCGGTGTTGGGATTTTTCCGTACCAGGTTTTCTGTTTGGGGATTTTTAGTACTGTTATTAAATCGGGTTGTATAACAATTATCTACATTTCGGTACCGGTTGTATTCCGTCGGTGGTTTTGGGAATGGTTTGAGTATTGATTATTGTGTATTAAGATATTTATTGCATGCTTAAGTTTGATTAGTAGGTGATTCCGAAGCGGGTCACTACATTCTTTGTTGCTCCAAAATGACCACCATACGGTGCAGAATGACATTGTTCCTGAATTTCTTTCGCTTTAGCATCAGAAACACATCTCTTTATCACTTGATCCGAAAAATTCTTATACAAAAATGGATCATCTCATATATAGAATTTGGCATCATTAAAAACTTTCCTTCTCTGGTGATGATTAAGATCTGTAGGCAAAACACCAAAAGAAATAAAATTAGAAATATCAGTAAACCAATGAAGTTTAGAATTTACCTCAAAGATATGATCATCTGAAAATTGTTCCTTGATGAGTTCGTATTCCGCTTTTCCTTCCAACTCCAAACGATACAAATGATCCGCCACAAGATTTTTCACTTCTTTTCTTGTCTCTAATTTCAAAATCAAACTCTTGTAGCAAGAGCATCTACCAAATCAACTTCGGCTTTACATATTTCTTGGAAAAAAGATATTGAATTGTTGCATGATTAGTATAAAAAATTACCTTAGAGCCAATAAGATAGGAACTGAATTTTTCTAATGAGAATACCATAGCCAACATCTCTTTTTTAGATTAGTGTAATTCTGTTGTGCTTCATCAAGAGTGCGACTGACATATTAAATTGTCTGAAACATATTATCTCATCTTTGGCCCAAAACTGCTCCCACAACATAATCACTTGCATCACACATCACTTCAAACGACTCTTTACAGCCATGCTCAATCATGATAGACACAAATTAAAGCTTTCTTGATCTTATTAAACGATTGCAAGAAACATCAACAAAAATAAAAGATGAGTCCTTTTCTAATAAATTACATAAAAAATTAGTAATTTTATAAACAAATCTATAATAAAAAGACGATAAAACCCAAAGTGTCACAAAAAACTTCTAATGACTTTCACATTATTTGGCGGTGGAAGCTTCTGAATCGTAACCACTTTAGCTCTATCAACTTCAATCCCATTACATGACCCTTAATGCCCCAAGTACAATAACTTCTTGAATCATAAAGTGACATTTTCCCAATCAATAACTAAATTCCTTTCTTGAAAGCGCTGCAAAACAAGGGTCAGATTGTGCAAATAGTGATCGAAAGAAGATCCAAACACAGAAAAATCATCCATAAAATTTACATGATTTCCTCCACTATATCCGAAAAAATTGCCATCAAGCATCGATGAAAAGTAGCATGTGCGTTATACAATCCGAATGACATTATCATAAAATCATAAGTACTATAGGGACAGGTAAAAGTTGTCTTCTCTTGATCCTTTGACGCTATGGTAATTTGATTATATCATAGCCATCTAAAAAACAATAATGTTGGTACCAATCCAATCTATCAAGAATTTGATCAATAAAAAGAAGAGAAAAATGATATTTTATAATAGTATTCAACCTTGTATAATCAATGAAAACTCTCCAACAAGTGACAATACGAGTCAAGATCAATTCATTTTTCTCATTCTTAACCACAGTCATACCCCTTTTTTTAGGCACAAACTGTACTGGTTACACACAAGAACTGTCAAATAGCATAAATAATATCAACATTCAACAATTTCAAACCCTCAACTTTTACCACTTCTTTCATTGCAGGATTTAACCTCCTTTGATTATCAACATATGAGCTTTATTACTCTTCCATCAAAATTTTATGCATGCAAATATTAGGACTAATTTCTTTAATATAAAAAATTGATCAACCCAATGCATATTTAAATTCTCTCAAAACTCATAATAATTTATCTTTTTTCATCTGGAGTAAGAGAGGAAGAAATAATACTGGGCAAGTCGAATTTTCACCCAAAAATGCATAGCATAAATGACTTGGTAGTTCTTTCAATGCTAGAGTGGAAAATGGTACCTATTTTACGGCCTTCTCAAGCAATTCTTCAAGTTTTTTTTAACATTCTTTGTCTTTTGGCAAACTTTCAAGAGCAAGAAATTTTCTTCTAAGTTCCCATTCATCACCATCAACATTAATCACCTAATTAATTAAGCATCTTGCCAATGCATCCTCCAAGTCCATTTCTACACCAAGATTATTTATATAAGAACTAAATCAATCAATGTGATTACAAGCACGTACCTCATCTTGGTAATTCATGATCTTATAAATATTAAAGGTAACAACTTCACTACCAACTCGTGGAGTTAATCCACCCCTCCAACACGTCAATCAAAGCTCTACCAGTGGCCAATAATGGTCTACCTAAAATTAGAGGGACATCTTGATCTTCTTCCATGTCAAGCACTCCAAAATCAAGAGGAAAAATAAATTTATCTAATTTTACCAGTATATCCTCAACAACTCCACGAGGATAAGTAAGAGAACGGTCAGCCAATTGCAGAGTGATCATGGTCGGCTTCACTTCGCCAAGCTCCAAGGCCCTAAATAGATAAAAATATTAAAAATTAATACTTGAACCTAAATCACATAATTCTCTATTAACGGTTGTAATACCAATAATACAAGGAATAGTAAAAATATCTAGATCTTTTAATTTTTGTGGCAGTTTCTTTTGCAAGATGGCACTGCAATCTTCAGTCAACTTCACCGTCTCAAATTCTTCAAGCTTTCTCTTCTTTGACATCACATCTTTCATGAATTTTTCATAATGTAGCATTTTCTCCAAAACATCAACGAATGAAATGTTTATATGATTTTCTTGAAGATATCAAGAAAATTTGAAAATTTCTCACCCAACACTTTTTTCTTGAACCGTCGAGGATATGAAAAAACAAATTTTGGTACAGGCGGTTTCTCAGACACAAGAATAGGCTTACTGGTATTTTTACTCTTAGACTTCTCTAATTCAACCTCAATCTCAACAACTCGATTGTGGGGACCTCGGGTTGCTAATCTTATTTTAGGGCAACTAATGATTAATTAAACAATTAATCAAACAATTAAAAATAATAAACCAAGAGCAGAATTTTTATTTTTTTTTTAAAATCTCCGAGCCTCGCTCGATCGGGCAAAATCAGCCGATCGAGCGAGCAAGAAAACAAACTTCTCGGGTCTGCACAAAAATTGGTCTCGCTCGATCGGGCAAAAGCTACCGATCGAGCGAGCAAGAAAATCGAATTCACTGCCCATGAAAAATAGGCCTCGCTCGATCGGTGACTTTTACCCGATCGAGCGAGCCATCTTTTGCTCGAAATCTGCTGCTGATTTTTGCTGTCAAAACTTGGATCCATCTCAAATAACCTCAATACAAATCGATCAAAAGCATGCTACAATATCTAGGAACATGCATATAATCATTTACAACAACTTGGGCATCTAATCATGCGATTCTTACATCAAACAAATAACGTAAAAGGCATTAAATCATAAGCTACACTAAAGTCATAAGTGAGCTTCAAGTCTCAAGTCTTCTACTAGGTTTGATGTATTCTAATACATATTCGTTCAGCTATAAACCCGAGTCCACACTTGCTACATCTCTCTCCCGAGCTATCAATGTCATCTCAGACCAGCTCCTGCCCCATCTGTTGTGATGCACACATACAAAACAAAACAACAGCCGGATAAACTCCGGTGAGAAATCATTCTCAGTATAATCGACATATAAAAGCGTTAAATAAATTCATATCAACTCTAAACATATCAACTCAAGAATAGAGTAAAGATAACGCATATATCGACTCAAACTTCAAATCAAAACTCAATTTATATAGTGCGCTAACACAAGAATTGATTCTTATCACTTCGTTGCCATCAAGATTCGTAACCGATCTTGACATGGATATCCATCTATCGTAGCCATTTCGGGCTAGAAAATAAGGTTAACCGCAACCTTGGCATAGAATCAATTCATTATACAATTATATCAAAAGCAATAAAGATCCACTACCTGTGATGGATCGACAATAACATAAGTTCTACCTCAAGAACAAATACTTAAACAAGTATGTGGTTTGTTCGGGATAACTCAAGAATAGTCGTTCTTGAGTTTCACAGTCCCTGACTCGCGATGTCGTCATTATACCTTTCATTCTCGAGTTGACGATGTTCCACATCTGGATAGGAAATACAACAACAACGCCTACAAGAATCTGATCATTCAAACATCAATCATCTTCACTCACATTCGCTTTCATCTTGATCACTTCTTCTTCGGTTTCAAGTTGAGGTTCTTGAGTCAATAGTCTCCTATTAAACTCTGAAACATATCATCAAAACATGTATATCAAACCTCATTCTATTCAATCATTTCAGAATTGAATCAAAATCATCAATATAGATTCAATCAACATCATTTCAAACTTCAACTCCTTCTTATTCGATACAACTCGGAGTCGTGAATCGTTAGCCTTCGAAACTCAACTGAAATCGAGAAATACAAATTCCATACATTCATAACATCTAAACAACTATCTCAACTCAGTTATAGGCTATCAAAATGAATTCAAAACATCAACCGACGTTGTAGCGATTGAAAATCGGGAACCGACGCGGTATCGAATTCATTTCTAATCAACTCAATCATTCGTATCACTTATATCAGCTGAATTCATCATTCAATTCATCATATCAGCAGCTATAATCACATGTTAACAAGTCAAAAACATGCTGAAACCATACGACTGCGATATCGAACGACATACGAACTCAAAGACACAACATAGTTTCATAATCTGATCTCTGCCATATTTCGTTCTTCAAAACATACCGAGAGAACAAAATACTTACATCAAATCTAAGCCCTCGTTGCAAGGATTCCAGAACATCTTTCGGAATTAAAATCGGACGAGCGAATCAAAAGTTATCGACGTTTGAAAATCGAAAACGAAAACGGAATAAGAGGGTTCGTCTTCCTCTGTTCATTTCTTCATTTTTCTGAATTGCATACAACCTAAGCACGTGTACATGCTGATAATCTGATTAAAAATCAGATATGTATAGCTTAATTGCAATTTAGTCCTTCAGGTCTTCAATAATTGCAATTCAGTCATCGGCCTTCGTTTTAATTCAATTTCAATCCAAAATAATTTAAGAATATTAGAATTAAAATCGAAACTCTAAATATTCTCAAATTAAATATACTCGAATTAAAATTAAATAAATTCGGATTAAATCAATAATCCCGGCCTTTTGCACTTTAGCTCTCGAATCTTCGATATTCTCCAATCAACCCCTAATCGGGTTTCATCTTCAAAATACATCTTCTTTAATTTCCGAAATATGGAATTTAATAATTCCATAAATATTCAAATCAAATATTTATTCTTTTAATTTAAGAATTCTCGAAATTTAATTCTCAAAATCCGTAAATTCTCAAATTAAATATTTTCGGCTCGGAAATTAAATCTATCATTTCCATAACTTCTCAAATCAATATTAGCCCATAATATGAAATTTAATTCTCAAATCTCATACTTAATAATTTAATATTTTCGGGACTTACAATTCCTCCCCTCTAAGAAATAATTTCGTCCTCGAAATCGTATTCATCCAGAATATCAAATCTAATAGACTGAATGATTATCTGAAGTGATTCTCACTTCAATCAACCACTCTGTATTTCGTATCTCACTTCATCTTTCAATCTCTTGTCAGATTATTACTTCGAATCTACTTCTATTCGCTTGTAATCAGTATCTATTCAGTTGTACTTTAAGTCATTGAAACGACTTTGTTCTGAGCTGTTTCTTTCTTCAATCAAGGATTTTTCGAATAATCGACTGAACTCAGAATCTCGTCAATATTTATCTCATCTGAATAAAGTGCATACGAAGAATCTACTGATACTTCTTCCACTAAGATACTGAACTTATCCTGTTGAAAAGAATACATTCGTTTAATACAATCATCAATTCCATCTGATATGTCATTCAATGCAATTCAGCTTTGGTGACGACTTGATTATTTCTCTATATCATTCTATACAGAGTATAGAACATAACTCAAGTCTACACTGTTATTCAGTTCATCGCTTCAAGATTAGTATCCATCATCACATTCTGAATCTGTAAATTAAACTCTGCCCTTTCTCTATTCTGAATTGAATGATGTTTCAAGAATAACTTTTTCCACTTAACTAATCAATTTCAGCTTCAAAAGTTATATCTATCATTCAATTGCTAATTCTGATTCATCTTCTTTGCTTTCATTCCATACAGATTCATATTCATCATCCTTGTGTTCCTCAAATCACATCTGATCTGCTATCAACAAATCATGTCTGATCTGATGTCATATACTTCAGTAATCTCATTTCAACACAAAGAAATCTGATTTCTTTTCATCATATCATCATAACATTATCTCAAAATCGATTCATTAGCTATTACAGGAATTATAATCATCAAGTGGCAACACATCAAGACAAGTAATACCGAATCAGGTATTAAAGTTCTGATATTATTCTCAATATCCGGAAAATCAACTCAGATAATCCATCAATCGACAATTGTTATAATGCAATCACATATAACCAACTCCCAGAACATCAATCAATCAATCGATGCCACATTCTATCGAATAAATCTAAAGTCTTACTCCTGACAATAGATTGTAATCATTCCTGTAATTCATCATATCTCTATCTTCGTCACGGATCTGAATAGACAGCTGTTATTCACATCTCATACAGTGTATTCCACAAATCTGATTATTCTTCCACTTCAAGGATATCAAATTGTACCTTTACCTCAAAAAGTACTCAAAGTCTTCGTATCATCTGTATTACAATGTAATAGTAAAACCCAATGTTTCAATCTGAAACATTATTTCTTGGCTTACTGTTCGTCTTACAACGAATCTAATCACAATTCAGTGAGTTGATCATACAGACAGATCATCGTATACAGTAATTTCAATAAATCTGTTCATAACTACCACCTGTTTACTTCACATAAACTGTTTCATATTGGTAGTTTCGCAAAATATTCTTTCAAATCACAATCTCGTAACAATTCTGGAGTTTCTAAACTATCACTGAACTCATCTGGTCAACGATTTTCAAATTCATCGGAAACTCTCTGTACGTTTAACTTCGAAAACGTACTAATTCTGTTACTTCTATTTGCTTTATCGTCTGATAAAACAATTATCGGATGAATATTGAATTTATTGTTGTGCAATTCTTCAAATTCTGATATCTCTTTTCGGAAATATCAAGCACAATCAAATAATCAATCATAATAGAATTCATTCATTCTGATCTGAGGCTTCAATTCATATCTCTATATGGCATTCTGTACTGAATTCTCATCGTTTCAGTTTACTTTCTGTGTTTCTTTCATCTTCTAAACAGTTCTGGATTGCTTTCAATCAAAACTCATTCTGATTGGTCATATATTCATCTGAATATTCAAACCAAAATACACAAAATCTGAAATCAATTGATTGAATGCCTGTTTCATTCTTCATTTCTCTTTCTCAATTGAATTCTAATAACTTGATCTCATCTCAATGTGCTTTAATCCTTCCAAATCAATTCTCACTTAATTTGGATTACAGAAATTCTGACTGTTTTAGTATCTATCTCGATATTTCAAGCACATAAATTCAAAAGATCAATAAATCACGCATTCATCTCTTCTCTTTGTTCTATTTCCCAAATCTCAATTGGAAATTCTATCAGTTACGAGTCCAAAAATATTATAATATACTGAATGTATACATCAACCAATCAGTAACTTTTGAAATTCATAATCAGGAAAACTCACTTAAGTCAAGGTTATCCACAGAACAATAATATGAATGACAATATGCTAAGTGAAAACAACTCACTAGCATCTCAACTCAAGACGAGTAAATCAAATCAGACCCTAACAAAGAATAAGAGTCCATCAAAATCGATTGAGGTGTACCAAAACCTCGAAATCAATATCAAGAATTTCAAAAATCATGATTTATGATGTAATAACTTCAGTAAAATCAAATAAAAGACTCATCTGTAACTGATTTTCATATCATCATCTATTTTTTAAACATCAAAAGCAGTATTCAATTCATAAACTCATCAATTCTCTGATAAATTCCAGTTCACAACTTAAACTAAAGTCAAGAATCTTACTGAAATATATCTGTCATCTCTACTCATCGGCATATCTTTCAATTCTGGTTTAGATCATGAACATATCTAGTGCACTGAATATACTGATTTCGGCATATTTCTGTAATCAAACATTATATAGCAAACCGAAATCACAGAATCTTAATTCGAGATTCTATATCATCATATTCAATTGCACATTATGCTCTTACTGATCTAATTTAATCGCTTCTTATCATCAATTCTTCTACTAATCTGTATTCGATTATTGCATCATCATCTATCATGCAACATAAACAGATATTTCAATACGAACAAAACTCATCTTCAGTTTCAGTTCATCGAAGCAATAGTTCCATTCTTCAGTTCAATTCACACAGTCTCTTTTCTGATACAGAGGTGATCATATAATAAGCTTCCAGCTATCATGAATCTATTGCACCAATAATAGATATGTCAAAACAAAATAAATCTGTTACCTGAAATTTCATTCTTAGGTGCAATTTCATTCTGATTCTCGGTATACTTCTGGAATAGAAATTGTAACTAAATATGTGTTTTTCTCACACACTATAGCATCTTTACAATTTCAGTCCTTTTGCTTCATCATTCAGCTTCAGTTTTATTAAACAAGACTATGTGTTTCATAACATACTTCAGTCATTAGCATTTATTCAGACATATTCTTCGAATTCAAGCCATAATTAAACACTCAATCTTGAGCTTTTTCATCATCTCCAATTCAAAGAATTATAATAGGCTTGAAAATCTAATAAAACATTCTTCAATATTCAAAATATTCAACTTCGAGATGGTATATTTTTCTTTCTCATCATTTCTATCTGTTGTTGAAAAGAACTATAAACAAAAATCATGTTCTAAGCACTTACCAACAAATTAATATACCTATGTTCTTTCATCAAAATTCATCAGCTGATTGCTAGGTTTCGAAGTTGGTATTCAATCAATCTGATACGTCATTCATCTGTATCTTCCAGGTATCTGAACATCAGTTCTTCAGAACAACTTCTACCTGCAATACATCTAGTCATTCGCTGATATTCTGTTCTGTTCTGTTCAATCAGAGATATTTCATTCAACTGAGCAATAATACAGTTCTGTTCAATCTGACCATACCATTCTGTTCAGTCTGGCCATACAACTCTATCAGTCTGGGGTGCTTACATCACCCAAAAACAATATTCTCTTCGATTCTGGGTGCTTACATCACCCGGGGAAATTCTTAGAATAACATCGATAAGAATTTAAAAATTTAGAAATCAGTATATTAATCAATTCAATTTCAAAGGTAGATCAAGAGTACATGCAATTTATTAAATCATCGAATCAAATATTGCATAATCATGCAATACTATAAATGCATATGACTCACTCTACCCCGCTCAGCTTCTATCTCAGTCCAGAACCTACGCTCTGATACCACCTGTTGTGGGGACCTCGGGTTGCTAATCTTATCTTAGGGAAACTAATGATTAATTAAATAATTAATCAAACAATTAAAAATAATAAACCAAGAGCAAAATTTTTTTTTTTTTTTTTTAAAAATCTCCGAGCCTCGCTCGATCGGGCAAAATCAGCCGATCGAGCGAGCAAGAAAACAAACTTCTCGGGTCTGCACAAAAATTGGTCTCGCTCGATCGGGCAAAAGCTACCGATCGAGCGAGCAAGAAAATCGAATTCACTGCCCATGAAAAACAGGCCTCGCTCGATCGGTAATTTTTACCCGATCGAGCGAGCCATCTTTTGCTCGAAATCTGCTGCTGATTTTTGCTGTCAAAACTTGGATTCATCTCAAATAACCTCAATACAAATCGATCAAAAGAATGCTACAATATCTAGGAACATGCATATAATCATTTACAACAACTTGAGCATCTAATCATGCGATTCTTACATCAAACAAATAACGTAAAAGGCATTAAATCATAAGCTACACTAAAGTCATAAGTGAGCTTCAAGTCTCAAGTCTTCTACTAGGTTTGATGTATTCTAATACATATTCGTTCAGCTATAAACCCGAGTCCACACTTGCTACATCTCTCTCCCGAGATATCAATGTCATCTCAGACCAGCTCCTGCCCCATCTGTTGTGATGCACACATACAAAACAAAACAACAGCCGGATAAACTCCGGTGAGAAATCATTCTCAGTATAATCGACATATAAATGCGTTAAATAAATTCATATCAACTCTAAACATATCAACTCAAGAATAGAGTAAAGATAACGCATATATCGACTCAAACTTCAAATCAAAACTCAATTTATATAGCGCGTTAACTCAAGAATTGATTCTTATCACTTTATTGCCATCAAGATTCGTAACCGATCTTGACATGGATATCCATCTATCGTAGCCATTCCGGGCTAGAAAATAAGGTTAACCGCAACCTTGGCATAGAATCAATTCAATATACAATCATATCAAAATCAATAAAGATCCACTACCTGTGATGGATCGACAATAACATAAGTTCTACCTCAAGAACAAATACTTAAACAAGTATGTGGTTTGTTCGGGATAACTCAAGAATAGTCGTTCTTGAGTTTCACAGTCCCTGACTCGCGATGTCGTCATTATACCTTTCATTCTCGAGTTGACGATGTTCCAAATCTGGATAGGAAATACAACAACAACGCCTACAAGAATCTGATCATTCAAACATCAATCATCTTCACTCACATTCGCTTCCATCTTGATCACTTCTTCTTCGGTTTCAAGTTGAGGTTCTTGAGTCAATAGTCTCCTATTAAATTCTGAAACATATCATCAAAACATGTATATCAAACCTCATTCTATTCAATCATTTCAGAATTGAATCAAAATCATCAATATAGATTCAATCAACATCATTTCAAACTTCAACTCCTTCTTATTCGATACAACTCGGAGTCGTGAATCGTTAGCCTTCGAAACTCAACTGAAATCGAGAAATACAAATGCCATACATTCTTAACATCTAAAAAACTATCTCAACTCAGTTATAGGCTATCAAAACGAAGTCAAAACATCAACCGGCGTTGTAGCGATTGAAAATCGGGAACCGACGCGGTATCGAATTCATTTCTAATCAACTCAATCATTTGTATCACTTATATCAGCTGAATTCATCATTCAATTCATCATATCAGCAGTTATAATCACATGTTAACAAGTCAAAAACATGCTGAAACCATGACAAGTTCGTTTCTTAATTCATTTCCAATCCGACTGCGATATCGAACGGCATACGAACTCAAAGACACAACATAGTTTCATAATCTGATCTCTGCCATATTTCGTTCTTCAAAACATACCGAGAGAACAAAATAATTACATCAAATCGAAGCCCTCGTTACAAGGATTCCAGAACATCTTTCAGAATTGAAATCGGACGAGCGGATCAAAAGTTATCGACGTTTGAAAATCGAATGAAAACAGAATAAGAGGGTTCGTCTTCCTCTGTTCATTTCTTCATTTTTCTGAATTGCATACAACCTAAGCATGTGTACATGCTGATAATCTTATTAAAAATCAGATATGTATAGCTTAATTGCAATTTAGTCCTTCAAGTCTTCAGTAATTTCAATTCAGTCCTCGGCCTTCGTTTTAATTCAATTTCAATCCAAAATAATTTAAGAATATTAGAATTAAAATCGAAACTCTAAATATTCCCAAATTAAATATACTCGAATTAAAATTAAATAAATTCGGATTAAAGCAATAATCCCGGTCTTTTGCACTTTAGCTCTCGAATCTTCGATATTTCCAATCAACCCCTAGTTTCATCTTCAAAATACATCTTCTTTAATTTCCGAAATATGGAATTTAATCTCAAATTCCATAAAGATTCAAATCAAATATTTATTCTTTTAATTTAAGAATTCTCGAAATTTAATTCTCAAAATCCGTAAATTCTCAAATTAAATATTTTCGGCTCGGAAATTAAATCTATCATTTCCATAACTTCTCAAATCAATATTATCGCATAATATGAAATTTAATTCTCAAATCTCATACTTAATAATTTAATATTTTCGGGCCTTACATCGATCCTCATAATCCACTACCTTTGGGTCATCCACCCCAATTTCTTCCCACTTCTTAAGGCTATGGCTTTGCACTGCTCTTTATCTCAGTATTGCTAGGAAAAACTCCTCTCGTATGATTATTCAAGGCATTCGTAAATTGACCAATTTGTATTTCAAGATCTTTCATTGAAGCCCCCATATTGGCCATGTAGTAGCCCGTAACCAAAATCAGTAATTGAGGGATTAATCATAATTACTTGGGTAAAGTTCGGAAGCTCCGAAGGTGAGTTCGGAAGCACCGATCAGGATCGGAAGCTCCGAACAGGATCGGAAGCTCCGATCGATATTACGTCAGGCATGACGTGTGGCAAGATCGGAAGCTCCGATCAGGACCGGAAGCTCCGATCACCCCTATCCGGAATCAACAAGTGATATTTTGACACGTGGCAGATCAGGATCTTCGGAAGCTCCGATGGCAGGATCGGATGTTCCGATCGAGGTTCGGACGTTCCGATCAAGGATCGAAAGTTTCGATCGTTGTCTATAAATATAAGGCCGAGGTTTCACTTTCATTTGCCAATTCCGAGTTCTCCTTTCCATTCTAGTCCTTTTGGAGCTGTTCTAGTCTTCTTAGGCTTGGTCCGGAGGTCGGCGAGGCGTTCGGTAGTCGTAGCGGAGTTGTGCCCAAGTTCTGGAGGCATCGACATCAAAGGGCTAACGACGGACGAAGGTATAGCTTTTGCTTCCTATAAATATTTAGGAGTATGCAATAGCTTAGTTAAGGCTTTTAGAGCACTTTAATGATAGTAGTATCATTTGGCAGTGTAGAGCAGACTATAGGCGTGGACCTAGAGTTGGTAGAGCTTGCTCTGTTTAGAGGTACGAAAGTACTGTTCGAGATATCCTGACTGAGTATGCATGTATTATGTGACTGCATGATTTATATGCCATGATATTATGCTGCATTCATTTGCATCTTGCTGTATCTCTTTCGAGATGTCTGTTAGTAGGGTTGTACCCTATCCTGTTAGTGGATGGACTTCCATCGATTTGGGTCCGGCGTATCCACGGTTATCTCGGTATGGGAGCCACCTCCTGAAGCGACGGCACAACGTGCTACATACCAGGGCCCGGTCTGTCTCTGTTATCTGATCCTTGACCTCGAGTCTATAGGGAGTTCACTTTGCATGCATGTATACTCATACTCTCGCACTGAGCATTTTATGCTCACATCTCGTACTCTATATTTTTCTGGACACCCTATTCCATGGGGCAGGTTTGCGATTGGACGAGGAAGGTGGATCCAGGAGGGGCTAGTCAGTGGTTGGCCAGCTGGAGCTTCGCTTAAGTTTTATTACTGTTGTTTTGGGTTTATACAGCTATTCGATTTGGTTGTATATTATTGGATAAATTACAGATTCCTTTACTTGGGATTGTATATTATTTATGGTTTCCGCAGTTTCATTCTGATATCTGTTTAATTAAGTTAATTGCATGCATAAGTTCTGTTTAGTAGGTGATCCGGGTAAGGGTCACTACAGGCCATGTGTGTCTTCATATAATCAAGTCTATTCTCATTCCTCTCAAATATTTTGGTTGACTAATATATAAAATTTCCCACAAAATCCTCCAAAGATGGTCTACCATCGCCCCTATGATTATTGAACCCTGTTGGAGGATTCAACACATTTTTATTATTTTCATATAAAAAATTTTCATGATTTTGCAAACTAGGATATATTGATTGGGTAAAGGGTTACCTCGATAGCCATTGAAATTTTGGTTGGTCATACACTGAGCTTGCTCCATATTTTCAAATCCCACAGTGTGATTAAATGCAGTCGCCAACGATGCCGACTCACTCGAATTTTGATTTCCCTTGTTCATCGTAGCCAACTGTGTAGAAATAACAGTCATTCGAGCAGACAATGATGTGAATGCATCAACTTCATGAACGCCACCAAGCTTTCTTATCACAAATATCTCACTCAGCCACTGATAGCTATTAATTGTCATCTGCTCAAGCATCGCATACACACCCTCAGGAAATTTAGAAAATATTGATCCTCCAGCAGCAAATCTACAGAAATCCTAGTTGACCTATTCAATCCATTGTAAAACAATACAATATGCTGCGTAATTCTTTTTAGCGCTCTCAAGCTTCATAAAGTTTTTCAAAATATTGTTGTCTGAATGTAGTGTTCTCAATTTTTAGTTGGGCAGACTTGAAAGGTGGAAAATACTTGGTCAGAAATTTAGAATCCATGTCCGCCCATGTCAGCCATTTGTTTCAACTCTTATTTTCTTGTTTTTCTTAATACTTTCGTAGTTTTCTCAATTTCTGGATCAAAGAGCAGTGAGTCGTAACTTTTACTTTTTCGCATAAACTGCATAAATAGAGATGAATAAATTAATTTAGAAATAATAAAAATTAATTTCTATAAATCAAAATTAAGACTAATTAGCACAATTTAATATAAAGAAAATAAAATTCATTCCCCGACAACGACAACAAAAACTTGTTGCGGCATTTTCACTCGCAAGCATAAAATGTCAAGTTTTAATTTAGGATTTAAGTCCAAGTCGATGCCACATAAATTAATAATATGATATTATATTAAATATTTATAACTAATAAAATATAAATACTATTTAGAGCTATGATGATGGTTTAGATTTGATTAACTTAAAATTACAACAAATAAATTTAACTAACGATGAGTTTGCACGAAAAAAAATCAATGAGAAATAGAAGTTCGTAGTATTATCCACCAAGATTAATTTCTATTGATTTCTTAATTATAAATTATTCTAGTTTATTAGCCAATAATCTAATTATTTTCTACTCCCTTTTTCAAGTGATAGTAGAAGTTTGTATCTAATATTGAACTCAATATTCCTATCAAAGTTTGAATATTAAATTCGGTAATTGCACATTAATTCCTATAGTGGCTTCAACGGAGTTATATACCTTTCAAATAATATAAACACCAACAATGCACTTTTTTATGCCGTATTCAAAATTCTCTCTCTTGAATGATGAATTCTAAATATAAATAATTCAATCTTTGTCAAATAAATTGAAAAAATTAAGAACATAAAAACATAAATAAACGATGCGAAGAATTCAAATATATAAATCAAACCGTCAAAATCATGGTTTCAAGTCAAGATCCGTCTACCATCTAGACTAAAAGAGTAGTTCATGACGAATTCAAAAATAAAAAAAAGCATATTCTTCCAACAATTCATCAAAACAAAAATATAGAATGAAAGAGTAACAATAAAGAAGTTATAATAAGCTTCTCCGTCCCCGGATTCCGCAGTCAGATAGCGCCATGACATGTAGAACTATGTGTCGTCGCACCAAGAGATGGATCCTACACCATAAAAAATCTGTGGATAACGGTGACCTGACCCTCTACTAACGGGTCCTACCATCCACTCAAAGAAAAATAAGTCGAGCGATCCCACTAACAAGCTATCACAAGGATATAAGCTCCACATGATATGCATGCAACATAATAGTCGTGACATAATATATGCACATAAAAACATGTCATATAAAATAAAACAAAGAGAATATTCATACTCAACTAGGATATCTCGGATAGTACTTTCGTATCTCTATCAAGAAACCTAGAAGCACAGGGTCCAGGGTGCAAGACTGCATCCATCGTCAACCCGCTATTGAAGGCCCTGCAACTTAGGCATAACTCCGTACGACACTCGAATCATCTCGGTGTCGTCCGGCCTTCGAGAAGATAACTATAAATACTCAAAATATAAACTAACACACACCAACGCCTCAAAACACATACCAAATTTGAGAAATCTCGGCCTACTTATAGAAAGAGTTCCGAAGCTCCGAAGCTCCGAGCCCTTGATCAGAAGGTCCGATCTAGCATGTGTTGACACGTCTCTGGACACACATATTTGGAAGTTTTGGTCCTAAATTTTGAAGCTCCGATCATCTTTGGACACTCTAATCTCCTACTTCGGACATTCCGATCTCAGATGCATCACATGTGTTAACGACACTTTGACACCTCACTGGAAGCTACAGTTGGGACGCAACTCAAGTTCCATTTTTAAATGTTTAAAAAATGACACTAAATTTTAAAATTTGAAAAACATGATTAATTATTCATTATTTGGGAAAGTAAGTAAAAAATTATCTCTGGAAAGTTTGACAAATGATAAAGGAAGCATCCAAACCAGTTCGAACCTTCCGAACCATTTCAGATCTTCCGAACTCAGCAAAAAACACGTGTCATTTTAGGTTGGATAAGTGTCATTTGGACATTCTGAACTCCAGGTGTCAAAATGCAATCTACACATGGAATTCATGACAAGATCAGAGCTTCCAAACCCATATCGGATCATTCGATCCTTGGCCTATAAATAGATATCCAAACCTCATTTTTTTAGATGCAAAATTGATAAAATTTCAAAATATAGTCTATTTTGAGTGTTTCCATCCATATTCTCGAGGGTCGGACACTAGAAGGAGGCTACTGCACTTGTAGCAAAGTTGTGCTCATGTTGTGGACTCTCGACATCAGCGGACTGATGATGGACGCAGGTATAAGTATGGACTCTTGACATCCACAGCTCCTTCGAAAGCGCCCTGCTACTGCTCGGCCCTCGACTATAAGGCTGGAAGCCCCCCAAAGAACTCAAGACAAGAGAGGAAGGAAGTGTGAATGAGCAAGAAATCTTATTTGGATGCCTTATTTTTAGGCGACAATAGGAAGCTCCGAATTCCAGATCGGAAGATCTGATCTCTGCATGCAAGCCACGTTTCCGAACTATCCTGATCGGAAGCTCTGATCTCAACTTCGGAAACTTCGATCCCATGCATGCATCTACGTGTCCAAACGCTGGCGAAATGTCACTAATGCGCATGGTCTAACATTCGGAAGCTCCGATCTCTCACTCGGAAAGTACGAACGCTCCCTTTGCTTCCGATCTTCAGCTGCTAAGGTTCGGTGCTTCCGAACCCACTTCGGAAGTTCCGATCCGTACGGTTGTTCCGAAGCCCTGATTTCACATTTATGATCCAATTAATCACTTACTTAATTTAGATTGAAACCATTTAGTCTTGTTTTACCATTAATATTGTAAAACAGGGTACATGTTACTAAAATTTATGACCGAGTTCTTACCTTGTATCCCAAATTTATATTGAAACATTCATAAACTTGGGCCGAGTGGAGGAGTTGGCGTTATACATAAGGGTATAAATAAATAGATTCAACTTGCGAGTATTTCAAGTAGCTTTGAAAAATATATAATTCATGTCCGAAATTATCGAATTCAAGTTGAACATATTTGAACTCTTTTTTGCGTTGAGCTAGAGCCCGAAATTGTTTCGTTTGGTAGGCTGCGATCTTTAATATTTAATAACATAATAAAAAAAGTATATAATAAATAAATATATTTTGAGATTTTATTTTCAAGTATTTTGGTTCAAACATTTCGAGTTGAAATTAAACTCTTTCCTTGATTTGAATGAATTCAAACAAAAATATTAAAATTTTTGAGCTTTGAATTAAACTCTTTCCTTGATTTGAATTGAATTCAAACAAAAAAATATTAAAATTTTTGAGCTTCGAATTCAATTACTTGAGCTCGAATGTAACCAATTCGAACCTTAAAGCTTTCTTCGTCTTTTGCTCGATTCGATCCGATTAGTTTACACGTGTGGACAAGCACTTTACGAAAAGTTATAGCTGGTGGTAATAGTGCAGTTCAAATATTTTAAATCGCATAGTAGTCCAAGAGACATGGTTTGATCGCTCTACGCTACATGGATAATTATTGCACCCCAAAAGTACATTTCCATACTCGACATCTTATTGCACAATTTTATATACTCTTGGCAACAAGGAGGGAGCTAGAATTTGTTTAAGTGGAGAAATTTTTTTTAATCCAAATTTATCAACCATTTAAAATCTTCAAATATAAATAGTCAATTTCTAAAAAATCGAATTAATTCAATCGATGTAGATCGAAAATATATTGTGTTAGTCCGAGTGTTTACTCGTACCCACAAAAAGGTAGCAATTGTATTAGAAATATATCTTTATTTATATTGTGTATATCTTTTGTATCTTTTTAATTATTTGTTTCCTTTATATCTATCTCGTGATATTGTATATAAATATACATTTTATCTTTCTTTATGAATATATGAAATTATATTCTTCCAAACGTTTCTACATGTTATCAAGAGTCTACGACCTACGCCACTAACTCGTCGCCGCCGCTGTCCCCCACCACTACAAATATTTTTTTTCGGAAATCTCTCTATGGCTGCTGCAACTAATTTGGCCGCCAATCCCAACACCCCGATCTCTTTCAATATTGCTGCTCATGCGCATTTTAAGATGACATCAACCAATTACCTATCATGGAATCTCTAGTTCATCACCCTTCTCACTGGTCATGATCTCCTCGACTTTATAGATGGCTCTCATCGCAGGTGCCGTCGCCGCCTCCACTTCTTCTTTCAATCCTACGTATACCTCTTGGATGTGCTAGGACCAGTTGATCCTGAATATCATCATTGGATCACTATCTCCCTCTCTGATTCTATTTATTGCAACCGTCACCACTGCTGTTGACGCCTGGAACACGCTTGCCAACAACTATGGCAAGCCCTCTCGTGGTCGCATCACTCAACTCAAGGCGCAACTTCAGAATCCGGTTAAGGGTTCCCAAACTATCACTGAGTTTATGCAGTTCATCAAATCCAAGGTTGATGAACTGACACTCATGAATGCTCCGCTCGACAGCGAAGATCTTACCATCAAAGTTCTTCATGGCCTTGATGATGATTACACTTTCTCATTCCATTAGGCCCGTGACACTGCCATATCGTTTGAGGAACTCATGAAAAGATCCTCAATCATTAAGGTCATCTCGTTGCTCGAAGAGGCTCTCCATCACCTCTTCCAGCCACCATCCATCAGACCCAATGCTCCGCCAACACCGCCCTCCACCCGCCGCCAGCCACTTTCCAGCCCCGCCCTGACACGATGATGCATGGTCTCCTCGTCCAGCATCCCAGCAGTACGCCCCAGCGCAGGGCCAACGCCCCTCACATCCATATCTAGGGCACTGTCAACTCTGCAGCCGCCAGGGCCATTCTGCCGGCGCTGTCCCGAATTTCAATTCATGCATGCCCAGAATTTTGTGCCCCATGGTGACCAACCATGCGCTGCCCTGGGCCCGCCCTCATCCTCGACAGCCGCCAATTATGCTGCCTCGCCCGCACCGTCTGACTGACTCTTAGACTCTGGAGCCACTCATCATGTGACATCCGACCTCTCCAATCTATCTCTACACACCCCGTATGCTGGCTCTGATGTGTTGTTTTTGGTGATGGCACTGGTCTCCCCATCACTCACACAGGTTGTCTCCTACCACCCTCAAGTTCCTCTACGCTTTAGTTTCCACACGCCCTATGCATTCCTTCAATTAAAAAAAATCTGTTATCAGTGTCTCAAATTTGTAAAACTAATGATGTCATTAATGTTTTCTCTTCCTCTGATTTTCAAGTGAAGAATCCTCACACGGGGGCTATTCTCCATTAGGGTCCACTTAAAGGCGGTGTCTACTTTTGTTCTGCGTCTCTGTCCTCTCCGTCACTGGAACTCTCTGCTTCTGTCATGTCTCTCCCTATCTGGCATAATCGTTTAGATCATCCGTCTGCTCGATTTTTACGTTATTCATTTTTGTCTAAGTCCGTGTCCTGTTCGTCTTCAATTCGTAATTTTCATTGTAATTCTTGTTTATGCAATAAAAATCACAAACTTTCGTTTCATGACTCCTCAATTACTTTGACAATGCCTCTTGATCTAATATTTTCTAATGTCTGGACCTCTTCGGTTATATAAAATGATGGGTATAAATACTATGTTATATTTGTTGATCACTACAGCAAATATATCTTGTTGTATCCCCTAAAACATAAATCAGATGTCTTATCTGTCTTTAAATGATTCAATCTCTGGTTGAGAAACGCTTTTATCATCCCATCCTTACTCTGTATACTGACAATGGTGGGGAACTTACCCTCAAAGAATTTCTTAGTCTGCATGGAATTTCTCATCTCACCACTCCTCCTCATACTCCTGAACATAATGGCTACTCTGAACGTCGTCATCACCATATTGTGGAAATTGGGCTTGCCCTTCTCCAACAAGCATCTGTCCCCCCTTCTCCAACAAGCATCTGTCCCTACTCATTTTTGGCCCTTTGCCTTTTCCACTGCCACTTATCTCATTAATCGCCTACCAAAAAGCAACCTCCCGTATAAATCCTCCTTTGATTGTCTTTTCTCCACGAAACCTAACCTTTCCAAGCTTCGATGTAACGCCCTGAATTATCTTAATTGACTTTATTTGAGATAATCGGAGATTATAGAATTCTAGGGCCGATTTGATTTTGATCGGGGTCTATTTTGCAAATTTCGGAATTTTCAGGGACTAAAATGCAAATTTGGGATTTGTTTGATATTTATAGCATGGAATGACTTTTCTTTCACTCCATCTCCTTACTCATCTCGCCTCCCCCATTTTTGAATGCCCAAACGCCTCCCAAGATTTCCAGATTTTACCCCGAGCTCGATCCGTCCGTTGGAATTTATTTCTGAAGCCAGATTAGCGATCACGACTGTGAGAGATTCGTTCTATAGTAAGTATTTCTCCGATCAGTTATACTTAATTTTCCGGATGTTGTTAGAATCGAATGAGTTTCGGTTATGTTGTTCTTGACAGAGTTCTGATCGTTTATTCTCTGTCGGTTTCGAAATAGAGCGTCGTTCGGATTTGTTATGAATTTTTAGATGATTTTCGAGAATTTGGGTTTTGAGATTTGTTGGTTTTGAATTGTTATGGATGTTTTGATCTTGATTTGAGTTGGTATCGATATTATACTGCTGTCTGTGTTTTCGGTTTGATCAGAATATAGCCGTTATGCCGCCGGTTTGAGTTTTGGGCTATAGTTTGGGTTGGATTGTTGAGTTTGAATGTCGATATTGATCTCGAGCCTTTATTACTTCTTTTACAGATTCGTTTGAAGGCCTTTGAGTTGAGAGGTTTCAGGAGTTGAATAGTTCTAGATATTGGAGACGGTATAGTATCGATTTTCTTTTATCGATTGAGGAAGTTTGAATGAGTTTTGGAATGGAATATTTGTGGTTTTGCAGAGTTGCAGCTTCGAGCATCGAATTTTGAAATAGGTATAATACGACTTAGGCTTGAATGGAACGATTAACTCGAATCCGACTTGATTCGAGTGTTCCGGAGAAATCACATACTTGCATGTCAATTGTTTTACTTGAATTTATTGAATAAGTTATGAATTGCATTACATTCATATTGAGCCAAATGAGTTATTTCATTTTGATTTAGACGCTCTGAGAATTATAGCAGGGGGCATTGACAGGCGATTTACTGCAATGACCGACTTAACTCTCTATAGTTGCTGCAGAGTCTAGAGGATTGAAATATGCACTATCCACCTCGAGGGGAGAGTCGGTGTGATCTGTGTGATATTTTATCATCGGGATCCCAATAAGAGTAAGAGAATAACCCGATTACCTTTTGATTATCCAAACTTGATAATCCCGGATTTTTAAAGTCATGCGTATCATTTTAATTCCGCATTTGAATGGTTTTCTTATGTATATCTTGAGTTGATATATTATGTGGAAGTTGATGCATATCATGTTGTGATATGTTTATGTGAGATTGCATGTTAGTCTCTTTTACTGGGAATATTATTCTCACCGGATTATCCGGCTGTTGTCTTGTCTTTTTATGTGTGCTTGGCGATAGGTGGAGCAGGATCAAGTCAGCGAAGACCTGGTTAGCATCAAGAGAGAGAGATAGAATTGAGACTCAGTTTAGAATTCAAATCAACATGTCATCTAGTTTATGATTTGAAGCATGTTAGAACTTGAACTTGTGATGTTTGTAGTTTCTATTATTCTAATATTGTGGATTGAATGTTGTCGTTGCATGCATTATGAAAGCCTGTTATTGGTATTTATATTTGATATTGCATGTATTTCCACACCCCGTTTTGTGTATGTATTTGAATGCATGTCGAAAGCGAGCATGGAAGATTTTATTTTGTTGGCCCTGAACTTTCTGCCCAGGCTACCCGCGCGCGAGCGAGATTGTATCTCGCGCGAGCGCGGGGAGCATTTCCAGGGGCTCTGGAATGATGGCCCGCGCGCGGGCGAGCCTTCCGTGGTGGCTCTGGAAGTGTAGCCTGCGCGCGTGCGAGATGTTCATCTTGCGCGAGCGCGTGGCCTTTTAAAAAATAAAAAAATGAAAAATTTTATTTAATTGCTTGGACCTTGGATTATTGTATGCTTTATTTATTTGTTTACTCCGAGATTAGTTGTTTAGAACCAAGGTCTCACATTAAGTGGTATCAAAGCGATAAGATCTTGGACCGAATTTAGAAGCGAGCGGGGTAGATCGAGTTTGCTTGCACTGGCTTCTCGCATGTGTTTGAGTTATTAAATTGATTTATTTAAATACCATGTGAGCATGATTTATTAATTGAGAATTATTTGAATTACATGATTTTGTGATTTAAATTATAAAGTATGAATTATTTGAGATATGAACCGTATTTCATTCGGATCTGAATTCCAAATTACTTGAGCAAGCAAATTAGAGGTTGTTTGAGGTGCGAATGAGAATCAGATTGAGGTACGAAATTCAACACCTTTGGAGTAGAATGAGCTTATCGAACAGAGATTTTGGGCACCGAATTTTTTAAATGGAGATATTTGTGTCCCTAGCATCTAGAATTATCATAATGGTCTCATTGAAGAGTTTGAGCATGCGACAACCAACAGTAAACCCTTCGATTGATTTAGATCGTACTACTACTGAGAATGCTGTTGGATGCAGAAGTTGAATAGAAGAATTGATCAGTGGTTGAATCTCTTGACTACTCAGATTACCGTCGAATCCAATATTTTTTATATTGGTGGTCTAGCTGCTTTATCAACCTTCAAGGCAACCGTGAATTGTTTCAGAAGTTGTTAGGTTCAGATCCGAGTCGATAGACGAGTGGAAATCTTTCGAGATGTGCGGAGGAATTCTTTTATTTGCAGCTGATGTTCTAATCTAGCCCGGATTGGTTGATAAACCAGTGGTTAGAGAGTTTTGCTGATGTATTCCAGATGAGATTTCTAGATTGCCTCTGAGTCATGAGGTTAGTTTCAGCAACTCCTTGAAATCAGACATCAACAGCTAGGGAGTTTGAAAGAAAGAGGTATTGAAGATTGGACTGGGAACGAGGTATGGACGTTTTATTTCTGTTGTCATACCATCTTAATTGAACAACTCGTCTTCAATGTTAATAGATCTTTTGAGCTTAATCTATCAAAACTATTCTGAGGAATTGTGATTATTCTTATCGATGATTTTCTTGTCCCTCCGAAGCGAGAGTTGTACTGATCATGCAGAGTATTGGAGAATTGTGTGCCGAGCCGTTGCATGCTAGCCTATTGAAGTTTGAATTTTAATTGTATCGAGATGTTCTTCCTCGATTATATTATTCATAGAGCTTGAATTATGTGATTATTTCAAGATCGAAGCTGTACTAATGGAGCCAGACCGACATCCGTACCTGAGAATTGAAGATTATGAGTTCTATAATAGATTCTTCGAGAGATTCTTATCGTCGTGGAGCCAATTTCTCAGCTATCTCCAGAGAATGCACTTTTGTCTAAACCGAATCTTCTGAGATCAGTTTGTTTAACCGAAAATAGAGATCGACCAGCGCCGAAGTATTCTTAATTATTCTGTGCTGATAATCTTCAGTGCATTGCTTTTTCTTATCGAGATTTTAGACGTATTCTTATTCAGAGGAATCACGCTATAGTCTAGACATCGAGACAGCTGAAGACGCTCGAGACTCAATGTCTGAATCTTGAATTTGAGCTCGCAGCCATCTTATTGATTAGAAGATCTATTATCTATTGTCTTATGAGGAGATTTTCATGATCTTTTCTAATCTTAAGAGTTGGAGTATTTGTTTCGCAGACGGAACCAATTTTGAGGACAGAGAAGAAGATTAGATTTTATGAGATTTTGACTGCGAATCTTTTATCTGAATAATTGAATGCAATAGATGATGTTTTACGCCGAAGTTTCGTTCTATTTTATCTACTCTCTGATTTTGATTGATCTATTGATGAAATATACTACCGTATTCTGTACAGAATGACTTTTAGTCAGAATAAGAGGATTGATATTTTTGTCAGAGGTCGCCAGATGTCTTGTTTTGCCGAAGTCCGTCAGTTTTGACAGAAATCCTCGTTGCACTCGTTCTTTCGGCAAAGACTTCGAAGAGACTTTTGTTGTTTGATTACAACTTATTTCAGTCCAATATTCTCTGAACGACGGACAACCAGATCAGATGAGTCAAACTTTGGAGGATATGCCATGAGTAGTAGAGCTCGACTTAGCCCTAGTTGGCAGAATTCTGGATTCTTGTAGAGATTTTGTACTACGACAGGTATCAGATGAATTATAGGAGACACCTTTCAAGGGTTGTACGAGAAAAGATGAAGATCTCTTTGTTTTCGAGCTGATTTTCTGAGTCACATGGGTTGGAACCAGAGATGATTCGATTGTGACTGAGCAGAGGAGGATTATTCTGACGAGAATGAGTCGATTTTTTTTTATAGATGGTCTTGAAGGAGTACCTTGAGAGATAGAGTTCGTATTGGATCAGAAATTTTGGACTTATTCTTAGGAGTTAATTCTTTGATTCTATTTTCTTCCTTGTGTTAGAACTGTGTTTGATTTCGAGGACGAAATATTTTCTTAGAGAAGGAGAATTGTAATGCCCCGAATTATCTTAATTGACTTTATTTGAGGTAATTAGAGATTATAGAAGTCGAGGGCCGATTTGATTTTGATCGGGGTCTATTTTGCAAATTTTTGAATTTTCAGGGACTAAAATGCAAATTTGGGATTTGTTAGATATTTATAGCATGGAATGACTTTTCTTTCACTCCATATCCTTCCTCATCTCGCCTCCCTCCATTTTTGAACCCCCAAACGTGTAGTGACCCTGCATGGAATCACCTACTAACTGGCAACTAATAGCATGCATTAAACTTATTAATACAGCAAAATATTTAATCAGAGTAAAAACGTGCGGAAACATAATCCATAACTTACATATCAGCTTAGTAATATAATCCAGGCTTAAATCTGTAGTGATACAACCATATCGAAATTCTTAAGAGTAAACATTATACAGCTAATAAATCGTGCTGTATAAAAACTTTCAAAGCTCCTGCTTCCTAGTCCTACCTTGAACTACCAGCTCCGTCCATCCTGCGACCTGCCCCATAGAATAGGGTGTCCAAGATAACAACTAGGACGTGAGCGCTACGCCCAGTACATAGACATGAGTAAACATATGTATATAATGCATGCAACATGATGACTGGTACAGGGTCATCTGAAAAGTCATGCTCAGAACCGGCGCCATATGAGTGCTGCCACCGCACGGATCAACCTCTGGGTGCAACCACACTCGTCTAGTACACCAGAGTAGACAGACATAAATGCCCCCGCCGTCGCGGTACTCTCAGTGACAGACTAACGAGTATAGAGCTGAGCGGCTCTATAGTCAGGTATAACAAGAAATAGGCTCAACGTGTATATGCACATGACATATGAGTATAGAAAGCGATAAATCATACATCATGCCATATAATAATGCCAAATAAATGCAACATATAAACATGTATACTCGCTGGCAATCTCAGTCAATGTGTACGTACCTCTAGGCTAGTTCAAGTATAATAGGATCCTAGGTTCCAAGCCTATATTCAAAAGTTCACCGTATCACTACATAAATTCTATAAGCCTTAACTAAGCTAATAAGTACTCCCAAAACTTAAATAGATTCCCGTACCATACCTTCGTCCGTAGTTAGCCCTTTGGAGTCGCTAGTCCCGGATGACTATAACCACACCTTGGTTATTCCAGAACCTCTATTATAATCGATAGGGCCCTCAAGTGTATATCTCACACTATATAACTGAAGAAGGAAACTCGGGAATTCGTATTTCAAAACTGAAGCAAATGAGCCCTATTTATAGCCAAAATCTCGGCAACGATCGGAACCACCGATCTCGGGATCGGAGCTTCCGATTCCAGCTCATTCTGTGCATGTCCGACACGTCAGGATCGGAACCACCGTTCCGGGATCGGAACTTCCGATCGAACCCCCGATCAACACTTGTCAAAACTCACAGTTGAGTCATCGAGCATTGCTGGCTGGCTGAGATCGGAACCTCCGTTCCTGATCGGAACGTCCGATCTCCGTGCATCCGATCTGCTTCCGAAGTGGTCAGGATCGGAGCTTCCGAACTGGGATCGGAGCTTCCGATCTGGCCCAAAGTCAAAAGCCCAAATTCCTCTTCCGAAGTCCAATAACACTCCGAAATAGATCAATTACTAACCCTTAATCATGTTTAACATATTATTATCTTAAAATGGGTTCCGGGTTACTACATTCTCCCCACCTTTAGATATTTCGTCCGCGAAATAACATCTAAAGATAAATCAAGATAACAATATGAAACAACAAACCATGTCTTATTATAACAACGGTAATTACATCTTATATGGTAATAAAAAATACAAAGCAAACAACTCAGGATATTCTGCTCGCATACGACTCTCAGTTTCCCAAGTTGCTTCTTCAACGCCTCGGCGCTGCCACTGTACCATCACAAGTGGTATAATCTTGTTCCGAAGAACTTTTTCCTTCCTGTCTAGGATACAGATTGGTCGTTCAACAAAAGATAGATCTGGCTCTAGCTGAATATCAGTAGATTGAATCACATGAGATTCATCAGCTATGTACTGTCGAAGCAACGACACATGAAAAACATTGTGTATACTGGAAAGAGATGGCGGTAAAGCCAAACGATAAGCAACATCTCCGATCTTCTCCAGTATCTGGAAAGGCCCAATATAACAAGGAGACAACTTGCCTTTCACACCAAATCTCATCACCTTTCTGAAAGGTGATACCCGGAGAAATACATATTCACCAAGCTCAAACTGAAGTGGCCTGCGGCGAATATTCGCATAACTGGCTTGTCTATCTTGAGCAACTTTGATCCTATGCTTGATCAAATCTACCTTGTCTACTATCTGCTGCACCAATTCAGGACCCTCGACTTGCCGTTCCCCGATTTCATCCCAGAATAACGGAGTACGACACCGTCGACCATACAATGCCTCGAAAGGTGCCATATCAATACTACGATGATAACTGTTATTGTAGGCAAATTCAATCAAAGGTAACTGATCCTGCCAAGATAAACCAAAGTCCATGACAGAAGAACGTAGCATATCCTCCAGCGTACGAATAGTGCGCTCTGACTGCCCGTCAGTCTCCGGATGATACGCCGTGCTCAAACTCAGAGTGGTACCCAACGCCTGCTGAAAACTACCCCAAAAACGTGAAGTAAATCGCGGATCTCTATCACTGACAATACTCACTGGAATCCCATGTAATCGCACAATCTCCTGGATATATAAGCGTGCCATGCGATCATAAGAATACTCCCGGTTATAAGGAATAAAGTGTGCTGATTTCATCAAACGGTCAACGAAAACCCAGATAGCATCACACTGACGTGAAGTCATAGGCAAGTGGGTGACAAAATCCATAGTTACGTGCTCCCACTTCCATTCGGGAATCTCAAGATTCTGCAGTAATCCACCTGGTCGTCGATGTTCAGCCTTGACCTGTTGACAAACCAAACATCTCGAAACAAATTGATACACACTTCGCTTCATCCCCTTCCACCAGAATCTAGTTCGCATGTCCTTATACATTTTCATACTTCCAGGATGAACTGATAATCGACTCCTGTGAGCTTGAGATAGAATATCATTCCTGAGCTCCGCAACATTAGGTACAACCACTCTATTGGTTAGGCACAATAAACCATCTGCCTGAAAATGGAATCCAGATGTATTAACTCCAGTGGCTAGACGTGCCAATCGCTGAGTCTTAACATCAGATATCTGAGCATCTCTGATCCAAGAATACAATGCTGGCTCAGATAGAATAGTATACAAACGAATCCCATTCCTCCCTTTCTTGTGCTTGAGCGTAAAACTCAATGAACAGCATTCTTGAATCATATGAGATATTTCATTAGTCTGAAGTGCAGACAGTCTCACCTGCCGACTCAAGGCATCAGCAGTAAGATTAGCAGAACCTGGATGATATTTGATTTTACAATCATAATCCTTCAGGAGATCCATCCAGCGTCTCTGTCGCATATTCAACTCTGCCTGAGTGAATAAATACTTCAAACTCTTGTGATCCGTAAATATCTCAAATTTCTCGCCATAAAGATAATGTCTCCAAATCTTGAGCGCAAATACAATGGCGGCTAACTCGAGATCATGCACTGGATAATTACTCTCATGCGTCTTCAACTGTCGAGAAGCATAGGCAATAACATGTCCATGCTGTGTCAACACACATCCCAACCCCTGACCAGAGGCATCAGTATAAACAACATAACCTCCTGATCCAGAAGGTAGAGCTAGCACAGGTGCAGTAGTAAGACGTCTACGCAGCTCATGAAATGACTCCTCACAATCCGAGGACCAAATGAAGGTAACATCTTTCCGTGTAAGCTGAGTCAAAGGCCTGGCCAACTGTGAAAAATTCTCGATGAACCGACGGTAATATCTCGCTAGACCCAAGAAACTACGAATCTCAGCAACCGTCGTCGGTCGAGACCAGTTCAGCACTGCCTCTATCTTACTAGGATCAACAGATATCCCTTCATTAGAAATCACATGACCGAGAAATACTACCCGATCAAGCCAGAATTCACACTTGCTTAATTTCGCATATAGCTGCTTATCTCGTAACGTCTGTAGAATAATCCTCAAATGCTGTGCATGCTCATCCTTGTCATGAGAATAGACAAGAATATCATCTATGAAGACGATGACAAATCTATCCAGATAATCTCGAAATATCTGATTCATCAGATTCATAAAGACTGCCGGTGCATTCGTCAAACCGAATGGCATTACCAGAAACTCATAATGCCCGTATCTGGTCCTGAAAGCAGTCGTAGATATATCTGAGTCTCGTACCCGCATCTGATGGTATCCAGATCTCAGATCTATCTTCGAATAAATAGAAGTACCCTGTAGTTGATCAAACAGATCATCAATCCGCGGCAAAGGATACTTATTCTTGATGGTGACACGATTCAACTGCCTGTAATCAATACATAATCGCATCGATCCATCCTTCTTCTTGACAAACAAAACAGGTGCTCCCCACGGAGAAACACTCGGACGAATATATCCCTTATCAAGAAGATCCTGTAACTGCTGTTTCAATTCCCTCATCTCTGACGGTGCCAGACGATAAGGTGCTTGGGATATAGGTGTAGTTCCTGGTACTAGATCAATACCAAATTCAACCTCTCGAACCGGAGGAAAACCAGGAATCTCATCAGGGAATACGTCAGGAAACTCGCTGACAACCGGTAGCTGATCAATACCCGTACTACTCATGGACATATCAACTGCATAGATGAGGTAGCCCTCCCCACCTGACTCCAAGACATGACATGCCTTCAGAGCCGAAACAAGTGGCATCGGAGGTCGCGCACCCTCACCATAAAAGTACCAGCTATCACCCTCAACGGGATGAAACTGTACCAGAAGCTGATAACAATCCACAGTAGCGTGATACAAAGTCAGCATATCTATTCCCAAGATACAGTCAAAATCCGTCATCGCTAATATCATCAAATTAGCTGATAACACATTACCCTCAAACTCCAGAAGGCAACCCATCACTAGACGCTTAGTTACTATCTCTTGCTCCAACGGAGTAGATACAACTAAATCCATATCTAATGATACATAAGGTAATCTATGTCTCTTAACGAAGCGACTAGAAATAAAGGAATGCGATGCTCCAGTATCAATTAATACAAGTGCAGGAATACCACATAACAAGAAGTTACCTGCCAATATGCGATCGCTTCCCTCCGTAGCCTGCTCCTGAGACAGAGCAAACACCTGCCCTTGAGTCTGGGGACGATAACCAGAAGAACTCTGTGGTGCTGGCTGCTGACGTGGAAAAGTAGAAGCCTGAGATCCAACCTGGGATCCCGATCCACTAGCAGAACCCATGCGCTGAGGACAATCTCTCCGCAGATGTCCCTGCTGACCACAAATATAATACGCCCCAGTAGCTCTCCGACATGAAGCTGCAGGATGCTTCCCACCACAGTGGCTACAAAACTCCTCCTTCTTCTTCTTCTTCCCAAAACGGAACATACCTCGTGAACCACGAGATCCAGATGAAGTAGTAGGAGTAGAAGAAGACGTAGGTACAGATGGCACAACAGATTGAGCTCGAGGCTCAATAAATCCACTAGGTTGTGCTGACATCATCAACTGTGCACGCCTGTTGCTGGTCTCCACAAGATGGCAACGGTTCACCAAAGTCTCATAAGATACCGGGTCATCACAGACGACAACCTGAGAGTAGATATCTTGGTTCAGTCCTTGCAAAAAGATATCATATTTCGACGCATCACTCTCATTGATATGAGGACTGAAAGGTAGCAGATCAAGAAATCGCTGCTGATACTGATCAATAGTCATTGATCCTTGCCTCAGAGTAAGCAACTCCATAGATCGTGCTTGGCGAACAGCCGGAGGAAAATACAATTTCTGAAACTCCCGACAGAAATCCCCCCAAGTCACCTGTCCTCTCTCAGTACGTGCCTGAGCAACCTTGGCATCCCACCAAAAACGTGCTCTATCCTCTAGAACGAATTCTAGAACTTCCAATTTCTGCTCCTCAGTACACTCAAAAGCTCGGAATGTGCTCTCAAGTTTAGACATCCAGCTTCTAGCTTGTTCAGGATTCTCGCCTCCCACTAAGGGTTTCGGTCCTACCTGCATAAACTTATTAATAGTATAGCGACGTCGACCCTCATGAGAACGATGTTGATCATCCTGATGATGATGGCGACGATGATGATGACCACTTCCCTGGCCAACACTACCGTGACTCTCGTCAGCCATATCCTGAAAAGAATTGCACATTAAAATCCCAAATGCCCAAGAATTACTCCAGACTAAACTAAATCCCAAGTACTAATCCCAAAATCTATGCATGCTCTGATACCAAAAATGTAGTGACCCTGCATGGAATCACCTACTAACTGGCAACTAATAGCATGCATTAAACTTATTAATACAGCAAAATATTTAATCAGAGTAAAAACGTGCGGAAACATAATCCATAACTTACATATCAGCTTAGTAATATAATCCAGGCTTAAATCTGTAGTGATACAACCATATCGAAATTCTTAAGAGTAAACATTATACAGCTAATAAATCGTGCTGTATAAAAACTTTCAAAGCTCCTGCTCCCTAGTCCTACCTTGAACTACCAGCTCCGTCCATCCTGCGACCTGCCCCATAGAATAGGGTGTCCAAGATAACAACTAGGACGTGAGCGCTACGCCCAGTACATAGACATGAGTAAACATATGTATATAATGCATGCAACATGATGACTGGTACAGGGTCATCTGAAAAGTCATGCTCAGAACCGGCGCCATATGAGTGCTGCCACCGCACGGATCAACCTCTGGGTGCAACCACACTCGTCTAGTACACCAGAGTAGACAGACATAAATGCCCCCGCCGTCGCGGTACTCTCAGTGACAGACTAACGAGTATAGAGCTGAGCGGCTCTATAGTCAGGTATAACAAGAAATAGGCTCAACGTGTATATGCACATGACATATGAGTATAGAAAGCGATAAATCATACATCATGCCATATAATAATGCCAAATAAATGCAACATATAAACATGTATACTCGCTGGCAATCTCAGTCAATGTGTACGTACCTCTAGGCTAGTTCAAGTATAATAGGATCCTAGGTTCCAAGCCTATATTCAAAAGTTCACCGTATCACTACATAAATTCTATAAGCCTTAACTAAGCTAATAAGTACTCCCAAAACTTAAATAGATTCCCGGACCATACCTTCGTCCGTAGTTAGCCCTTTGGAGTCGCTAGTCCCGGATGACTATAACCACACCTTGATTATTCCAGAACCTCTATTATAATCGATAGGGCCCTCAAGTGTATATCTCACACTATATAACTGAAGAAGAAAACTCGGGAATTCGTATTTCAAAACTGAAGCAAATGAGCCCTATTTATAGCCAAAATCTCGGCAACGATCGGAACCACCGATCTCGGGATCGGAGCTTCCGATTCCAGCTCATTCTGTGCATGTCCGACACGTCGGGATCGGAACCACCGTTCCGGGATCGGAACTTCCGATCGAACCCCCGATCAACACTTGTCAAAACTCACAGTTGAGTCATCGAGCATTGCTGGCTGGCTGAGATCGGAACCTCCGTTCCTGATCGGAACGTCCGATCTCCATGCATCCGATCTGCTTCCGAAGTGGTCAGGATCGGAGCTTCCGAACTGGGATCGGAGCTTCCGATCTGGCCCAAAGTCAAAAGCCCAAATTCCTCTTCCGAAGTCCAATAACACTCCGAAATAGATCAATTACTAACCCTTAATCATGTTTAACATATTATTATCTTAAAATGGGTTCCGGGTTACTACAAAACGCCTCCCAAGCTTTCCAGATTTCACCCCGAGCTCGATCCATCCATTGGAATTTATTTCTGAAGGCAAATTAGCGATCATGGCTGCGAGAGCTTCGTTCTATAGTAAGTATTTCTCCGATCAGAGATAATTAATTTTCCGAATTTTGTTAGAATCGATTGAGTTTTGGTTATGTTGTTCTTGACAGTGTTCTGATCGTTTATTCTCTGTCGATTTGGAAATAGAGCGTCGTTCGGATTTGTTATGAATTTTTAAATGATTTTCAAGAGTTTTGGTTTTGAGATTTGTTGGTTTTGAATTGTTATGTATGTTTTGATCTTGATTTGAGTTGATATCGATATTATACTGCTGTCTGCGTTTTCGGTTTGATCTGAATATAGCCGTTATGCCGCCGGTTTGAGTTTTGGGCTATAGTTTGGGTTGGATTGTATTGAGGCGTTTTCAGTCGAGTTTGAATGTCGATATTGATCTCGAGCCTTTATTACTTCTTTTACAGATTCGTTTGAAGGCCGTTGAGTTGCGAGGTTGAAGGAGTTGAATAGTTCTAGAGATTGGAGATGGTATAGTATCGATTTTCTTTTATCGATTGAGGAAGTTTGAATGAGTTTTGAAATGAAATATTTGTGGTTTTGCAGAGTTGCAGCTTGGAGCATCGACATTTGAAAGAGGTATAAGACGACTTAGACTTGAATGAAACGATTAACTCGAATCCGACTTGATTCGAGTGTTCTGGAGAAATCACATTGTGATGCCTAGAATTTCCATAATTTGAGTTCTGTGTCTAAACCTGTTTTAACGTTTATAATTTTTAATTTTCGGTGTTTAATTGATTAAATCAGTTTTTAATTTTATATTATTTAATTATTTTAAATTTTCGGTGACATTCGCTTTTAAATTTAATTTTTCCGCACTCTTGATCCATTTCTTTTAAATCTCTGCGAGGATTAGTATTTTAATTTCCGGGCTATCGAATTCGATCTTTTATTTTGATTTGGGAAATCCTAGTGTTTATTCTGGTGCGAACTAATTTAGGAATGCAAAGTTATCACCTTAATTTAACATTTTAAATTTTAATTGACATTTTCACCTAGGTTTGGATTTAACCCTAACTTTTAAAACACACACACACACTAAGACCTAAACACACACACCCTAATTTTTGATGATGATCATATGTGTAGTTAAATCGATTTTGAGGCCTTGATATGCACTGGTAAACATGTTAACTCAATTCCGATAAATTTCCAAAAATTTTTGGCTGCCTTGTTCGATTTCTGTCGTGTGATTGATGGTGTTGATTGGTGTGGTGAATTAGGAGCTACCACCGATGATATGTAGTTCACGTGATAGCAATAGGATGAGTCGGATGCGTTTTGAGATTGGGTTAGAGGCTGTTTGAAATTTTGGCAACAACTAAGGGCTGTTTTGGGTTGTCCGAGAATGAGCTTTAGCAAAGGGTGTTGGCGACTGTTAAGGGGTTGTTGGATGAGTTTAGATGTTGGCTTTGATGATAGGATAGTGGTTTTAGGACTGAGGGACGATTCGTTAAGCTTTGGGTTGAACTTTAGAAAGGGTTGTTGAGGAGATTTCTGAGGGAGCCCTTGCTGCCCAGAAATATGGGTTCGTAACACGGTTAGAGGCTGAACTCGGAGAAGGGCTCAGGGCTGATTGACGCTTTAGGGAGTTATGGAAATGAAGTTTCGAGCGAAATTCAATTTGGAGGAGTTTTCACTAAGTTCTAAGCCTTGAGACTATAGAGGGGCAGAATTTTAGGCAAACAGATTTCTATTTGGGTTTGAGCTTTTAAGTCAAGTATAGAAACAGACTCGGGTTAAGGGTACGGGGCTGGAATTAACTTATGAGGTTAGGAAAGTGTTGTTTCATGTCGAATCTATTTTGGGCAAGCATCGAGTGAGTTATTAATGTGTCGGGTGTACCGCTTCTTTCACCTAATTGCTTTAACCATGGTTTAGACTCCCACCCTTGGTACTAATTTCCTAAATCACCATTTTCAGTCATTCACCATCGAGTCATTTGCATGTTCATTGAGTCAATATTTTCGTAAACTTTACATCAACATGTGCATGCTAAGTCTCAAATTCAATAAAGGAAAGAAATATTTTTGAACAAAGTAAGATGGTTGTGACTACATATTCATGTGTTCGTGTGGGGCTGAAAGACATTTTGGCATCCCTTACCAAATCATTATGGGTTTCCTTAACTTATAATGTGTTCGTGTGGGGCCGGAGCTATTCTGGTCTCCCTTACCAATTTAGGGCAAGATTGGGTTGAGTTTCATCTCGACCTCCTTGCGGCATTGTGCACTATAACCATGATCATGATCGCAATCACAGAGTCACAATTCATGGATCGGAGTTCACTCAAAATTCATATGACCATGTTCAGTACATTTTATGCTATTCATTGAGTTATTTGACTTAAGCTTGCACATGTCATATTCATGCATTTATTCTTTATACATGTTCATTACTTTTAATTTCAGGGGCACTAACGGTTATTTTTTTACGCACTATTTTGAATTCTGTGTGTGCTTGTAGTTATGTAGTACTCGTTATCCACCCCCCCCCCCCCCCCCATGATCTTGCTGGGTCTTTTAGACTCACCCCACTTCTTTCTACTTTCAGGTGAGGACGAGTATCAGTGGACTGAGGGGCAGGATCCCCTGGGTGAGGTTCCCGGAGGCGCAGGCCTGTGACCGTGGCTCCATTTATTTTCCGCTGTGTCATTTCAGTTTGAGAGTCTGTAATAAATTTACATTCCTACTTTCTCATTTTATTTGGTAGCAGGATGTGTTTTCCTGCTTAGGAACATTTGTCTTGTATCGGTTTTACGTTTGGTTGCCCGGTGTGGCACCCAACTGTCATGTTACTTGTTTTTGGTACTTGTTGAATGTTTGGGAGACTTTATTTAGAATATTTTGAACTGTTGTCTGTGTTGGTGGTTGGTTCTATAAACAAATGGGTCATGCCGAAATTATTTTAGCAAATTTTAATTATTTTGAAAATCCGCGTATTATTTTCTTTTATTGAGTAGTAGATCAAGTCGTTTCAGTTGGTATCAGAGCACGGTCTTAGTTTGGTCTGTGCCTACTACCGGTTGCCGAAACTCAAAGGGATCTCGCCTCAAAGTCTGTAAGATTTAAGTGCATTTATTTCAATTTGTTTAAGTTTATTTATGCTTATCCTTTTAATTTTCGATCTTGTAAAAGTTTAAAGAAAATATTTTTCTAAGGCATGAAATTTGAATTTGGGAATTTGAACTTGCGTACAGATGGCCACTCGTCGTGGACGTGCTCTGCAGCCACCGCCTCCTCCACCTCCACCTCCTCCTCCGCCACCTCCACTAGCTGGGGATGTCGGGACGCATGTGCTAGCGGGTTTAGCCCATATCCTAAAGATACATGTGGATGCTCCGAGGGTTGGACTTGAAACTATTTATGAGCAGTTTAGGAAGATGAATCCGAAGAACTTTGCTGGCACCACTGATCCACTGGTAGTGGAGGGATGGATCCATTCGCTTGAGGTGATCTTCCGCTATATGCAGTTGGGAGATCCGGATCGAGTCCGTTGTGCTGTCTTTCACCTCTAGGATGATGCTACCCTCTAGCGGGAGAGAGTGGAGAAGACAGTGGACACGACTATTGAAACGACCCTAACTACTAATATCTAAATAAATAAAGAAAATGCGGAAAATTTTAAAATTTTTGGCATGACCTATTTGTTTGAATAATAAAACCACCTGTCCAGACCTATAGAACCGACTTCACCAGACCCATTTCCCCTAGACTTGACGTGACGATAAAAATTCTATTTTGGCACTCTTAAGGATATGGCTTACCAAATTCACTCCTCATGCCCTAACACCCCAAAAACCCATCCAAGTAACTTGTAAACATCCCTAATTGACCAGCTCCTCGAGCTAGTCGCTTACCCGGTGCTAGCCCATTTCAATTGTTCCACCCAAAGTGTTTGCCCGTCGCCTCAAATTTAACTAAATAACGTTCCAAACAAAATTCTACAAGACCAGCCCCTAACACCCATGTAATATCCATTCAAACTCACATTTTTATCCCACAAAAACTATTTGGGCAGCCCCTCCACTCCTTCCATCCATTAAATCCAAACTTTGACTTCAAACACCACTACTCAATACATTTTTGCAACATTTCAAAACATGATCATTAAATAACTTGATCAACCTCATGTGGAGCTTAAAACCAACCACACACACACACAAAAAGGGGCTGAAATCAACATGACACAATCTGATTTTTCAAACTTTACAACCAAACTTCCATTTAAATGCATGAAACTCACTCATTCAAGCACCAAGAGCATTTAGCATTGAAAGATGAACAAATTAAATCCTCCAAGCCTTAAATACTGAAATTTCGAACCATCAAATACATTTCACACTAAAAACTTTCTGAAAAATTTGAAATTAATGAAAAGATCCAAGGACCAATATATTCTATTCTTAGGTTTCAAAAAGAGAAGGAGTTTCTTGCCTCAACTTGCAACCAAACCAAGAATAAGGGAAGAAATGGAGATGGCACAGCTGCTAAGCCCACATCCAGCTGCTGGAAACACCTCCTAAGGTGACCTCCAAGGCGGCACGGCAGCAGCACAAGGCTGGGAAGGGGTGGCCGAAGGCAACTAGGATGGAGGAAGGAGGTAGCCGATGGTTTGCTAGAGAAAAGAGGTCAAGTGGCGTGAGGAAATGGGAGGAGAGGGGAAGTAGGCGGCTGATGGGGGGTCTAAATGCTAGAGTTTTAATTGTGTGTGGTAATATTTTAAGTTTAGTTGTGTATATGTATGTATAGGTGCGAGTGTGTGAGAGTAGGACAAGTCAAAGATGCTTTTTGACCAAGTAAAAGTACTATAATTGATTTTAAAATTTTTTTTTGAAGAATTCCCTCTAATTTAAATATCTAAGTCTAGAACCTTAAATTTTAAATGCCAAGAATGAAATTTCACTTGTCCGGGTCCAAAAAGGCTAAATTGGGAAATTTAAAGAATTACGCGCGAAATCGCGCTTCCGCGATTTTCTTGAATGGAAAAATCTAAAATAAAGATTTTTATTTTATTTTCCTCACCTCTCAAGGAATTTAGGTCACCTAAATTTATAATAAAGGATTTTTCCGTCGTGTTCGCCTTTGCCGTGCGCCGAAGCCGAAAGTCACCAATATAGGCAATTTAAGCAATTAAATTTTTAACATCATACAAATAAATTCTAAAGAGGTTTAAATCATTTAAATTACCAGGAATTTTAGAAATTTAAACATTAAAACTAATTTAGGCATGGGATTTAATTTATGGATTTTAGGCGTCACAAAAACAAATAAACGTTTGAGGGAATTTGAACACTAACTTAGAAATTAAAATCAATACTTTAGTTATTTTGATGTCATAATGTTAAATAAAATATTTAAATAATAAACTGAGTGATTAAAATAATTTAAATAAACTAAATTATTGTTTAAAAGTCATTTAAATAAAATACACAAGCGGAATAAAAAAAATCTTTAAAACAACTTGGACAATTGAAAGTATTTAAATAAATAAGTTAGACATTTAAAATGATTTAAAATAACTAGGTGCTAAACTTAAATTATTTAAAACAAATAAGTTGGACCATCCAAAAATATTTAAATAAATAAGCTCAACAATTAAAATCAGTTAAATAATTATCCAATAAACTTAAATCATTTTAAATAAATGAGTGGGGCATTTAGGATCATTTAAACGAATAAACTAAATAATTAAAATCATTTAATTAAGCAAACTTAAACCTTTAAAATATTTAAAACAAATAAGGTGCACAATAAAAATCATTTTGGAAATTAAACTTAAGAAATTAAAAGTATTAATTAAATAGTTAGTACAATAAAAATATTTAAATAAATAATTAATATTTCATTAACCAATAATTAAGATAAAGAATTTTAAATCGATTAAACTTAAAAATAATAATCTTAATATTTATTTAATTTAATGCATGCGATTTAATATATTGGATTTTAGGTGCTACAATTCCTTCCCTCCTTAAATGGAATTTCGTCCTCGAAATTTGAAACTTACTAACCAGGTTCGAATATATCTTAGACCATAATAACACTAAATCTTCTTACCTCTCACCCACAAGAGTTGACGCTAATTAGCATTCTCTCCGCACTCTGATACTTATTAATATCTATATATCACCAAGGGTTTGGCTAACTCTCACTGTCCTATAAATTCCTAGTTCTTATTTGCTATCGAGTGATTTTATTCAAGCTTAAATTTTATCACTGCACCAAATTACTTTGATCTAATTTGCAACCTACGAACGTCATCCTATTGCAACTCATAAGTTCCACAACCTACAAATTCTTAGATCTTTAAGTTATTGCACAACTTACATTTCTCTAATCTTATATCTTTCGTTATTGATCAATTATGCTCCACATAACCAATAAATAATTTTTGTCGACCTCGACCATAACTTAAAAACTTTCTAACAACAAGGCTATGCTTAATGTCTATTTACCAATTAAACTTACTCATATAATATACAACTTGAGCTCTTAAGAAATTCACAAGTTCACAAAATACTTAGCAACTAACACTAAACTTTTCTAAATAGGATAGCTAAAGGTCTATTCAATTCTAACTCGTTAGACCTCAAGATATGAGGTAGATCTGACCCATTCATATATATATATATATATATATATATATATATATATAAAATAAAATCTAATACAATATTTGATAAGAAAATATAACCATACACCAATTTATACGTTCATCTCTAGCATCTTTGATTTACCGAAAGTTCAACTCTTGATTAAAATTTTCCAACAGATTTATCCATATTTTCTATCCCAGACACAACGACTAAGAAATCCATAATTACACTTCAAGTCAAAGTATACTATGAGCTATATATTAATCGCTTATGGAACTAGATCGTCTTTAAGTACCAAATAATTCTCACGTATCGCCTGAAGACATATCTCAAATCCCTAGTTCAACTTGACAGCAAGTCTAAAAATCCAAAAAATTTCTAAATTATTATATGTACAACCAGAATTCATAAGTCGAGAACTTAGTATACAGTTGGACACCTTGAAGAGCTTGTAACCTGATCGAAAAGGCTTTTTAATTGACCCTCCAGTACCTTATTATTTTCCCAATAAATAAATCTACAACTTATCCAGAAAACTACCTGAATGTTCTATTCAGCATTCTATTCCCATAGTTGGTGCATTAGTCTTACCGGTCGACAATCGCAAAGTCTTAGAATGCAAATATAAAGTACTCGAAAGTATTCTAGGGACAGCTCTATTTCCTATCTCGCAACTGTTCACCCATTCAGCTCACCAAAATCATATATTTACTCTTAACGATCCTGTTTAAAATTTGAAACAACCCATTCAATTAATTTACTACCTAGCAGTCTACTCGCTAGGACTAGATATAATTGATAGTCGCCACTCCTAGGATCACAAAAATAACTTAGGATTTTATCTAGTATTAAATGCTAAATTCCAACAGTCTAAACGCTTACTAAGCGGCTACGAGCCAATTCTCTACACAAGAATTTGAAATAATAATTGAAATTATGATCCACCCAAATCCTCATCATGATGGATCATGAAAGGAAACATATATACAAGTAATGCTGCTTAATGTGAAATGAAATAATGCAAGCATTACAACAAACGAGCTGAAAATAAAAATCTAGATAAGTGAAAACAACTCACTCATAATTCAATTCTAGAGGTGAATGAATAATAATGGAGGCTCCATGAATAATGAACATGGGCCAACAAGATCTAGATCTCGTAATCATTCATCCGTGGGTAATGAAATGATGCTCAAACAATCGAAGCACAATTAAGAGCAATTGGTGTGACTTCAGTCGAAAGAAGTCCACAAAAGTTAATAATCAGGGAAAACAACGGTCTCAAATTAAAATCAGATGTCAGTCACACAACATGAGTAGATTACCAAAAAGAAAGACAGTGAATCTTACTCACATCACATGTGGCTCTAGTACCGAATAAAATTTCAAAAAGTGTGAAACATTAAAAAGATTTTACTAAGAAGTTCAACCAATGCCAAAGTGGTGGAATTGAACGCTGATTAATGTCATACGAATTCATAAATGAACAAAGGATAAACAAAGAAATTTCGAATACTCAAAAGTATATGTTGCAATAGGTACAAGCACGATTGAAGAATAAGAAAATAATTATAGGAATAATAGTTCACAAAATTGAAAGGCTCATAGTAACCGACTCACTAATCCTCAAAATCATATTTTCTCAAATAACAAAAGGAAAACTCAAACTATCCATAATAATATAAAAAAAAGGTACGCATCCCATGTCTTCACACGAGTTCGATTCATAAAATTAATACATCTATCAATTTCTAATCAAAATATTCACTTAATTTAATCCGACTAAATCCCATCCCTAAGAAAATAAATTACGACAAGGACAAATCAAATAATACCTCCTAATACGCAAGTTTAATATTTCCGACAAATTCATACAATCTCAAAAAATATTGTTAACACAATCTAATAACTCAAACAACATCCACATACTATCCAAAACTGGAAGGAGTATTAGTACACCAACTCCGTTTAACTTGAAACCGCATTCTATAAAAATAAACATTTGAATGGTACACTTTGAACTATTAAAACAAATTTTTAAATGAAAAATATACACTAAACTACGCACTTAAACAAATTAAACTTCTAGTTTTGAAAATATTTTTAAAAAAGATGACATCAAAACATTTAAAGTATCAATTCAGGTATGACTAACATATAAAATTCTTTAAAAACTTACAAACTTTGAGGCGAGATCTCACGAGTCCCAGCGTTCGGAGGTAGGCACATCCCAAGCCCAATGACCGTGCTCTGATACCAACTGAAACGACCCTAACTACTAATATCTAAATAAATAAAGAAAATGCGGAAAATTTTAAAATTTTGGCATGACCTATTTGTTTGAATAATAAAACCACCTGTCCAGACCCATAGAACCGACTTCACCAGACCCATTTCCCCTAGAATTGATGCGACGATAAAAATTCTGTTTTGGCACTCTTAAGGATATGGCTTACCAAATTCACTACTCATGCCCTAACACCCCAAAAACCCATCCAAGTAACTTGTAAACATCCCTAATTGACCAGCTAGGGCCCTCGAGCTAGTCGCTTACCCGGTGCTAGCCCATTTCAATTGTTCCACCCAAAGTATTTGCCCGTCGCCTTCAAATTTAACTAAATAACGTTCCAACAAAATGCTACAAGACCAGCCCCTAACACCCATGTAATATCCATTCACACTCACATTTGTATCCCACAAACACTCCTTGGGCAGCCCCTCCACTCCTTCCATCCATTAAATCCAAACTTTGACTTCAAACACCACTACTCAATACATATTTGAAACATTTCAAAACATGAACATTAAATAACTTGACAAACCTCATGTGGAGCTTAAAACCAACCACACACACAAAAAGGGGCCAAAATCAACATGACACAATCTGATTTTTCAAACTTTACACCCAAAATTCCATTTAAATGCATGAAATTCACTCATTCAAGCACCAAGAGCATTTAGCATTGAAAGATAAACAAATTAAATCCTCCAAGCCTTAAATACTGAAATTTCGAACCATCAAACACATTTCACACTAAAAACTTTCTGAAAAATTCAAAATTAATGAAAAGAGCCAAGGACCAATATATTCTATGCTTAGGTTTCGAAAAGAGAAGGAGTTTCTTGCCTCAACTTGCAACCAAACCAAGAATAAGGGAAGAAATGGAGATGGCACAGCTGCTAAGCCCACATCCAGCTGCTGGAAACACCTCCTAAGGTGACCTCCAAGGCGGCACGGCAGCAGCACAAGGCTGGGAAGGGGTGGCCGAAGGCAACTAGGATGGAGGAAGGAGGTAGCCGATGGTTTGCTAGAGAAAAGAGGTGAAGTGGCGTGAGGAAATGGGAGGAGAGGGGAAGTAGGCGGCTGATGGGGGTTCTAAATGCTAGGGTTTTAATTGTGTGTGGTAATATTTTTAGTTTAGTTGTGTATATGTATGTATAGGTGTGAGTGTGTCAGAGTAGGACAAGTCAAAGGTGCTTTTTGACCAAGTAAAAGTACTATAATTGATTTTAAAATTTTTTCTTGTAGAATTCCCTCTAATTTAAATATCTAAGTCTAGAACCTTAAATTTTAAATGCCAAGAATGAAATTTCACTTGTCCGGGGTCCAAAAAGGCTAAATTGGGAAATTTAAAGAATTACGCGCGAAATCGCGCTTCCGCGATTTTCTTGAATGGAAAAATCTAAAATAAAGATTTTTATTTTATTTTACTCACCTCTCAAGGAATTTAGGTCACCTAAATTTATAATAAAGGATTTTTCCGTCGTGTTCGCCTTTGCCGCGCGCCGAAGCCGAAAGTCACCAATATAGGCAATTTAAGCAATTAAATTTTTAAGGAGGTTTAAATCATTTAAATTACAAGGAATTTTAGAAATTTAAACATTAAAACTAATTTAGGCATGAAATTTAATTTATGGATTTTAGGCGTCACAAAAACAAATAAACGTTTAAGGAAATTTGAACACTAACTTAGAAATTAAAATAAATACTTTAGTTGTTTTGATGTCATAATGTTAAATAAAATATTTAAATAATAAAATGAGCGATTAAAATAATTTAAATAAATTAAATGATTGTTTAAAAGTCATTTAAATAAAATACACAAGCGGAATAAAAAAAAATCTTTAAAACAACTTGGACAATTGAAAGCATTTAAATAAATAAGCTCAACAGTTAAAATCATTTAAATAACTATCCAATAAACTTAAATCATTTTAAATAAATGAGTGGGGCAGTTAGGATCATTTAAACGAATAAACTAAATAATTAAAATTATTTAATTAAGCAAACTTAAACCTTTAAAATATTTAAAACAAATAAGGTGCACAATAAAAATTATTTTGGCAATTAAACTTAAGAAATTAAAAGTATTAATTAAATAGTTAGTACAATAAAAACATTTAAATAAATAATTAATATTTCATTAACCAATAATTAAGATAAATAATTTTAAATCGATTAAACTTAAAAATAATAATCTTAATATTTATTTAATTTAATAATGTGATTTAATAGATTAGATTTTAGGTGCTACAACTACCCTGCATTGGGCTGATTTTAGGATACTTTTCTTTGAAAAGTATTTCACTGCTGATTTGTGGGCCCGTTTGAAGACAGAGTTTTTGAGCCTGTGACAGAGATACTTATCAGTGGCTGAGTTTGTGGTGAAATTTGAGCGAGGTTGCCACTTTGTGCCTTTGATTGGGGACGATGAGGCGGAGAAGCTCCAGCACTTCATTGTTGGGCTACGACCCACCATCCGTCGAGATGTACTCATGGCGGAGACAGCTAATTATGCTTCGGTGCTCAGACGAGCTTTGAGGTCTGGCGGACTTTGAAGGACATCAGCGCTGAGGCGCAGAGTAAGAGGCCACTACCATCTCATGGTCCGTAGCAGCAGCATGGGAAGAGGCCATTCATTGGGCCGCAACGTCAGCAGGGACTTTTCAGACCTCAGGGGCATCTAGCCCATAGGCCCTAGGGACATCATGTTCAGCGACCCCAGGGTCAGCAGGAACCGAGACCCGCTCCTCCCAAGGCTGGGGAGAAGCCTGTATGCCCAAAATGCCATCGTGCTCATCTTGGACAGTGTCTGGAAGGTGCCGGAGTTAGTTATCGATGCAAGAAGCTAGGACACGTGGTTTCAGATTGTCCATTGCGCGCCATGCTGACTCAGGGGAGGGTGTTTGTGATGTAGGCCAAGGAGGCCGATCCTGATACCATGCTCGTCACAGGTAATATGTAGAACATTTAATTAAGGGTGATTTAATTGATTCATAGATGCAATTTTCAATTTTGAGCTTTTCTTTTTGGGAATGTGGACTTGTTTTAGGTTTCATGCTTCGTGTTAATTGGTCGTGTTGAAATAGATAATTTTGAGTATGGAATTTGTTGGCTTAAAATGAACCTAAGTAGGACATGCCTTATTTGATTTCAATCTTTCCGTGGTTGTAATCACCTTTAATGCAGGTAGACTTTTAGTAGCCGGTGTGGCCACTAGAGCCTTGTTAGACTCAGGGGCTACCCATTCTTTCATATCGGAGGCTTTTACCCGCAAGAGGAGTATTGAGTGCAAGGATCTATTTGGTGGATTCACAGTGACCATCCCATCAGGGGAAGAACTGTCCACTAGGAGAATGGTGAGGAATCTTGAACTTCTGTTGCAAGGGCAATCAGTAGTTGCAGACTTGATAGTATTGCCCATGCCTTAGTTCAACTTGATTCTCGGGATGGATTGGATGACAAAGAATGCAGTGGAGATCGACTTTCAGTAGAGGTCAGTGTTGTTCAGACCAGAAGGAAGAACCGTTTCAGTTTGAGGCTATTAGGGGTTCGAGGAAGACGCAGATCATATATTTTATGCAAGCTAAACAGATGGTGCATGAAGGATGTGAGGCGTTCTTAGCCAGCTTATCATTGACAGAGTTGCCAGTGCATCCAGATATTTCAGATGTGGAAATTGTCAGGGATTTTGAGGAAGTTTTCCCAGACGATGTTGCGGGCATTCCACCTGATAGAGAAGTGGAGTTCTCTATCGACTTAGTACCCGGTACTGTGCCAATTTCTAAGGCACCATACAGATTGGCTCCTATGGAAATGAGGGAGTTAAAAGAGCAGATTCAAGAGTTGCTTGATAAGGGTTTCATACGCCCTAGTTTCTCTCCATGGGGTGCACCGGTCCTTTTTGTGAAGAAGAAGGACGAAAGCTTAAGGCTGTACATAGACTATCGGGAGTTGAATGGGGTGACAGTGAAGAACAAATACCCACTGCCCAGGATTGAGGACCTCTTTGATCAGTTGCAAGGAGCCTCCATATTTTCGAAGATTGAACTTCGATTCGGTTATCATCAGCTGAGGGTGAAAGAGTCAGATGTGTTCAAGACAACTTTTAGGACTCTTTACGGTCACTACGAGTTCCTTGTGATGCCGTTCGGGTTGACGAACGCGCCAGCGGTTTTCATGGATATTATGAACCGCGTATTCCAGCCGTTCTTGGACCAATTTGTCATCGTCTTCATTGACGATATCCTCATCTATTCCAAGGATAGAGAGGAGCATTCACAACATTTGAGGACTATTCTAGAGGTACTCCGGGAGCGGAAACTGTTTGCTAAGTTCGACAAATGCGAGTTTTGGTTGGAGAGAGTAGCATTCTTGGGCCATGTCATTTCCTATGGAGGTGTTGAGGTGGACCCCTCCAAAATCCAAGCAGTGAAGGAGTGGCCAGTACCTAGAAACGCCTAGGAGATTCGCAGTTTCCTTGGATTGGCTAGTTATTACAGGAAGTTTATCAAGGGATTTTCATCCATTGCAGTGCCCTTGACAGCATTGACCAAGAAGAATGCTAGGTTTTTTTTGGAGTTCCGAGTGTCAAAAGAGCTTTGATGTATTGAAGGCAGCTCTTACGATAGCACCAGTATTGGCTATGCCATCGAGGCAAGGTGATTTCGTGGTTTACACTGATGCTTCCAAGTTGGGATTGGGAGCAGTTCTTATGCAGCGTGATAAAGTTATTGCTTATGCTTCTAAGAAGTTGAAGGATCATGAGAAGAATTATCCTACACATGATCTGGAGTTAGCGGAAGTAGTGTTCTCTCTCAAGATTTGGAGACACTATCTCTATGGAGAGAAGTGTAAGATATTCACCGACCATAAGAGCCTCAAGTACTTCTTCACCCAAAAGGAGTTGAATATGAGATAACAGAGATGGCTAGAGTTGGTGAAGGATTACGATTGTGAGATCAGTTACCACCTGGGTAAGGCTAATGTGATCGCAAATGCATTGAGCCGGAAGACGGCAGTGATTGCTTCCATGTCAATGGCTAGACCGTTCCAGGATGAGATTCAGAGGTTTGGATTGGAGTTCTATGCTGAGGGTAGGGCTCCTAGATTGTCAGCCTTGTCAGTGCAGACCACATTGTTTGACCGTATCAGAGTTGCTCAAGCAGATGATGAGCAGTTGAGAAAGTGGAGGCAGAGAGCTGAGGATAAAGATAGTGGTTTGTATTCTGTAGTAGATGGGATTGTGAAGTTCAGAAATCGATTTTTGGTTCCCGCAGGTGACTCTCTGCGAGCTATTATCATGGCCGAGGCACACACATCATCGTACTCTATCCACCCAGGTAGTACGAAGATGTATCAAGACCTTCAGCGGTTGTATTGGTGGTCGGGCATGAAGCGTGACATCGCCCGATTTGTGTCAGAATTCCTGACATGCCAGCAGGTCAAGGCAGAGCATCAGAGACCTGTAGGATTGCTTAAGCCACTCCCTATTCCAGAGTGGAAATGGGAGAACATTACTATGGATTTCTTTGTTGGTTTGCCGAGGATAGTGAGGAGTTCGAATGCTATTTGGGTTATAGTAGACCGACTCACTAAGTCGGCGCACTTTTTTCCAGTAAGGACGACCTTCACGATGACGCAGTATGCGGATTTGTACATCCGGGAGATAGTCAGACTACATGGTATCCCTGTTTCCATAGTGTCTGATAGAGATCCGCAGTTTACTTCAACTTTTTGGAAGAGTCTTCACTCAGCTTTGGGGACGAAGCTTTTGTATAGCACTGCCTTTCACCCGCAGACGGATGGACAGGTCGAGAAGGTGATTCAGATTCTAGAGGATCTTTTGAGAACTTGTGCCATTGACTTTCAAGACAGTTGGGAGTCGAGACTACCATTGGTGGAATTTGCTTATAACAACAGCTTTCAAGCCACCATTGGTATGGCGCCTTACGAGGCACTCTATGGGAGACCGAGTAGATCTCCGGTATTGTGGACCGAGATTGGGGAGAAATCAAAGTTGGGACCGAAGATTGTTCAGCAAATTGCCGAAGTTGTAGCCAAGATCCGTGACAGGATGAGGATTGCACAGAGTCGGCAGAAGATTTATGCTGATCACAGGAGGAGAGACTTGGAGTTCTCGGTGGGAGATCATGTGTTCATCCGAGTAGTGCCGCTGAAAGGAGTTATGAGGTTTCAGAAGAAGGGAAAACTGGCACCAAGGTTCATAGGACCCTTCGAGATATTGGATAAGGTAGGGGCATTGGCTTATAGGGTGGCCTTGCCGCCTAACCTTGATGGGGTCCATAATGTCTTCCATGTGTTGATGCTGAGGAAGTACATCTCGAACCCGTATCATGTGCTCAATTTGGAACCACTTCAGCTATCTCCTCACATGACTATGAGGAGAGGCCCATCCGGATTTTGGATATACAGGAGAGAAGACTCCGTAACAAGTCGATTATAATGATCAAGGTGAGATGGCAGAACCATTCGGATGAAGAGGCCACTTGGGAAGCAGAAGCAGATATCAGAGATCGCTATCCGGAACTATTTGGTGAGTCTCGAATTTTGAGGAAAAAATTCTTTATTAGGGATGGAGGAACTGTGACGCCTAGAATTTCCATAATTTGAGTTTTGTGCCTAAACCTGTTTCAACGTTTATAATTTTTAATTTTCGGTGTTTAATTGCTTAAATCAGTTTTAAATTTTATATTATTTAATTATTTTAAATTTTTGGTGACAGTCGCTTTTAAATTTAATTTTCCCACGCTCTTGAGCCATTTCTTTTAAATCTCTGCGAGGATTAGTATTTTAATTTCTGGGCTATCGAATTCGATCTTTTATTTTGATTTGGGAAATCCTAGTGTGTATTCTGGTGCGAACTAATTTAGGAATGCAAAGTTATCATCTTAGTTTAACACTTTAAATTTTAATTGACATTTTCACCTAAGTTTGGATTTAATCCTAACTTTTAAAACACACACACACACTAACACCTAAACACACGCACACATTCTCGCACAACACACACATACGCCGAGAGAGGAGTGTTTCCCCTGTTCTTCACTCCACTCCTTTGCTTCACCAAGCCCCTCTAGATTCGATTTTTCCTCCACAAAATCGTTCCTTGGCTAGCTAGAATGGTGGTTTGAGCTCGGGTCCTGCGATTCTCTCCTGTTTTCCCCCTCACCTCACTCACGCCGCAGCTTCATTTCTTGTTCGAGAATTTTGATTCTTGCTTGATTTAGTTTAGGGAAGATTGTGGTTCATTCCTTGCATTTAATATACGATTATTGTGTATGCATTTAGGTGATAGTTGCTGCATTCCCCCCCCCCCCCCTCATTTCCGATTTTTTTTCAAAATTTATGCGTGCCCTGTGTTGGATTTACTCTTCTTGGCCTGTTTTTTCTGCTTATGATGTTGTTTGTAAATGGTTTATGATGATCATATGTGTAGTTAAATCGATTTTGAGGACTTTATATGCAATGGTAAAAATGTTAACTCAATTCCAATAAATTTCCATAAATTTTTGGCTTCCTTGTTCGATTTCTGTCGTGTGATTGATGGCGTTGATTGGTGTGGTGAATTAGGAGCTACCACGGGTGATATGTAGTTCACGTGGTAGCAATAGGATAAGTCGGTTGCGTTTTGAGATTGAGTTAGAGGCTGTTCAAAATTTTGGCAGCAACTAAGAGATGTTTTGGGTTGTCCGGGAATGAGCTTTAGCAAGGGGTGTTGGCGACTGTTAAGGGGTTGTTGGATGAGTTTATATGTTGGCTTTGATGATAGGATAGTGGTTTTAAGACTGAGTGACGATTCGTTAGGCTTTGGGTTGAACTTGAGAAAGGATTGTTGAGCAGATTTCTGAGGGAGCCCTTGATGCCCAGAAATGTGGGTTCGTAACAGGGTTAAAGGCTGAACTCGGAGAAGGGCTCGGGGCTGATCGAAGCTTTAGGGAGTTAGGGAAATGAAGTTTTTAGCGAAATTAAATTTGGAGGAGTTTTCACTAAGTTCTAAGCCTTGAGACTATAGATGGGCAGAATTTTAGGCAAAAAGATTTCTGTTTGGGTTTGGGCTTTTAAGTCAAGTATAGAAACAGACTCGGGTTAAGGGTACGGGGCTGGAATTAACTTAAGAGGTTAGGAAAGTGTTGTTTCATGCCGAATCTCTTTTGGGCAAGCATCGAGTGAGTTATTAATGTGTCGGGTGTACCGCTTCTTTCACCTAAGTGCTTTAACCATGGTTTAGACTTCCACACTTGGTACTTCCCTAAATCACCATTTCCAGTCATTCATCATCGAGTCCTTTGCATGTTCATTGAGTCAATATTTTCATAAACTTTACATCAACATGTGCATGCTAAGTCTCAAATTCAATAAAGGAAAGAAATATTTTTGAACGAAGTGAGATGGTTGTGACTACATATTCATGTGTTCGTGTGGGGTTGAAAGACGTTTTGGCCTCCCTTACCAAATCATTATGGGTTTCCTTAACATAGCATGTGTTCGTGTAGGTCCGGAGCTATTCTGGTCTCCCTTACCAATTTAGGGCAAGATTGGGTTGGGTTTTATCTCGAACTCCTTGCGGCATTGTGCACTATAGCCATGATCATGATCCCAATCACAGAGTCACAATTCATGGATCGGAGTTCACTCAAAATTCATATGACCATGTTCAGTACATTTTATGCTATTCATTGAGTTATTTGACTTAAGCTTACACATGTCATATTCATGCATTTATTATTTATGCATGTTCATTACTTTTATTTTCAGGGGCACTAACGGTTATTTTATTACGCACTATTTTGAATTCTGTGCGTTCTTGTAGTTATGTAGTACTCGTTATCCCCCCCATGATCTTGGTGGGTCTTTTAGACTCACCCCACTTCTTCCTACTTTCAGGTGAGGACGAGTATCAGTGGACTGAGGGGCAGGATCCCCTGGGTGAGGTTCCCAGAGGCGCAGGCCTGTGACCGTGACTCCATTTATTTTCCGCTGTGTCATTTCAGTTTGAGAGTCTGTAATAAATTTACGTTCCTACTTTCTCGTTTTATTTGGTAGCAGGATGTGTTTCCATGCTTAGGAACATTTGTCTTGTATCGCTTTTACATTTGGTTTCCCGGTGTGGCACCCAAGTATCATGTTACTTGTTTTTGGTAATTGTTGAATGTTTGGGAGACTATATTTAGAATATTTTGAACTGCTGTCTGTGTTGGTGGTTGGTTCTATAAACAAACGGGTCATGCCGAAATTGTTTTAGCAAATTTTAATTATTTTGAAAATCCGCGTATTATTTTCTTTTATTTATTTGAGTAGTAGTAGCAAGTCGTTTCACACATACTTGCATGTCAATTCTTTTACTTGAATTTATTGAATGATTTATGAATTGAATTGCATTCATATTGAGCCAAATGAGTTATTTCATTTTGATTTAGACGTTCTGAGAATTATAGCAGGGGGCATTGGCAGACGATTTACTACAATGACCGACTTAACTCTCTATAGTTGCTGCAGAGTCTAGAGGATTGAAATATGCACTATCCACCTCGAGGAGAGAGTCGGTGTGATCTGTGTGATATTTTATACTCGGGATCCCAATAAGAGGAAGAGAATAACCGGAGTACCTTTTGATTATCCAGACTTGATAATCTCGGATTTTTAAAGTCATGCATATCATTTTAATTCCGCATTTGAATGTTTTTCTTTTGTATATCTTGAGTTGATATACTATGTGGAAGTTGATGCATATCATGTTGTGATATGTTTATGTGAGATTGCATGTTAGTCTCTTTTACTGGGAATATTATTCTCACCGGATTATCCGGCTGTTGTCTTGTCTTTGTATGTGTGCTTGGCGACAGGTGGGGCAAGATCAAGTCAGCGAAGTCCTAGTTTTCATCAAGAGAGAGAGTTAGAAGTGAGACTCGGTTTAGAATTCGAATCAGCATGCCATCTAGTTTATGATTTGAAGCATGTTAGAACTCAAACTTGTGATGTTTGTAGTTTCTATTATTCGAATATTGTGGATTTAATGTTGTCGTTGTATGTATTATGAAAGCCTATTATTGGTATTGATATTTGATGTTGCATGTATTTACACACCCCGTTTTTTGTATGTATTTGAATGCATGTCGAAAGCGAGCACGGAAGATTTTATTTTGTTGGCCCTGAACTTTCTGCGCAGGCTATTCGCGCGCGAGCGCGGTGAGCATTTCCAGGGGCTCTGGAATGGTGGCCCGCGCATGGGCGAGATTCCATCTCGCGCGGGCGCAAGCCTTTAGTGGTGGATCTGGAAGTGTAGCCTGCGCGCGCCAGATGTTCATCTCACGCGAGCGCGTGGCCTTTTAAAAAATAAAAAAAAGAAAATTTTTATTTAATTGCTTGGACCTTGGATTATTGTATGCTTTATTTATTTGTTTACTCCGAAATTATTTGTTTAGAACCGAGGTATCACATTAGAATTTTTGGCTGTCTCTGTTATCCTTGGCTCCATCCCTACTCTCCGCATAAGCTTACAAACTGGTCCTCCCCCTGTGTCTTCCTTGGCTATTCCCTTATGCAAAGTTATTATCTCTGCTACGAGCCCACTTCTGGTAGAGTCTTTGTTTCTCGTCATGTTGTCTTTGTTGAGTCTGCGTTTCCTTTTTCCAGTGGTGATTCTGATAATGGACGTTGCTCTGGTACGCCGCCTGGTTTACTTATGGAGGACCCCTGTGTCGTTGATTCTGCACCTGTTGAACCCTTCGCCCCACACCCAGCTCCACCTCTCCATCGACCTGCATTCCCTGCCATACAGCCTGAACCCAAGCCCTCCTTGTCCGTACGGCCAACCACTGAGCCACCCTCGCCCACATAATCCCTCTAGCCAAACCACCGCCTACCCTCCCTTATTTCAACACTCATCCCATGGTCACCCGTTCCAATTTTTTTTTCGGCCCAATCCCCGCTTCGGTCTCACTGTTATCACTGACGTTGCCCCATCTGAGCCTACATCTCCTACTTTTTCTCTCAAGGATCCTCGGTGGTGTGCTGCCATGTATGTGGAGTTTTATGCGCTTCTTCGTAATGGTACTTGGGATTTTGTTCCGTCGGATATGGCCCAGAATGTTGTTGGTTGCCAATGGGTCTTTCGGCTCAAGTGGAAGTTTGATGGTACTATTGATCGCTACAAGGCCCGCTTGGTTGCCAAGGGGTTTCATCAACGTCCGGGTCTTGACTTCAATGAAAATTTTATTCCTGTGGCGAAACCGACCACTGTTCGAATTCTCTTGTCCCTGGCTGTCTCCAGTGGTTGGTCTCTTCGTCAAATGGATGTGAAGAATGCATTCCTCCAGGGTCAGCTAGACGAATGTGTTTATATGGCTCAGCTGCCTGGTTTTGTTGACTCTGATTTTCCGACGCATGTCTACAAGTTAAACAAAACAATTTATCGCCTTAAACAGGCACCCAGGACCTGGTACACGACCCTACATTGGTTACTGATCAGTATTGATTTTGTTGCCTCCCTAGCTTATAAATCCTTATTTATTTTTGTTCTGGCATTGTCATCATGTATCTCCTTGACTATGTCGATGATTTAATTCTTACAGGAAATGATGCTGCTAGTCTTCAGACTTGTATTGATCAGTTGGGTGCTTGGTTCTCCATCAAGGATCTGGGTTCTCTCTCTTATTTTTTGGGTGTTAAAGTTGTTCCCACTTCTGGGGGCCTCTGCCTATCTCAGTGAAAGATCTCTTTGATATTTTCACCAAGATAAACATAGCTGATTCGAAGCCTATCTCCGCGTCTCTTTCCACGACTGCTCCGTTGCACCTCTTGGATGGCTCGCCCCCTGCTGATGCTTCTTTATATCGCCAGATTATTGGTAGTTTACAGTATCTCTCCTTTACTCATCCGGATATTGCTTTTGCCATTAATAAGTTGTCTCAATTCATGCATGCTCCCTCTTCTCTACATTGGGGGCGACCAAGAGTGTAGTGACCCTACCCAGATCACTACCTAAACAGAGTTTAACTAGCGCATGAATTAATATTAAAAGTGTAAAGAGCGAATAATTAAAAATACATCAAATCCATTTGGCAGAATACATCCGACGACAACAAAAGTGTATAAATACTCTTATACAACCAAATCGATGGTCTATAAGGTTACAAACCCTACAGCTAAAACCTCACTGCAATAGGTAACAACCTCAACCCTGCCACAAGGAATCCCGAAAAGAAACCAACATAGGGGCGTGAGAGACAATGCTCAATACGAAAGCAATGATATATAGACTAATATGCAACAAGAAAATGACTTAAAATACTAGTTAAAACAGTCTACTCAGGGCGCCATGAATATACAGTATCGTGCTAAGAGAGAGACTCCGCGGGGTACTCGTATATTCCCCTATCCACTATAGCATCTACTCCACCGTCGTGGTCGCTCCTAGTGATAGAAAAACCAGGGGCTGAGCCTCCCCAGACATGAATTCATAATGAGTAACTCATCACCGATGGAAACTGTCAGGGCTCGCATCATACCAGATGCAGTCCAGTGTAAAAATATTCATGTGCTAAAGAGGTAAAACATGGTAAAACATATAGCACATACTCATGCAACATATAAGCATATATATATATATATATATCATGCCAGCTATCTCGGTTAGTACTTACGTACCTCTAACACTGCAGGAAAATCCTAGCACCACTGGTCTAGATCCCACGCCTACTAGTCCACATTAAGGTGTCTACAATGCAAATACCCATGCATCATTAAATAAGCTTTAAAAGCCTTAACTAAGCTATTTCATACTCCTAAATAATTTTAGGAAGCCAAAGTTATACCTACGTCCGTCGTCAGCCCTTTGCTGCCGCTTGCCTCAAAACTAGGCCACAACTTTGCTACGACGCCTTGATCGCTATTCCGCTTTTGGATTCCCCATAGGACGTCTAGAACTCCCTAGATATGAGTTAGAAGGCCTAGGATCGAGAGAGAAGAGAGGAAAGGTGCGAGTAATATGAGCTCTCGGATCCTCTATTTATAGGCTGAGTTCGGGCCGTCCAAACCCAGTTCGGAGCCTTCGAACACGATCGAAGCATCCGATCCCGACTTCGGGGCATCTGAAGTCCCATCAATGCGTCAGCCATGACGTCACCTCACTGACTTAATTAATGACGTAAGCCCTAACCCTGTTCGGATCCTCCGAACTTGCCGACGGACCGTTCGAACGCGATCGGAGTCTCTGAACTTCACTTCGGATCGTTCAAACGTCTTCAGATCCTCCGGTCTTCTCATCGGGTCGTCCGAACATTTGGAATATTAAATATGATTACTTTTCTTAATAACTCTATTGGGTTATGGGTTACTACATTCTCCCCCACTTAAAAAATTTTGTCCTCAAAATTTAAGTCTAGAGGAAAACACGAAAAAGTCAGGCAAATGTTATTTTTTACAACTGAACATTAGAAAGTACAACTATTTCTTACAAAGAAGAAGTACAAAACATCAAAACAAATCTGGATGCTCAGCTCGCATCCGGCTCTCCAGCTCCCAAGTTGCTTCTTCAGTTCCCCTACGCTGCTACTGCACCATCACTAGAGGTATGCGCTTGTTGCGAATCACCTTGTCCTTCTTGTCAAGAATCCTGAGGGGTATCTCCACGTAGGACAAATCCTGATCCAATTGCACCTCAGTTGGATGCAAGATGTGCGACTCATCTTCCACGTACTGCCTCAGCAAGGACACGTGAAACACATCATGGATACTGGAAAGATACGGTGGCAAAGATAAACGATAAGTCACGTCTCCAACTTTCTCAAGAATCTCAAACAGACTAATAAATCTCGACGACAACTTGCCTTTGAGTTCAAATCTCATCACCTTCCGAAAGGGAGACACTCGTAAGAACACATGTTCCCCTACCTCAAAACGTAATGGTCTGCGGTGAGTGTTAGCGTAGCTAGCCTGTCGATCCTGGGCTGCCTTAATCCTCTTACGGATCATCTCCATTGCATCGGTCATCTGCTGAATCATCTGTGGACCTTCGAATTGACGTTCGCCCACTTCGTCCCAAAACAAAGGTGTACGACTGCGGCGTTCGTAAAAAGCCTTGAATGGTGCCATTGATGGGCATGTTTGTGTTGCATATTTTATTATCATTTTATTGTCATTTGTGCGTGCATTCATTTGTTTTAATTAAGTTTTTGTTGGTATTTCATACATCGTGTCTACATTACACGCTCCCGTGTTTATTGTATAGGACGTAGCGTTTTGTCGAGGAAAAGATGAAAAATCTATTGCGCAAGAATGAATTACGGAGCAGCAATGATAAAAAAATCATATTTAATTTTATAAAATTCTAAATCCGATCTTCACCATACAGAATAAAGTTCATGATGTTTTAAAGCAGCTATCCAAATTTCAGCTCAATCCGACGGTTAGATCTCCGGATATAAATTTTTCAAAATCGCTGCTTGCTAGAAAAAAAACTGCGCGCTCGATCCGATGAACTCACGCGCCCTAGCGCGCCTACAAGAAAGTGTAAGGCAGAAAAGTTGGCATAAATAGGCGCGCTCAATCCTAAAAATTCGTGCGCTCAAGCGCACCGAATTTTTCGAGAAATCTGTTTTAATTAGGAAACTTTCTTGGGAAGGACTCTAGTCTTTAAATACATCATATAACTCAAAAATTACTATCTTTTGGAGGAGAATGCAGAGATTGGAGATGGCTACAGACAGAGAAGAAACATCTGGCGGCTAAGATTATTCTTTCTTGTTCTTATATTTTAATTCTTCTAGTTTTTATTCTTGGTTGAGGAAGACGAACCCTTGAATTTATTTATCTTGTGATATTCGGATTTTCATTGTTTGATTTTAATTGAGTATCAAAAGTTGTTCTGGATTATTTTATGCTTGTATGTGAGATTATAGGCCTATGATTTTGCTATACAATCTACTGCTAAATTAGAATTCAAATCTGTAATTATTTGAATCATCTAATTTGTGAAGCAACTATGATTAATATTTTCTGCTGTTGAATTTGTTAAATCGTAGGAACAACAATTGACTAGGCTAAATACATCCGCTGGTACATGTGTTGTCTAGATTCATCAGTTTCACTCATATGAATGCTACTTTAGATTTAAATCTAGATCGCTGGTATTTGGGTTAATTTATTGGTAAGAGTTAATTTAAAATGTTGTTTTCTAATTAATTAAAATTAAGGTGAAACAGGAATTTGATTTTCAATGGTGAATATTTAATGAAAATTAATTATTTTTGGAGAATCGATGATCGAGTGAATGATTTCAAGGGTGTAGTCGACCGATACCAAGTATCGTTAGTTTATTGATCTTTATTATTTTAAATTATTGCATAGTAGTTAATTTCAAAATCCAAATCCCCTTTTATTTATTTCCATTAGTTTTAAGAACACAAATAAATTTCACTTTCCTCGTGGGAACGATCCCTACTCTCGCTACTACATGTTTATTTAGTTAATCTGAGTTGGGTTAATTTGGGAGTGATACGACTAAGCGTTACCAGCCATGCCAATGCTGCTGTGGTAACTGATGTTATAAGCAAACTCCACTAACGCCAAATGGTCATGCCACGCTGGTCCAAAATCCATGACTGTCGCTCGAAGCATATCCTCAAGAGTACGAATAGTCCTCTCACTCTTCCCTTCAGTCTCCGGGTGGTAAGCTGTACTCAAGCTCAGAGTAGTGCCAAGAGCTCGCTGAAAACTACCCCAAAATCTCGAGGTAAACCTTGGATCTCTATCGCAGACAATGCTCAACGGAATCCCGTGCAGACGGACAACCTCTTGCACGTACAGACGTGCCATCCGATCGAAAGTAAATTCCCGATTGTAAGGCAAGAAATGCGTGGACTTTGACAATCGATCAACAACAACCCAAATAGCATCGAAGTTCCTGGAAGACATCGGCAAATGGGTGGCAAAATCCATCGTCACATGCTCCCACTTCCACTCAGGAATCACTAAAACTCTGGAGCAATCCATCGGGTCGTCAAAATTCTGCCTTGAACTGTTGACACACAAGGCATCGAGATACAAACTGGTAAACATTGTGCTTCATTCCTTTCCACCAGAACCTCGTACGTAGATCCTTGTACATTTTCATGCTACCCTCATGTAGAGAAAATCTACTACGGTGAGCCTGTGACAGAATCTCCTCTCGTAACGTGGAATCATCGGGAACTACTACACGTCCAGAGAGACACAACAGACCATCATTCTGTAAATGAAAACCAGAGGTATTCCAATCCTGAGCCAAACGAGCTAACTTCTGCATCTTCAGATCAACGGCCTGCAACTCACGTATACGAGTATACAAGGCTGGTTCGGCAAGCACTGACGAAACACGAACTCCCTACTGTTCCTTCTTATGCCGAAAAGTGAAACCCAAGGAACAACACTCCTCTACCACTTGCGCAACTAAGCTGGTGTGAAGCGAACTCACGTACACTATGCGGCTAAGAGCATCCGCAACTGGATTAGAAGTTCTTGGATGGTACTTGATCTCGCAATCGTAGTCCTTCAAAAGATCCATCCAACGACGCTGCCTTATGTTCAACTCAGCCTGAGTGAACAAGTACTTCAAACTCTTATGGTCAGTGAAGATCTCGAACTTCTCACCGTACAAATAATCACGCCATATCTTAAGAGCAAAGACAATGGCTGCAAGCTCCAAATCATGTACATGATAGTTCTTCTCATGAATCTTCAATGGCCTAGAGGCATAGGCAATCACATGACCTCTTTGCGATAACACACATCCCAAACCATGGAGAGAAGCATCAGTGTGAACTACAAAGCCACCTGATCCAGACGGTAGAGCCAATACTGGAGCTGTAGTCAGACAACGCCATAACTCGTGAAAAATCTCTTCTCACTCCGACGTCCAAACGAAACACACATCCTTCCTCGTCAACTACGTCAAATACTTAGCAATCTGAGAAAAGTTCTTCACGAATCTCCGGTAGTAGCCTGCCATCCCAAGAAAACTATTAATCTCTGAAACTGTCGTCGGGCGTGAACAGTTCAAAATGGCTTCCGTCTTCCTAGGATCAACGGAAACACCGTGTCGTGAAATCACATGCCCAAGGAAAACAATTCGGTAAATCCAGAAGTCACACTTGCTCAATTTAGCGTACAACTGCTTCTCTCTCAGTATCTGCAATACTGTGCGGAGATGGAAAACGTGCTCGTCCATACTGCGAGAATACACAAGGATATCGTCGATGAATACTATCACGAACTTATCCAAAAAGTCGCAAAATACTCGGTTCATCAAATCCATGAAGACTGCTGGAGCATTCGTCAAACCAAACGGCATCACTAAGAACTCGTAGTGACCATACCGTGTACGAAATGCTGTCTTGGAGATTTCTTCCTCTCTAAACCTCAACTGATGATATCCTGACCGCAGATCAATCTTCGAATAAACAGAAGTACCCTGAAGCTGATCAAACAGATCTTCAATCCGCGGTAGCAGATACTTATTCTTCACCGCCGCTTGGTTAAACTACTGATAGTCTATGCAAAGACGCATCGACCCATATTTATTCTTAACAAAAAGGACTGGGGCTCCCCATGCTGAAACACTCGGCCGAATGTAACCCTTATCAAGAAGATCCTGAAGTTGACTCCGCAACTCTCTCATCTCAGAAGGCGCTAATCGATACGGAGCTCTGGAAATCGGTGTTGTCCCTGGCACTAACTCAATGCCAAAATCGATCTCCCTCACTGGTGGTAAGCCTGGAATATCCTCCGAAAACACATCGGAAAACTCACGGACTACAGGTATCTCCTGGATGCCTGGTCCCTCCAAGGATGCATCGATGACGTAGATAAGGAAGCCTTCCCCTCCAGACTCTAAAGCACGCCGGGCTTTTCAGAGCAAAAACCACTGGCATCAGGGGTCGCGCTCCCTCACCATATAAATACCATGCCTCACCATCCTCAGGATGAAACTGAACAAACCTCTGATAGCAATACACTATCGCTCTGTAGGTAGTCAATAGATCAATCCCAATAATGCAGTCGAAATCCTCCATGGATAGGATCATCAGGTTAGCACTAAGCTGATACCCCTCAAAATCCAAAGAGTAATAACCACTAGACGCTTAGTTAAAACCTCGCTACCCATCTGAGTAGAAACCACTAACAACACCTCTAAGGAAATAAACGACAATCTATACTTTTTAGAAAAACGTGCTGAGATTAATGAGTGTGATGCACCAGTGTCAATCAAGACATACGCAGGAAAAACACATAAACTACAAGTAGCTCCAATCATACGGTCACTGTCTGCCTCCGCCTGCTCCTAATTCAGTGCAAAGACCTGCCCCTGGACACGTGGCCGCAAAGAAGAATTACCACGGGAAGAAGTCTGTCGCTGCGATGGCTGCGACTGCGGGCGCTACTGATGAGAAGGCTTCTGCTGATACTGCTGCTGCTGCTGCTGCACAGATGCCCGAGAACCTCCAGAACCACTGACTCCTCCCATAAGAGTAGGACAATCTCTCTTCATGTGACCCTCTTGTCCGCACTAAAAACATGCTGCAATCGATCGAGGACACGTGCCTGATGGATGCTTACGCCTACACTGACGACATCGGATCACTCCCTGGCTACCGAAACGATGCACTCCGCCAGATCCGGAAGAAGAAGAAGAACTTCCTCCCGGCTTCTTGAAAGACTGACCCCTCGGACCCAAAGAACTAGTCGGTCTGGGAGCAGAAGAAATCATAGACCTGTTCCTCCGAAGACTGTCCTCGTCCTGATGGCAACAGTCCACCAAACCCTCATAGGTCATGTCGCTTCCAACAGCAACCATCTGATGAATCTCGGGGTTCAAACCCTGAAGAAAATGGTCATACTTGGCCACAGAACTCTCTGCAATGTGCGGGCAATAAGGTAGAAGATCAAAGAACTTCTACTGATACTCCTCAATAGTCATCGTCCCCTGTCGCAGTCCAAGAAACTCACTAGCTTTCGCCTGGCGAAGGGCTGGAGGAAAATACAACCTCTGGAAAGCATTACGAAACTCAGTCCAAGTAGCTGTTCCTCTTGCTGCTACAAACGGTGTGGAAGTAGATCTCCAACACTTCCCCGCTCGACCCTCTAGCAGAAAGCCAAGAGTCTCCATCTTTTCTTCGTCTGTGAAACGGAACTCTGTGAAGCAATGCTCCATCCGCTCTAGCCAGTCCTTAGCAGCCTCCGGGGTCTCGCCTTCTGCTAATGGCTTAGGGCCCACTTGCATAAACTTATGCATTCTAACTCTCCTTCGCTCTTCGCGGTGACCACGGCGATGTCGACAACCGTATCCGCCATCCCAACGACCATCACCTCCACTGTCGTGGATCTCGTCATAATCTGTCATCTGTCAATTAATAACAGATAATGTATTAATCTGCTTTACTAATTCCCAATTGCAATGCGCTCTGATACCAATAAATGTAGCGACCCTACCCAGATCCACTACCTAATCAGAGTTTAACTAGCGCATGCATTAATATTAAAAGCGTAAAGAGCGAATAATTAAAAATACATCAAATCCATTCGCAGAATACAACTGACGACAACAAAAGTATATAAATACTCTTATACAACCAAATCGAAGGTCTATAGGTTTAAAAACCCTATAGCTAAAACCTCACTTCAACAGGTAACAACTTCAACCCTGCTGCGAGCCACCTGGACCGTCCAGCCTCAAACCTGCCCCGCCACAAGGAATCCGGAAAAGAAACCAACACAGGGGCGTCAGCGAAAACGCTCAATAAGAAAGCAATGATATATAGACTAATATGCAACAAGAAAATGTGTAACGCCCCATTTTTTAATCTTAAATGAGTTTATTTGAGTTAATCAAAGATTGCAGAGTTCAAGAGCCGACTTGATTTTGATCGGGGTCCTTTTTGCAAATTTTGGATTTTTCAGGGACTAAAACACAAATATCGATTTTATTAGAAATTTATAAGGGAAATGACTTGTATTATTCATTCATCACCTTCCCTTAGCCGCCTCCCCTCCATTGAAATGCTTTAAACATTTCTCCAAGCTCCCAGAATCCAGTCCGAGCTCGATCCGGCCGTTGAAATTTATTTCTGAAGGCAGATTATCGATCACTGCAGTGAGAGCTCTGTTATATTGTAAGTTCTTCTTCGATCGGATACATTCTAGTTTTTGGATGTTGTTAGAATCGTTCGAGATTCTAGTATGTTGTTATAAACAGAGTTCTGATCGTTTATTATCTGTCGGTTTTGAATTAGAGCGACGTTCGGATTTGTTATGATTTTTGGAAACCAATTTCGAAAATGTGGATTTTGAGATTGATGGGTTTGCCTTGTTATTGTTGTTTTGGGCATTGATATGAGGTTATATCAGTATTGAACTGCTGTCTGCGTTTTTGGTTTGTTCAGTTTATAGCCGTTATGCCGTCGGTTTGGGTTTTGGGGTTTTCGAATCGTTTTTGTATTGATTGAAGCCTTGGCTTGTGAGTGATCATGGTTGTTGATCAATTCTTGTATTCGTACAGATTCGTTGGAGTTTGTCGAGCCCTGTGTTAGCAGCATTGTTCGTCTAGAGTTGGACGAAGAACGGTAAAGAGATTTCCTTGAACCGTTGTTTGTTGTTTAGGCTGTATAGTTGTTGATACAATCTTTTGTTGTAGCTTGTCCAGAGTTGGATCTACGACATTGAAAGGTAAAAGCAGTCATCGTAGCGGGATAGCATACTCGGGACTGTCGGTTCTCGAGTTTCCCTTTCAAATCACATATTGCATCAATACTTGTTCTAGCATGTGGAACTTGTATTTGGTTGTTATTTGAGTTGTTTATGTGGCTTATGTTTATGTTTTGATATGCATTCATCTTGAGCCAATCTTGTTCTAGCGGGTAGAACCGCCCCTTTTTGTTTAGACGTTTGGGAACTATGATTGAGTGGCCTAGGTCGTAGTCGTTTCGCCTGGTTCTAGCATACTCATTATAGTTGCTCAAAGTCTAGAGGAGTGGGATACGTGGCACCACCTCGATTGGGAGAGTCGGTGAGTCGTTACGTGATCTCATCCTCGGGATCCCAAAAGTACAGCAGCAATCCTTTGTTTATCAGATTTGATATCCCGGTTTAAAGACATGCATTTCATTACGTTGTTATTGATTGTGTTGTTGTCTTGGAAGCATGTTTATTGTTGTATTACTTGATATGTTGCTTTTACTGGGATTATCATTCTCACCGGTTATCTGGCTGTTGCTTTGTTTTGTATGTGTACTTGGCAACAAGAAGGGCAGGATCAAGTCAGCATAGACCTGGTTAGCGTCCAGAGCAAGAGATAGAAGTGAGACTCGTTTAGAAGTCGAATCAGCATGTCAACCTAGTTATGTTTTGCGAACATGTTTAGTCATTCGAACTTCTCGTAATTGTTTTGTAAGCAAGAATCAATGTAGGTACTACCGTATTGAATGTTTCTCTTCCCTAAACCTTACTTGTATTGTTATTGGCATGTCAAATACTCTTAATGCAAGTGTTTAGGTTTTGATTGAGTTTAATTCAGTGCCTTAGCAATTCTGGGCGAGGGGACAGCGCGGGCGCGAGGTTGTTGGCGCAGGCGCGCGGCCTCTTTGCGAGGTATGGGCGCGGGCGCTCTTACATAGAGCGCGGGCGCGCTGCCTTAGGCGCGGGCGCACTGGTTTTTGCGGGGCTTAGGCGCGGGCGCGCTGATGTCAGCGCGGGCGCGCGAGCCTCCTTTTAAAAAAAAAATATTTTGGGTTCTTGTTTACATATCGCTTGTTGTCTGATATTAGTTGATTAGAAACGAGGTCTCACATTAAGTGATATCAGAGAGTTAAAATTCTTGGTTGAACTAGAGTGAACGGGTAGATCGAGTCTGCGTGTATTGGCTCCTCGCATGTGTTTGAATTATTTAACTGTATACTTAATTCCATGCGAGCATACTTTATTGTTGAGAATTATTTGAATTACATGGTTATGTGATTTACTTTTATAAAGCATGATCTACTTGAGATATAACTGCTTATGTTATCGACTGGTATCCGGTATTCCAAGCGGTTGTAAGGGCACTGATTGTAGCGATTGAGATATCTCGTGTCCTAACCTTTGATTATCAGATGGGTCCTCGTCGAGTGATAAACAGAAACACACCGCCAGTTATCCCTGCGACTGAGCAAGCTAGCACTGAAGTTGATCAGTTGGATGCTTCAGCAACGCCTATGGAAACCTTGCTGAAGAGGTTTCAGTCTTTAAATCCGCCGTTATTTATGGGTTCAGAAAATCCAGTTGACTGCAAGAGTTGGTTGGATGATATCGATCAGTTGTTCGATTCCATTGACTGCACCGATGACCGCAGAATCAGGTTAGTAATTCATCAGCTGCGTGGTGGTGCTAAGAGCTGGTGGATCATGACAAAGAAAGCATTTGAGAGTAGAGGTACAGAGGTTAATTGGACTCTTTAAATCTGAGTTTTATAAGCGGTTTTTCCCTATCTCGTATCGTAAGGATAAGGGAGCAGAGTTTGCAAATCTGAAGCAAGGGAATCTGAACATCGAAGAGTACGTTGCCAAGTTTGATAGTATGTTGCGTTTTGCACCGCTAATTGCCGGAGATGAAGAAGCTAAGGCAGATCAGTTCATCAATGGGTTGAACCCCGACGTCTTCACGTTGGTTAACACCAACAGGCCTAACAACTTTGCGGATGCCATGAATCACGCAAAGGGAGCAGAAGCAGGCTTGTGGAGGCAAAGAGGTAATCAGGTGGCACCACAGCAATAGAGGCAGTATCAGAACCAACTGTCTCAGTATCAGAATCAACCATCTCAGCATCAGAACAAGCAGTAGAGGTATGAAGGTGGTAGCAGTGGGGGAAACAGAAAGGACCAGTACAAAGCAAGAGGTAAACAGTTTAAGAGGCAGGGGAACAGTTCTTCTAGTTCCAGCGGTTCGAAGCAATTCGGTTCAGGACCGAGTTTTGGGTCATCATCCTTGTACTGCAGCAAGTGTGGGAGAAGACACTCACCGGATCAGTGTGTGGGAGTCTTTGGTAGTTGTAACACCTGCCAGCAACCGGGACACTTCTCTAAGGTATGCCCTCAGCGTAGCAGAGATAGAGCTCAGAGCGGAAGTTCATCTCGACCTGCAGCTCAACCCGAGAGGCAGTCTTCTGCAGTGCACTCTTTCCAGCCTCAGCAGCAGAACAGACAGGGAGATAACTCTAGTGCGAACCAGCCTCCGAGACAGCAGGCACGAGTCTTTGCTTTGACAGAGGATCAGGCTCAGGCAGCACCTGACGATGTTATAGCAGGTAACTGTTCGATTTTCGGTTATTCTGCTCATGTTTTGATAGATACAAGTGCTTCCCATTTCTTTATCTCTGAGAAATTTGTGTTATTGCATGCTTTTCCTACTGAGTTATTGCCTACAGTAGTAGCTGTTACTTCACCTTTGGGTGGAGGAATTGTTTCTGTCAGACTAGTTAGGAACTGTGAACTTTGTTTTGAGGGAAATTTGTTAGAATTCGACTGTATTGTGCTTGGGTTGTCAGATTTTGATTGTATTGTCGGTATAGATGCTTTGACCAAGTACAGGGCAACAGTTGATTGTTTTCTAAAGGTTTTTAGGTTCAGACCTGAAATGGCAGATGAGTGGAAATTCTTTGGTAAGGGTTCTCGATCTAGAATTCCTTTGATTTCAGTGTTATCTATGACTCGTTTGTTATAGAGAGGTACAGAAGGATTTTTGGTTTATGCAGTTGATGTACTGAAATCTAGCCCAGCTTTGGTAGATTTACCAGTGGTTAGAGATTTTGCTGATGTGTTTCCGGAAGATGTTCCTGGATTGCCACCTTTGCGAGAGATCGAATTCAGCATCGATTTGGTGCCAGGTACTCAACCTATTTCCAAAGCTCCTTATCGTATGGCACCTATTGAACTGAGAGAGTTGAAGGAGCAACTTGAAGATTTGATTGCCAAGGGATACATCAGACCTAGTGTATCGCCTTGGGGTGCTCTTGTGCTGTTTGTTCGGAAGAAGGATGGCTCTATGCAGCTTTGTATCGACTACCGTCAATTGAATCAGGCTACAGTTAAGAACAGGTATCCTTTACCCCGAATAGATGACCTTTTTGATCAGCTGCAGGGTTCTTCTGTCTATTCGAAGATTGATCTGAGGTCAGGTTATCATCAGCTGAGAGTGCGAGAGGAAGATGTTCCTAAGACCGCATTCAGAACGAGGTATGGTCATTTTGAGTTTATAGTCATGCCGCTCGGTTTGACTAACGCTCCAACGATTTTTATGGGTTTGATGAACCGTATCTTTTAGAGTTATTTAGATGAGTTCGTCATTATCTTTATCGATGATATTCTTATCTACTCGAAGAACCGTACTGACCATGCAGAGCACTTGAGGATCGTATTGCAGATATTGCGAGTTGAGCAGTTGTTTGCCAAGTTGTCTAAGTGTGAATTCTGGTTGGATCGAGTCGTCTTTCTTGGTCATATCATTTCTGGAGATGGGATTTCTGTCGATCCCAGCAAGATTGAAGCGGTTATGAATTGGCCTAGACCGACATCAGTACCTGAGATCCGAAGCTTCATGGGTTTAGCTGGTTATTACCGTCGTTTCATCGAGGGTTTCTCGTCTATTGCCAAGCCTATTACCCAGCTGGCTCAGAAGAATGCGTATTTTGTCTGGACTGCAAATTGTGAGACTAGCTTTGTTGATCTGAAGAGGAGACTGACCAGTGCTCCGATTCTTTCTATTCCGAAGGATACTGGAGGTTTCACAGTCTATTGTGATGCTTCTAACCGAGGCCTGGGTTGTGTTCTTATGCAGCATAAGCATGTGATAGCGTATGCATCGAGACAGCTGAAACCGCACGAGAATCGTTATCCGGTTCATGATCTTGAACTAGCTGCGATTGTTTTTGCTCTGAAGATCTGGCGTCACTATATTTATGGTGAGTCTTTCGAGATCTTTTCTGACCATAAGATCCTTAAGTACTTGTTTTCACAGGCAGAGCTGAATATGAGACAGAGAATATGGTTAGATCTGGTGAAGGATTTCGACTGTGAAATCAAGTATTATCCGGGAAAGTCGAATGCAGTTGCAGATGCCTTGAGCCGAAAGCTTTGTTCTTTATCTCTTTCTACTATTGGTGTTTCTCAGTTGATCGATGATTGTTGCACTTCTGGTTTAGAGTTTGAAACAGATAGGGAGACTATCAGAGTGTTTGCTATTCAAGCCGAACCGGAGTTGTTTGTTGCAATCAGAGTAGCACAGAAGTCTGAGCCGAGCATTCAGGTTTCAGTAGAGAAAGTCAGATCTGGGCATCAGTCTGAATTCCAGGTTAGAGACGATGTTTTGTTTGTGAATAACCGTATTGTTGTGCCTGATATTTCGGAATTGAGACAGCGTATTCTTCGAGAGGCTCATTGCAGTCGGTTTAGTATTCATCCTGGAGGTCGTAAGATGTACAACAATCTGAAGATTCAGTTTTGGTGGAAGAGAATGAAGAGCGACGTAGCGAGGTTTGTATCTCGGTGTTTGAATTGTTAGTAGGTGAAAGCAGAATGGAAGCGACCAGGAGGTCTGTTGCACAGTCTATCTATTCCTGAATGGAAGTGGGATCACATTTCCATGGATTTTGTCACGAAGCTACCACGATCCATTCGAGGATGCGATGCCATTTGGGTAGTGATCGACCGATTGACGAAGTCTGCGTGTTTTATTCCGTACAGGATGACGTATCATCATGATCAGATGGCTAAGTTGTATGTTAGCAATGTTGTGAGATTGCATGGTGTGCCGAAGTCGATCGTTTCAAACAGAGATCCTAGATTCACTTCTCACTTTTGGCACAGTCTTCAGGGGGCACTTGGTACTCGATTGCATCTGAGTACAGCTTATCATCCTCAGACTGATGGACAGTCAGAGCAGACTATTCAGACGTTAGAGGATATGCTGCGAGCGGTAGTTCTAGACTTTGGCACTAGTTGGCAGGATTCTTTGCCTCTTGTCGAGTTTTCTTACAACAACAGCTTCCAAGCGAGTATCGGTATGGCGCCTTTTGAGGCTTTGTATGGTAAGAAGTGCCGATCTCCGTTGTTTTGGTATGAATTGTCCAAGTCACCAGATTTGAGACCGGAGATGCTTAGAGATATGACAGAGCAGGTTAAGATCATTCAGACCAGAATGAAGTCAGCTCAAGATAGACAGGCAAAGTATGCAAATGTCAGGCGTAGACCTCTGAGTTTTGATCAGGGAGACCGAGTCTTTCTGAAGATTTCACCTTTCAGAGGCACTGTCAGATTCGGTAAGAGAGGGAAGTTATCTCCGAGATTCATCGGGTCGTACGAGATTCTCGAGAAGATAGGCGATCTTGCCTACAGACTTGCACTTCCTCCGTCTTTATCTTGTATTCACGACGTTTTTCACGTCTCTATGCTGCGAAAGTATCATCCAGATCCTTCTCATATTCTTCATCCTGACGAAGCCGAGTTAGACGAGACTCTGAGCTACTTTGAGCGACCGCTTCAGATCCTTGATCGGAAGGAGAAACAGCTCAGAACCAAGTTGATTCCGTTGGTGAAAGTGCAGTGGAGCCGTCACGGAGTCGAGGAAGCAACTTGGGAGACAAAATCTGACATGAGACAGCGATTTCCGGAGTTCTTCGGATGACGTGAGTTCTTCTTACTGTCTTTAGTTCTTTATTCTATCTTATGCGTTGTGGTTCTTATTGATTTCGAGGACGAAATCTCTTCCTAGTGGGGGAGAATTGTAGCGCCCCATTTTTTATCTTAAGTGAGTTTATTTGAGTTAATCAGAGATTGCAGAGTTCAAGAGCCGACTTGATTTTGATCAGGGTCCTTTTTGCAAATTTTGGATTTTTCAGGGACTAAAACGCAAATATCGGTTTTATTAGATATTTATAAGGGAAATGTCTTGTATTATTCATTCATCACCTTCCCTTAGCCACCTCCCCTCCATTGAAACGCTTTAAACGTTTCTCCAAGCTCCCAGAATCCAGTCCAAGCTCGATCCGGCCGTTGGAATTTATTTCTGAAGGCAGATTATCGATCACTGCAGTGAGAGCTCTGTTATATTGTAAGTTCTTCTTCGATCGGATACATTCTAGTTTTTGGATGTTGTTAGAATCGTTCGAGATTCGAGTATGTTGTTCTAAACAGAGTTCTGATCGTTTATTATCTGTCGGTTTTGAATTAGAGCGACGTTCGGATTTGTTATGATTTTTGGAAGCCATTTTCGAAAATGTGGATTTTGAGATTGATGGGTTTGCCTTGTTATTGTTGTTTTGGGCATTGATATGAGGTTATATCAGTATTGAACTGCTGTCTGCATTTTCGATTTGTTCAGTTTATAGCCGTTATGCCGTCGGTTTGGGTTTTGGGGTTTTCGAATCGTTTTTGTATTGATTGAAGCCTTGGATTGTGAGTGATCATGGTTGTTGATCAATTCTTGTATTTGTACAGATTCGTTGGAGTTTGTCGAGCCCTGTGTTAGCAGCATTGTTCGTCGAGAGTTGGACGAAGAACGGTAAAGAGATTTCCTTGAACCGTTGTTTGTTGTTTAGGTTGTATAGTTGTTGATACAATCTTTTGTTGTAGCTTGTCCGGAGTTGGATCTACGACATTGAAAGGTAAAAGCAGTCATTGTAGCGGGATAGCATACTCGGGACTGTCGGTTCTCGAGTTTCCTTTTCAAATCACATATTGCATCAATACTTGTTCTAGCATGTGGAACTTGTATTTGGTTGTTATTTGAGTTGTTTATGTGGCTTATGTTTATGTTTTTATGCATTCATCTTGAGCCAATCTTGTTCTAGCGGGCAGAACCGCCCCTTTTTGTTTAGACGTTTGGGAACTATGATTGAGTGGCCTAGGTCGTAGTCATTTTGCCTGGTGCTAGCATACTCATTATAGTTGCTCAAAGTCTAGAGGAGTGGGATACGTGGCACCACCTCGATTGGGAGAGTCGGTGAGTCGTTACGTGATCTCATCCTCGGGATCCCAAAAGCACAGCAGCAATCCTTTGTTTATCAGATTTGATATCCCAGTTTAAAGACATGCATTTCATTACGTTGTTATTGATTGTGTTGTTGTCTTGGAAGCATGTTTATTGTTGTATTACTTGATATGTTGCTTTTACTGGGATTATCATTCTCACCGGTTATCCGGCTGTTGCTTTGTTTTGTATGTGTACTTGGCAACAGGAAGGGCAGGATCAAGTCAGCATAGACCTGGCTAGCGTCCAGAGCAAGAGATAGAAGTGAGACTCGTTTAGAAGTCAATCAGCATGTCAACCTAGTTATGTTTTGCGAACATGTTTAGTCATTCGAACTTCTTGTAATTGTTTTGTAAGAAAGAATCAATGTAGGTACTACCGTATTGAATGTTTCTCTTCCCTAAACCTTACTTGTATTGTTATTGGCAAGTCAAATACTCTTAATGCAAAGTGTTTAGGTTTTGATTGAGTTTAATTCAGTGCCTTAGCAATTCTGGGCGAGGGGACGGCGCGGGCGCGCGGCCTCTTTTCGAGGTATGGGCGCGGGCGCTCTTACTTAGAGCGCGGGCGCGCTAGTTTTTGCGCAGCATAAGTGCGGGCAACTGCTTTTTGCGGGGCTTAGGCGCGGGCGGGCTGATGTCAGCGCGGGCGCGCGAGCCTCCTTTTAAAAAAAATTTATTTTGGGTTCTTGTTTACTTATCGCTTGTTGTCTGATATTAGTTGATTAGAAACGAGGTCTCACAAAATGATTTTAAAATACTGGTTAAAACAGTCTACTTAGGGTGCCATGAATATACAGTACCGTGCTAAGAGAGCGACTCCGCGGGGTACTCGTATATTCCCCTTTCCACTATAACGTCTATGTGGGGCCTCGGGTTGCTAATCACATATTGGGGCAATTAATCACTAAACATGATTAACTAACAAAGGATCAAAGATAAATAGAACAAATATTTTTTTTCAACGTCGGTCAAAAACCACAGACCGAGCGCCCTTGTTTTTATCTCAAAACAGTAGGCTAAAGTCGGGGCTGCGCATGGTCTGCATAAAACAGCAGATCGGTCGCTGTCTGGGTAGAATCATGTCCTGTTCTTTTGTAGCAAACTTTGATCTTTTAATTCTTTTCAATTCATGATGTATCAAGTCTAAAGCAAGTCCACAACATGCATAAGCATTTATACCAAGTTCTAATCAAGTTTACAAGCATGCATCACATCAACTAGAAGCTTCAAATCCAATAAAACATTGAACTATTACAAGCTATCCAACATGTTTTCCAACTATCAAAGCTTAAGTGTATTCTAACATGCTTGACAGAACTAAGTACATCCTTTCAGCTACAACTCGAGACACCACGTGCTAAAATTCTCTCCCGAGCTATCAATGTCATCTCCGACTAGCTCCTGCCCCATCTGTTGTCATGCACACATACAAAACAAGACAACGCGCTATCTAGATACATGTCAACTCTAACCATTTCAATTCAAGGGTAGAGTAATATAACACATATCTAAATCAAAACTTCAAATCATACATCAAATCAAAAGATTTATATAGCGCGCTATCTAGAATTGATTCATATCAAATCACTGCCATCAAGATTTGTATCCGATCTTGACATGGATATCCATCTATCATCGTCTCATGAGACTCAAAAATAAGGTCCATCTGATCTTGGCACTAGAATCAATTCAATATCAAATCATATCATATTATAAGCAATAAAGATCCACTACCTGTGATGGATCACAACAACATAAGTTCTACCTCAAGAACAATTACATAAACAAGTAGTATGTGATTTGTTCGGGATAACTCAAGAAGCATCATTCTCGAGTATCTAAATCCCTGACTCTCGATGTCATCTTATACCATTCATTTCATTGAGTCATAGTTGCTTCAAATCTGAACAACCTACTTCAAAGAATATCAATCACATCTGCTCAAGTTCATCATCTAATCTTCAAGGTAGCATAACTTAAACCTTGAGCTATTCGATCTCGTTTCCCAAACGCTAAAGTCTCGAGTCCGAATCGCTTCTTTACAAATATGAAATATAGCATATCAAGCTATTTATATCAGCTAAGAACTCACATAAAAATCTTCTCAATCACATCTCAAATTCAAGGCAAAACTAGTTGCAAACTTTGCTCAATTCTTGGCCGATTCAAAATATAACTTCTCGAACTCGAAAAATTCAAATACAATCTGATATGAAGTGTAAAAATGCTTCATATACCAGCAAACAACTCATATCTAACTCAGCTCAAGCACTATAAACTCAAACATGATCAAAGTCTTGAACCGACAACATAACAGTATAAAATCGATAACCGAAACAATATCGAATTCAAACTATCAATCTACTATACTGTAAACCAGCTTAGACCATCAAGATATCATCTTAATCCAGCAAAATAAAACAAGTCTAGGTTCCAAAATAGGCTGTACAATGAAAAACAATCAAATCGAGAACCGTTCTTCATTCCGAATTCGATACGGTAACGCATAGAAACTCCAATACATATTCTTGCTTGCTTATGATTTCTGCCAAAATTCACGTTTCAAAATTATGCTGGAACAAAAGAAAACTTACAACAAATTGAAGCTCTCATCGCAAGGATCGCAACGCAACTCACGGAATTGAAATCGGATAACCAGATCAAAAGTTATCGAAGTTTGAACGGACGGTCATGGCTTTTCTTCTTCTTTTCTTGCTTCTCTCGACTTTATTCTGAGTTTGGCTGAATCATTCTGAGCAATTCTGAGCCTTTTACACGTATAAAAGCCACTTGAAAGGAAATTTCATTTTAGTCCCTCAACTTTGGCCTATTTGCAAACTAGTCCCCGGACAAGCGATTTAATTCAATTTCAATCCAAAATAATTTAAGAATATTAAAATTTAATTAAAAACTCTAAATATTCCCAAATTACATATTTTCAGATCAAAATTAAATAATTTCGGACTTATCGCATTTTAGTCCTTGAACTTCTCTATATTTTCAAATTGATCCCTGCTCAGATTTCACCGTCAAATTAAATCCTATTTCATTCTTGAAACTCGGAATTTAATTCTTAAATTCCATAAATATTCAATTCAAATATTTTCATATTTTCATTTAAGAATCCCGGAATTTAAATCTCCAAAATTCGTAAATTCTCAAATTAAATATTTTCAACTCGAAAATTAAATCTCTAATTGTCATAAATTATCCAATTGATATTTTCCCAAATTCAGAATTTAAATATAAATTACATAATTAAGAACTTAATCTTTCAGGGCCTTACAATTCCTCCCCTCTAAGGAATGATTTCGTCCTCGAAATCACACTCAATCGGTTTATCAAATCTGATAAACTAGAGGATTATCTGAAATAATTCTCACTTCAATCATCTATCTCAGACTTCTTCTATCACTTCATAATCTCTTCCAGTCTATCTCTTCATTCTGTGTCTATTTTTTATTTTTTTTTACTTTTGCTCATTCAATGATTTATCATATACTCAATGTATCTCAGAATCATATCAGACTCTGACTTGACTGATAAAAATATATAGGAAAAACGTCATTGATACTTCCTTAAGATAGACACATAGAACATATTGAATCTTCTTGGGTTGAAGTACGATCAATTCTGTTAATGGAACCCTCAACTCTGTCTAACATCGTAGACAATGTAATTCATTTTTGATGATAACATATTTCTTCTGCTATCTTGTTCTGCAAAGAACATATATTAAATCTATATTGTCATCCTACTCACAGCTTCAATATCAGTATCCCTTCTTCATTTCATTGCTGTGTGTTGTAAATATCTTTTCATCTTCTATTTTCTGATCACTTATGTAATCATATTTATTTCATTCTTCAGTAATCACTTAATGGTTTCACATTTGAACATTTCTTTTTCTAAATCACAATCAGTATCAATTATTCATACAAGCTCAAAGGCTGATCGACTTCATCTGAATACAGTTCACAGATACACATTTAACTGTTGTTCTTCAACTAACACATTAAGATCAAGGATCATGTCTCATGTATCACACAATTCATACTAAATAGAGTATACATCAATGAGTAAGATTATCATCTCTGGATTAATACTCACGAGACTCCATTATCAGATCATTTCTGGAATCTCTTTCAACAGGAAACAATGCTTTAGAACAAACATTTCTCGCTGAACATTCTGTTTTAGCTTTACAATCATTCAATTCTCAACTTAATCTAATCTATCCTGTTCGTAATCTATATAATTCAATCTTCACAGCCTGTATTTTGCTCAAACCATATCATTTCTGATAGTATCGAATCAGATACTATAGTTCTGAGTATTTCCTCAAAAACGTGGATAGTCACTTCAGACAATCCTTCGATCAAGGATGGTATAATGCAATCACATTCAACCAAATACTCAGAATTTCTGTAAATTAGTGCCACAATCGATCAAATAAACCTATAGTCTCAATCTCGACCATAGATTGCAATCAATTCCTGAACTCTCATAACATCAGTATCTTCTTCACAGCTAGTTACTTTTATCTGTATCATATCTAATACAGCTCATTCTTGAATATGTCGAAATATACTCTACTTCAAATCTCAAACTCATGACGATTTGAGTAATTGAAAACGAAAAATCTTTCGAATAGTTTCTTATATTTCGACTCGACAGTTGCTAATCTGTTTCATAGATCATCTGATCTCTTTTTTTTCTACTTCATATCTTGGAAATGGAAGTATTGCAAAGTCAATTCTGTCATATCTGTTTTCATTTTCTTTCATCAATACTGCTTTTCCAATCATTCATACACATGGTAGACACTTGAATGGATATTCATTCTGTGTACTGTGCTTTTCACAATCTATATTCCATATCAAAAATATCAAGCACAATCAACAGATTATTAACTTCAATTCCATTCAATCTAATTCATTGTCTTATCTCACATCGTAATTTAGAATTCTCAATCAAATTCTACCTGTTTGATCTCAAATCAATACTGTTTAAGCTTCAAGTTGATATTCATCAAACACTCAAATCGAGTAATGCTATCCGTCTCTATCAGTTACGAGCCAAAATATCAGGATATAGGGAATCAATTTATCCAATTAGATGAAAAATAGCATAAAAATGGCCAATGAAAATCGATTCAAAATCAAGAATTAGATAGCATCAAGGACATTGATCAAAGTTGAATCGTCATATCAAATAAATTCTGGACGACAATCGTTGCTAAGTGAAAACAACTCACTTGCATTTCAAAACTCGGGGTGAAAAATCTAATAAAGTCTCGATAAATCAAAGAATACGAGTCAAGGGAAAATAATCACATTGGTGATAAAAGTCCATATCAGTACTATTCCCCATATACCACAAATCAAGGTTGACAGCGTGGCTTTACGATGAGATATCTACACACGCTAATCAATTAGGACACCGTCCTAAGGCATATTTAGATAGTACAATAGGCACTCCAGATCACTAGAAAGGATTCAATTATTCAAAGTTCACCTAATTTCATATCAATGTCCAGAATTAGGATTTCTTAATCAATACTGAATAGCGAGAAGCTTCAACAAGATCATGCAATTCATCAATGAACCAATAGCATGCGAATCAATAAGTGCACGCATCAACTATCATCAGAAGGAAAGGCTCAACTATAATTGAATTAGCTATTGTTCGTCACCTCAATAGTTACCACTTGAGCAAGGGATATCAAAATTCATTTTCTTCTTCTCGAGAAGTAGAGGAGAAATATATCAGATTTATTCTCCCATGTCATTCATTCTCTCTGTGAGTTATTTCAGTTCATACATTTCCATGTAAAACTCAATCGTCGCATCCGTCATGTAAAATCAATATCACATCATTCAGTGCATTTCAAGATATTTCACCTAGCTTTCACCTGGTTTGCATACGAACACCACTTCTCACAATTCAATCAACTTAGCATAATCAACTCATCTCAGAGCTAAGTAGCTAAACAAAATCTGTATCTTTATAATCATACTGGTACAAACATCTAGTGTAATCCTAAGGACATCATAAATTCAATTCCTTACCTGAATATATCTCAATGTTGAGTAAAAGGGATAAGTCGATTCACCTCTCCAGGATAAAATGTTGCAAATCACTAGCTTTGGTCTCTGATTGTTTTACACATCATTCCAAAGCCTACAACTGATACCTGACTTAATCAATTCAGAAGAATAGAAATTCCATTCAAAGCTGGCGGAGTCTTACCATATCTTGAAGTGCTGTAAATTTCTAACATTCTCCATATCGAAGAGTTATCATTGTTTTGCTAAAAGTTTGTGTAGAGACCCATACCGGATCCGCTAACTAATCAGAGATAAGAGCATAATTAAGCATGCATTAAATAAAATTGCTGCGGAAGACTTAAATACAAGAAGACCGGCAGAATACAACTGGCTAAACAAACTCGATTATACAACCCAATCAAATTACTTAAATAAACCTACAGCTAATCTTTCTGTCTTCAAGGGTTACCGGCCTCTCCAAGCTCCTGGTGCTCAATCCCGCACCTAAAGCTGCCTCGTTGAATGGGGTGTCCAGATACACAGAAAAGACTGGACGTGAGCGCTAAGCTCAATACTAAAGCACGGATAAACATACAAATACGATGCATGCAAATGACAGGGTATCCATATCTGGGAGAACTGTATACAAACTGCTCAGACTGGCGCCTGGAATATGAGTTTGTCACATCGGGGTAGCTAACCACTGTGTGCGACCACTCACTCCCGAATCTCGGACGCGGACCACGGAGTCCTTTAGGTATTTAGTACCTAAGGGAACTAGATATCAAACGTCCAAACAGGGCTGAGTAACCCTAACTGGCTCATCTCAAAAGATGTACAGACGTACAAGCACAAGATGATATGTACATGCCATATATCAATAACAATAACATGCAAATACATAAATGCAACATATAAGCATGCATATCCGCTGGCAATCTCAGTCAGTACTTACGTAACTTTCTACAGGCAGTCCTAGCAGTCCAACTCTAGGTCCCAAGCCTTTCATCAACTCTACAATGTAAATACTCATGCATCATTCATTATGCTCTAAAAGCCTTAACTAAGCTATTACATACTTCTAAATAATTTAAGGAGACTATAGCTATACCTGCGTCCGTCGTCAGCCCACTGATGGCGACTATCCCACAACTAGGGGCACACCCCTACTGCAGCTCCACAGCCTCGAGCACTGCTCCGCTACATGAGCACTGCTCCGCTACTATGTCAGACACTGTCTGACTATACTATAATATTTTTCCCTACTCCAACTCTAAAATAAGAGTACCCAAAGCCCTAAAATAGAGCCACGTGGGCGAAGGAGAGGAACTCGGAATTCGCACCAAATGAGGAGCTCGGACCTCATATTTATAGAGCATGTTCGGATCGTCCGATCCTAACTTCGGATCGTCCGAACTGCTTTGGGCCGTCCGATTGCCTCATCGGATCATCCGATCTCCGCCACGCGTCCAACCATTCGCATGCAACCATACACCTATCCAATACACTGTTCGGGCCATTCGAACCGGCTCTTTTGATCGTCCGAACATCTCCCCGATGACGTCACCAATGACGTATTATTTTGGGACAGCTGGCCGCATGAGTTCGGACCGTCCGAAGTCTTCAGAGCCTCCAAAGCCTGGCTCCGTCCATGTTCGGATCCTCCGAACTCATGTTCGGAGCGCCCGAACCTGCCGAACCATACCCACCATTTTTGAGTGTCCTGGATCCATTTCTGGACTCCGTTAATCCATTTGAAATTTCTTAATCATGTTTTACTTAATCCAAACATGATCCTTCAATTAATTACTCATTAATTGTTAGTTTTGGATACGGGCTACTATATTCTCCCCCCCTTGAAAGATTTTGTCCTCGAAATCTAGGGTAAACCCCGAGAACGTAACATAGACCACTTGCCCAATCCACCAATAGTTCCAGTTCGAAACATCTGGTCGAATAACTTTGACAACCCCAAACCTCGCTAAGGCTGCAGGGTCTTGTTCAATCACATCAGAACATATACTCGATTTAGAATCCGCACTGATTCCAAACTCTCACGCCTTTAACAATTATCTTGACAATCACTGCCTTCTTATCAGCAATCCGGCGAAAATTTGAGTAACACTACTGACTACCGTCAGTTTTCCTTTGTTAACCGCAAACGACACGGCACCTTCGATCCAAACTGCTGGTTGTAGCAGCCGTACTTACTACAGATCTTAGTGATGACACTCTTGTTAAGATCATAATTATTCCTTAGCCACCTCTAGACACTCACGAATTCCATCGCTGCCCATCGAGAAAACAAGATATAATACATTGTATCTCACTGGTCTAACGATAACATTGCATCCCTCGATGTTATCGCAAGGCGCTACACAATCGATCTAGATTCAATCATTCGGTCAAATCTTAGATATCCCTTTCCAAGAACTCGTCCGAGTTATTCCTTATCACTAAAGATAAAATATTTATTCCCAAAACAATACCTTATGCGAAGAGAAATGGCAACTACCGGCCACCAGCTCGCAAAGCAATCGCATTGCTGCACATCACTCTAACCATCTGAAATCCTAAGACTAATTGCGATCAACCTTGATCCGAATCTCGCTATCGTAGATAGCATCTACTTGATCACATTAGTCATCATGTCATGAATAACAACCAAATCCTGACAATTCTTGGCATCATAGTACGTACTTTCAGAACTTACCCTGGCTGTTGCTGACGGATGTTCCCAAGAACACCAACTAAGTAAACAGATGGCAAAATCTCTGTCTACTAACCCCAATTGTGACAAAATCATTGTACACAATTTATTGTCTTAATGCACTCTTCAAGGTCATCGCCTCGAAATATACTACCATCCTGCTGAAACTCTCGGATGGACTAACACCGTCCTCGGCATTAGTAGTCTATATCGAACACTTACCTCCATCTCGTCACTAGAGATAGTATCGACGAAAATGATTTCAGTTAACGAAAAACCCTTGACTCGCTAACTGAAATAACCAAACTGGTTCACCTTGATCCCACACAGAATCTATCAATACTAGCGGCAATCCCGCTATCTCAACCTCTCAATGACACAGCATATCAAAACGGACTGGGATATCAGCGACAATACTCATGCCAGACTTAGAAACACAAGTCTCAGCTGTTGTCTCATCCCATGAAGCAATTAATGTTAACCTGCAAATACTCGTTGAAATCCATAAGCACTTGTAGAATCGTCCCTCAAGAATAACTCTTGAGAACTATGCTGGAAGCACCCAAGCAAAACACTTCGACTAACAGTCCCCAAAACTTTGTCTGCTGACAATCCTGGGACAATCACTAAATCATATTTCCACAACCTGGATCAATCGTTGCTAACACCAAGCTATGCTCAGATCAAAATCTGCCCAATGGTAATCTCAGCAACGCTATCAACGAACTATGATCACAAGAGTCAACCTAAGACCACTTTTGTGATTTGCAGAATCCAAAAGCCCCGATTCCCGCATTCATGGGGATTCCTAACGACTGAAGAATTCCCTAAATGCACCTGGATCGCTGTATCTATGCATACCATACTTCTAGTATTATCCCCAGTACTTCTCGACTCCCTATATCCCAATTCAGCACCGGTTGGAATAATCTGATCGATCAAGTCGATCTACTGTGGCTCTCGTTCTGCCTGACGATATCAATCTTAATCAGACAATTACTTATCAAGCAAAAATCTCAGGGCTCGATCAATATCGATGATCTCACTGCCACACGTCCGCAAATCCTAAATACTTGAAATCAAAAGAATCACACATGATTCAATCCTCTATCTCTGACAGAGTCAATCAACAGCTACACGTAGTCACTAGTGTCATGCCTGCACCAGTCTAGACATACTATCCACTGTCTATATTCATTCAAGATGATCATTAGGACCTTCCAGACCCAAAACGCACTACAAGTCTGAAAGATTCCAACTAACGCTGAACATGTTCCTGATAATTATATCTCTCGCTAAGGCTGCAACAATTTAAGACCGAGGTAACCTGCCACGATGTCCCACCTGAAATCACCACCAAGTGTACACTGTCATAAGTCACGCATCCCTCACGTCTCAAATAGTCATGTACAATCCTTAGCATCATATATAACTCATTACTGAAGGAAACCATCATTGCTGGAAAATACTTCCCTCGGGTCAATGTTTCAGACAATTTTACAAAACCATCTCCTGGATAACTCCTACCACAAAAGAATCCAATCATCGGCTAGATCCACTAGTCTTGCAGTATCCCATTGACTAAAACTATCTGCTCAGAGTACACGCTCATCAAGGAAATCCCTCCAGGACTAGTCCTTACGGTAGAAATCCAAACCAATTTCTCCGACGACAGTCAGACAATATCTGAACCACTGATACCTAACCAGACATCTAATCCAAGGTCATATCCCGTCGTGACTGTTACCAAGACTCTATACTGAGAAGCCTTCCCACCGCCGATCCTGAAGCACAAGGGCTTCCAGACAATCTTCGAAGTACAAAGACTCCCAGAGTAACACTGGCATAGGGTCGCGCCCCATCTATCTAGTCATGGTCATAGTCCACAACACGGCATATACTCGACCTGGTTCCTGATGAAATCCCATCATCGCAATTCCTAACCTAACGAAGGTCAAACAGACTACCGTTCTAAGGAAACAACCTAGAACAAAGCCCAAAGTTCCTATCCAAACAATATTTACATACCTCCAGATGAATCACCCCAGTCATTCACAAATTCCTGGATAATTAATACATGTATCATTACTTCAAGTTATGTACAACTTCTTTATTACAATCCCATGTAATACATTCAGTATTCAAAATACAACAAAATGTACAACCAATAACTTGAAATGATACAACAGGATTCTGATGATTCATTACAACTGAAATACTGTTTACAATTACAACAATACAGTATTTAAAATCATCGTAATCGTCTTCGTTTCTTGATCATGAAGCCTCTAATCGACACACGCATCGATACAAGCATACTCCCGTCCAAGTCTCTCTACATGTCCTCCTGCGAAGAACTCCGGAGAAATGGCACGTGATAGCTAACCAGCTATGCTCTGCGTCAGTGCATGTCAGTCGGCCACCTCTGCACACAATCTACCATCAGCGTTCTTCTTGTATCCATGTCATGCTTTTGAACATGAAGTTTCCCATTTGCCTACCGAAAGCATCGATACAAGCATACCGGAAAAACCATGTTCCGCATGAGTTTAATGACCTTACACTCAAAACCCTTCATGACTTAAGCACTCGAGGCATTTCCTGGTGAACGTCTATATGACAGTCTCTCCAATTATGAGTGGAGAATCTCTTCGGACTGAAACCACATGGGTTATTACACACCATTCGTTCCAAAAAGCCCTCAAAGGTATCTGACAAGATATACTTGTTTTTCTCTTCCAGTCTTTTCCGGATGGAATCCATATGTTCTTCGATCAGCATCCCAATGCATCGAATGATGATCCGTACACAGCAGTCAATCTATCTATCGATATGCTACTACTGGTGTTCTCATCACTGTTGCAGTCCTTATAGTAAAGAATTCTGCCGCAAACCTCGGCAATGAAGAACCAAATCTTCTTTCTTTAGGTCTCCTCAATCCTACAAGGATAATCCAACGTCTCAGTACTATTTCCCAAGTGTCTTGCATGCAGCTCTGATACCATAAATGTAGCGACCCATACTGGATCCGCTACCTAATCAGAGATAAGAGTATAATTAAGCATGCATTAAATAAAATTGCTGCGGAAGACTTAAATACAAGAAGACCGGCAGAATACAACCGGCTAAACAAACTCGATTATACAACCCAATCGAATTACTTAAATAAACCTACAGCTAATCTTGCTGTCTTCAAGGGTTACTGGCCTCTCCAAGCTCCTGGTGCTCAATCCCGCACCTAAACCTGCCCCGTCGAATGGGGTGTCCAGATACACAGAAAAGATTGGACGTGAGCGCTAAGCTCAATACTAAAGCACTGATAAACATACAAATATGATGCATGCAAATGACAGGGTATCCATATCTGGGAGAACTGTATACAAACTGCTCAGACTGGCGCCTATAATATAAGTTCGTCACATCGGGGTAGCTAACAACTGTGTGCGACCACTCACTCCCGAATCTCGGACGCGGACCACGGAGTCCTCTAGGTATCAGTACCTAAGGTACTCGATATCAAACGCCCAAACAGGGCTGAGTAACCCTAACTGGCTCATCTCAAAAGATGTACAGACGTACAGGCACAAGATGATATGTACATGCCATATATCAATAACAATAACATGAAAACACATAAATGCAGCATATAAGCATGCATATCCGCTGGCAATCTCAGTCAGTACTTACGTACCTTTCTACAGGCAGTCCTAGCAGTCCAACTCTAGGTTCCAAGCCTATCATCAACTCTATAATGTAAATACCCATGCATCATTCATTATGCTCTAAAAGCCTTAACTAAGCTATTACATACTCCTAAATAATTTAAGGAGACTATAGCTATACCTGCGTCCGTCGTCAGCCCACTGATGGCGACTATCCCGCAACTAGGGGCACACCCCTGCTGCAGCTCCACAGTCTCGAGCACTGCTCCGCTACACGAGCACTGCTCCGCTACTATGTCAGACATTGTCTGATTATACTATAATATTTTTCCTACTCCAACTCTAAAATAAGAGTACCCAAAGCCCTAAAATAGAGCCACGTGGGCGAAGGAGAGGAACTCGGAATTCGCACCAAATGAGGAGCTCAGACCTCATATTTATAAAGCACGTTCGGATCGTCCGATCCTGACTTCGGAACGTCCAAACTGCTTCGGGCCGTCCGATCGCCTCATCGGATTGTCCGATCTCCGCTACGCATCCAACCATTCGCATGCAACCATACACCTGTCCAATACACTGTTCGGACCGTCCGAACCGGCTCTTCGGATCGTCCGAACCGGCTCTTCGGATCGTCCGAACATCTCCCCGATGATGTCACCAATGATGTATTATTTTGGGACAGCTGGCCGCATGAGTTCGGATCGTACGAACCCACTTCGGACCGTTCGAAGTCTTCAGAGCCTCCGAAGCCTGGCTCCGTCCATGTTCGGATCCTCCGAACTCAAGTTCGGAGCGCCCAAACCTGCCGAACCATACCCACCATTTTTGAGTGTCCTGGATCCATTTCTGGACTCCGTTAATCCATTTGAAATTTCCTTATTCATGTTTTACTTAATCCGAACATGATCCTTCAATTAATTACTCATTAATTGTTAGTTTTGGATACGGGCTACTACAGTTTGAGATTTTCTGACAAAATCAAGTCAAGTATTGCTAATCAGCAAAATACTAAATCTTACCTCAATCCAGCTTAATAAATTCTCGAAGCTGATAGAGCATCTCCCTCAATATAGGATAGTCTCCTTGTCATCTCAATCTCATGACAGCAATAGCCAAAAGGCTCTTCTGCTTATACTTCACATTTATGGCGATGCGTCATCATTTTCATGAGTTGAACCTGCAGTCAATCTCAGACAAATATACACAATCTGTATTCCCTAGTCAAGGTAGACATCACCTAATTAGGTTTTAAAATTCATAATCATTCATTGTATTGTCTGACATCATCACATATCTTTTATGAAGAGTGTTAAACCAATAGAGCAAATCAATAGGAGCTAAGTTCCATTTCTCAATTCCACTAACTCCTACACTGCAATTCAATGCAGTGATCTCCATAGTTCAAACTCATATTTGCTTTCTTCTCATATAGCAAATTTATCAAATATCTCAACTCTATATTGTGATCAACATCATAGTCCTCTTTTCATCAGCTTACCTCTGATCACGACTCGGTTCTGATGTCTGAAGACAATTACACATGATTCCACTCGATTCAGAGATTCAGATAATCATGTAAAGTCAAAGAATTCAAGTACATCTGCTTCCAATCACTTCAGATATTCAGGTAGCATATGCAAGTTCAATATTAAAACATGCTTTTCAACTACAACACAATATCATGTGATAAGTCCACAATTTCAAAAGCATGTATCATACTAGCAATTAAAGCATGTAAGTCAACATGTAATGACATCATCTCATGCTAGTATACAAATAAACAAGGAAAAAAACTCAATCTACCCCACTCACTAATCTTCTATCTTAGTCCAGAATTTTCTCGCTCTGATACCACCTGTTGTGGGGCCTCGGGTTGCTAATCACATCTTGGGGCAATTAATTACTAAACATGATTAACTAACAAAGGATCAAAGATAAATAGACAACAATTTTATTTTTTTTTCAACAAGGGATGCGCTCGGTCGGTCAAAAACCACTGACCGAGCGCCCCTGTTTTTGTCTCAAAATAGTAGGCTAAAGTCGGGGCTGCGCACGGTCTGCATAAAACAGCAGATCGATCGCTGTCTGAGCAGAATCATGCCCTGTTCTTTTGTAGCAAAACTTTGATCCTTTAATTCTTTTCAATTCATGATGTATCAAGTCTAAAGCAAGTCCACAACATGCATAAGCATTTATACCAAGTTTAATCAAGTTTACAAGCATGCATCACATGAACTAGAAGCTTTAAATCCAATAAAACATTGAACTATTACAAGCTATCCAACATGTTTTCCAACTATCAAAGCTTAAGTGTATTCTAACATGCTTGACAGAACTAAGTACATCCTTTCAGCTACAACCCGAGACACCACATGCTAAAATTCTCTCCCAAGCTATCAATGTCATCTCCGACTAGCTCCTACCCCATCTGTTGTCATGCACACATACAAAACAAGACAACAGCTGGATAAACTCCGGTGAGAATATAATTCCCAGTATAAAAGACATATACATGCGTTAAAATATAAACATGTCAATTCTAACCATTTCAATTCAAGGGTAGAGTAATATAACGCATATCTAAATCAAAACTTCAAATCATACATCAAATCAAAAGATTTATATAGCGTGCTATCTAGAATTGATTCATATCAAATCACTGCCATCAAGATTCGTATCCGATCTTGACATGGATATCCATCTATCGTCGTCTCATCAGACTCGAAAATAAGGTCCATCTGTCCTTGGCACTAGAATCAATTCAATATCAAATCATATCATATCATAAGCAATAAATATCCATTACATGTGATGGATCGACAACAACATAAGTTCTACCTCAAGAACAATTACATAAACAAGTATGTGATTTGTTCGGGATAACTCAAGAAGCATCATTCTCGAGTATCTAAATCCATGACTCTCGATGTCATCTTATACCTTTCGTTTCGTTGAGTCATAGTTGCTTCAAATCTGAACAACCTTCTTCAAAGAATATCAATCACATCTGTTCAAGTTCATCATCTAATCTTCAAGGTAGCATAACTTCAACCTTGAGCTATTCGATCTCGTTTCCTAAACGCTAAAGTCTCGAGTCCGAATCGCTTCTTTACAAATCTGAAATATAGCATATCAAGCTATTTATATCAGCTAAGAACTTACATAAAAATCTGATCAATCACATCTCAAATTCAAGGCAAAACTAGTTGCAAACTTTGCTCAATTCTTGGCCGATTCAAAATATAACTTTTCGAACTTAAAACATTCAAATAAAATCTGATATTAAGTGTAAACATGCTGAATATACTAGCAAACAACCCATATCTAACTCAGCTCAAGCACTATAAACTCAAACATGATCAAAGTCTTGAACCGATGACATAACGGTATAAAATCGGTAACCGAAACAATATCGAATTCAAACTATCAATCTACTATACTGTAAACCAGCTTAGACCATCTTAATCCAGAAAAATAAAGCATGGCTAGGTTCCAAAATAGGTTGTACAATGAACAACAATCAAATCGAGAACCGTTCTTCATTCCGAGTTCGATACGGTAATGCATAGAAACTCCAATACATATTCATGCTTGCTTATGATTTCTGCCAACATTCACGTTTCAAAATTATGCTGGAACAAAAGAAAACTTACAACAAATTGAAGCTCTCATCGCAAGGATCTCAACGCAACTCACGAAATTGAAATCGGATAACCGGATCAAAAGTTATCGAAGTTTGAACGGACGGTCAAGGCTTTTCTTCTCCTTTTCTTGCTTCTCTCGACTTTCTTCTGAGTTTGGCTGAATCATTTTGAGAAATTCTGAGCGTTTTACACGTATAAAAGCCACTTTAAAGAAAATTTCATTTTAGTCCCTCAACTTTGGTCTATTTGCAAACTAGTCCCCGGACAAGCGATTTAATTCAATTTCAATCCAAAATAATTTAAGAATATTAGAATTTAATTCAAAACTCTAAATATTCCCAAATTACATATTTTCATATCAAAATTAAATAATTTCGGACTTATCGCATTTTAGTCCTTGAACTTCTCTATATTTGCAAATTGATCCCTGCTCGGATTTCACCGTCAAATTAAATCCTCTTTCATTCTCGGAACTAAAAATTTAATTTTTAAATTCCATAAATATTCAATTCAAATATTTCCGTATTTTCATTTAAGAATCCCGGAATTTAAATCTCCAAAATCCGTAAATTCTCAAATTAAATATTTTCAGCTCGGAAATTAAATCTCTAATTGTCATAAATTATCCAATTGATATTTTCCCAAATTTGGAATTTAAATACCAATTACATAATTAAGAACTTAATCTTTCAGGGCCTTACAGTCTACTCCACCGTCGTGGTCGCTCCTAGTGATAGCAAAAACAGTGGCTGAGCCTCCCCAGACATGAATCCATAAGGAGTAACTCATCATAGATGGAAACTGTCATGACTCGCATCATACCAGATGCAGTCCAGTGTAAAAACATGCATGTGCTAAAGCTGTAAAACATGATAAAACATATAGCACATAATCATGCAACATATAAGATATATCACGCCAGCTATCTCGGTCAGTACTTACGTACCTCTAACACTGCAGGCAAATCCTAGCACCACTGGTCTAGATCCCACGCCTACTAGTCCACACTAAGGTGTCTACAATGAAAATACCCATGCATCATTAAATAAGCTTTAAAAGCCTTAACTAAGCTATTCCATACTTCTAAATATTTTTAGGAAGTCAAAGTTATACTTGCATCCGTCGTCAGCCCTTTGCTGCTGCTTGCCTCAAAACTAGGCCACAGCTCCGCTACGACGCCAGGATCGCTATGCCGCTTCCGGATTCCCCATAGGACGTCTAGAACTCCCTAAATCTGAGTTAGAAGGCCTAGGAATCGAGAGAGAAAAGAGGAAATGTGCGAGTAATATGAGCTCTCGGACCCTTTATTTATAGGCGGAGTTTGGAGCCTCCGAACACGATCGAAGCGTCCGATCCCGACTTCGGGGCGTCCAAAGTCCCATCAACGCGTCAGCCATGATGTCACCTTGCTGACGTAATTAATGCGTAAGCCCTAACCCTGTTCGGATCCTCTGAACTTGCCGACGGACCGTCCGAACGCGATCGGAGCCTCCGAACTTCACTTTGGATCGTCCGAACATCTTCGGATCCTCTGGTCTTCTCATCGGGTCGTTCGAACATTTGGAATATTTAATATGATTAATTTTCTTAATCACTTTATTGGGTTACGGGTTACTAAAAAGAGTCTCCTTCGCTACCTTAATGACACTCGCTCCTATTGTCTAATGCTTCGCTGCCACACCTCGCCTCCTCTTCTCGCCTTTTGTGATGCTGACTGGGCGGGTGATGTTTATAATCGCACTTCTACTAGTGCGTATATTGTTTTCCTGAGTCCCAATCCCATCTCCTAGTGCTCACGCAAGCAGGGTTATGTTGCTCGTTCTTCTATTGAGACTGAATATCACGCAATTACTTCCACTGCTGCGGAACTTCAATGGGTTCGTTCGCTGCTTGATGAACTCGGCCTCACTACTGTCTCGTCTCCAGCATCTATCTACTTTGACAATGTTAGGGCCACCTATCTCTGTGCTAATCCGGTTTTTCACTCTCGCATGAAGAATATTGCCTGGATTATCACTTTGTTCGGGAGCTGGTTCAAAGTCGTAAAATTCATGTCTCTCATGTCCCCTCCTCTGACCAGCTTGATGATGCGCTAACAAAGCCTCTTTCTAGTACACGTCTACGCTTCCTGTGTTCCAAGATTGATGTCTCTACGCATCCATCATCTTGATGTGGCCTATTGAAAATATATCTTTATTTATATTGTGTATATCTTTTGTATCTTTTTAATTATTTGTTTCTTTTATCTTTATCTCGTGAGATTGTATATAAATATACATTGTATATTTCTTTCTGAATATATGAAATTACATTCTTCCAAATGTTTCTACAGACTGCGGGTTCTCACGTCATAAAAAAAATTACATGTGAGACAGTTTCATGAGTAAATTTTGTGAGACAAATATCTTAATTGAGTTATCAATGAAAAAATATTACTTTCTATTAAAAATCCGTGAAATGGTACTCATTACTTCATTAGTAAATGGGCAATCATCGAAAAGAAAAGGTTGTCAAAGCTTGTAATCTTTCAAAGATCATTTGGGATATAGGAGTAGCAAATATTTTTAAAAAACAATGATTATAATATCTTTAGAAATAGGGTGCATGGATATCTAGGATGCCTTAAAAAAGGAGGAATCCGTTGCCAAAAGAAAGCAAAAAAGAGAAAGCAGCAACCCAAAAGCAAAACGCATACCAAAGTTGGGAGTAGGGGCAGCAATCATCCGTTGAATTCGCAAAAGATAGGTACAAACAGTTGCTATTTTATAGATGAAAAAAAAAACTCAATTAGATTAATTTTTTTGTGAAAAATTAGATTTGATGTACCTAATTTTGTTAATGTTATGCCTTAGAAGTCCTATTTATTCATTATTTGACTGTACATATGAGTAATGGCATTTCCAGTTTTTGACATGTTAGTTTATAATTTTATGAGACCAGTTAATGTATCAATTTTGTGAAATGAATCTTCGGACTAACCTTACTAATTAAAACATATTAGTTTATATGTTACAAATACAAACCGTGAAATTGTCTCACAAAAGACCTATTATTTTATTATATAGATTGATATCATTTAACAAATTTGAAAATTTAAAATTAGATTGAATTTGTAGGCATTAGAATAATAAGTGAGGAGTTAGATTGAAACTAATGTTCACTGCCAAGTCTCTGACCTCAGTCTCACTTCTGGGGTTGGGATAATATTACAAAGCCCATTTAAATTAAAGCTTTCCAATTTATATATTCAAAGTAAAGGCCCAATAGTCAATAATGTTTTATACAAGTAAAACACCTACAAATTACCAATATTAGAATCGTGATATTTTATTAATTTAAAGATATATTAATTAATTGATATATTATTATTTAACATAGTATTTTTTTATTCAAGCGAACATTAATTTGATTGCATAAAAAATAATTATATTTCATTAATGTCCATATCATATTTTTTGAATAACTATATATAAAAATAAAAATCATTTATTACATATATTATCTAAAAACAAGTGAATAATATTAATTATTTAGTAATAAAAAATATAAATTGTATTTATTAATTGAATAAAAAATTATTTGCTAAATTAATAAAATTTATTGTATAATGTTAATATAATTAATTTATATGTATGATTCAATGAGAGAAGATATAGATAAAATTTAATTAAATTTAAATATCAAGAAAAAGCATAACAATATAATCATATTTTTATAATATATCCGAGCTGTATTTGTAATTTTAGATAATTATTAATTTATGATATTGAATATAGATTTACATAAAAGTTTTTTTTTTTTTGAAAGGAAAAAAAAACTCAAAAAATATTATTTTATTAATTTATCAAAATGATTAATTTGGCATATTGGTCCAAGTAAGGATCGAGAAAAATAATTATTTTATAGATATTATTAATTTATCAAATATTAATTTATGAGTAGGTATTTTGTGACACGATCTTATAGATTTTATGTGTGAGAGAGTCGACTTTGTTTATATTTACAATAAAAATAATATTTTTGACATAAAGATAATAATTTTTTATATATCATCCAAATAGGAGATCAGTTTAAAGAAAATCGACACATGAACCTTTTCACGGGAGTGTTTGTGTTAATGTATAGAGATGTTTTATATATTGCTATATATAAATTCAAATCGTATTCCTATACGATTACTTACCCAAGCCAAAGCCCAACCCAATAACCATGTATAGTCCGGTCTGATATTAAGCCAGATGGTTCAGTTTTTTATGCACCATGTTATTGTGGTTTCAACATTTCCAATTGAGTTTAGATTTTTCATCGTCATAAATATATTTTCCCCCTTTTGTTTAAGCAGGATTTTTAGCAAGTTTTTTGCGAGACAGTTTTACGGAACAATATTGACCCGTGAAATTGTCATGAGTTTTGTATTTTTATTTTGCAATAAACTACCCTCACCCCTAATTTTTCATTAAGAAAACCCAAAATATCATATTTATTACTTTTGGTCTAAACAACTAATAATATATACTTTTAGATAAGTGCTAAAATTAATATATCATAAATAAATTAGGAAAAAAAATTAAAGATGGGTAGCGTTTCAAAATTAAGGAGGGTGTATTCGATCCAGAGATTTATCGACTTTTTTAAAGTGGAGTTGATGGATTTCTATAAACTTTTATAGAATTTCATATACTTTTAAAGATTTTCACAGAATTTTGCAGATTTGTAAACTTTTCTATTTATTATTGACTTTATTTTTATTTTTATTTATTTCTTAGAATTATTAATCGAGTGTCAATAACTTCTATTTATATTTTTTTTAAATAATTCTATTTTTTTAAAATATTTTTATCTATAAATGTAAATAATTTTTACTTATCAATTTGGTTTAAAAAATCGATAAGTAATATTAAATTTATTGCAATTAAGAAATTAATATAAGTCTATAAAATTTGAATATATTTAATTTTATATATTATCCATATTTATATAATATATATATGCACATTTTTTTAAATAAAGTTTTAAAACTACGTCAATATATCAATTCAATATATATCAATCATATACATAATAATATTATTATTATTATATTAAAGTGAATGAAATCACTATCGAAAATTTTGAGTTATAATAAAAATTAAGCTATAGATTAAAAATAATTATAGAAAATATTTAAAACATCAAATTTTATATGATAAATAATGAATTAATCATAAAAAATAATTATTGTAATTTTAATTTATGATCAATAAAATGTTATAATTTTTTGTCGTGTATTATAATAATTTTTATTTAAGAAATTTAATAAATATGATTTAAATCTCGTGAGGTTTTGTACTTAATAGAATTCCATTGAGTTTTTAAAAGTCTATTGACATTGTGAGTACATCTAAAATTTTATTGACTTTTTAAAAGAGTTATTTGCACCAACCACCCCTGTGAGTACATCTAAAAATTATTTTCACATGGGTCAAATAAGCATTTTTAATATTTCACAGGGGTATTTGGTGCAAAAAAAATATCAAAATCTTTGCTCAGTCGCATGAGGGGCCCGTGCACAACAATCACTCATTTGAAGGGGCGAGTGTGGTAATTTTTTAAAAGGTCAGGGTTGAAGATGCCTATTAAAATTTCACAGGGGAGAAGTGTGCATTTTTAATATTTCACAGGAGTGTTTGGTGCAAATAACTCATTTTTAAAACTCAAGTTTGAATACCAAATGACTTTTTAAAACTCATCTTGAATACCACTAAACTTTTATGGTGTATATAAAAGTCTATATTAAATCAGGGACGGAGCCACCCCAAAGGCTCGGGTGGGATCCAGCCCATGTTAAAAAAAAAAAAGAATTATTAGTTATATTGTATATTTAATTATTTAATGTTAAAATTGTAATATTAGCCCAACTTAAATTTTTTGATTAGCCCAATACTTAGTTCAATTTATTTTCTAAAATATATTTTTGTAGACTTGGTAAAGCCTATTTTTATGAAATATATTTGTAGGATCTGCGATGTTCTATTTATTAAATTGTTTTTCAAAAAAAGTGAATTAAACATATGAAACATATCTTATTCTCATTTATGTTTTCCATTCAAGTTTTTTCTCACTCGCTCCGAACGTTCAATTTTTATCTGGACTTTTGTGTTTCTTTAATTAGATTTTTTGTATAACCACTTAATTTAATTGATGTGTGAAATCACGAGTTTCTAGAAAATAATTGTGATCCGATGTGCTGATATATATATATATATATATATTTGAAATGATTTAGTTTCTATAATTTATGTCATTTTTGCATTTTTTTCATTTGAAATAAATATTTTTTCATTTTAATTTCTTCATTTTTTTTACAAGAAAATTTTTCATTCTTATATTATAATTGATTAGATTTTTTTGAGTCATTCACGTGTGATTTTTTTTGATGATATATATGATCTAATCTATATTACTTAAAACATAATTTTTTAGCATATTGTAAGAATATTGATATTGAAGAGGAGAATTTGTAAGAGTGGGTGCCCAGTGAGCCAACTGTGTGGCTATGGGCTTTGTTGACTCTTTGTATAAACAATCTTTTGTTTAATATTATTTACACTTTTATGGCAATGACTTTATATTACTTCATATTGTTATATTGTGATATACTATTGTTGTTTTGATAAAGACCTTGAATATACTATAGTGTATGTAAGATGTGGTAGAACATGGAGATGTCTATCATGAAATACATCTTATAGTCACTGTATATTCTAAAACCGTTCCTAGTCGATTGAGCCGTCCGATAATAAGGATAAGGATCGCTCGAGTTTGAGACTAGCATTTGCGATGCGGAGTACCACGTTTCATTGGTAGGGAACATGGAGATGTTCGAAGCATGCAAATGGATATTCATAGGATGAATAGTCGAACACTACCCTATCCGGACTTTCCAAGTGGTTATCACTTATCGAGTGGATAAAGTCCGCGGTTTTGGTTGTACACCATTAGTCCTTACGACTTGAAACATCATGGAGACTCTATATGCTAGTACTGTGCTTTGACTCGTTTACCGACTCTGAGGGGGTCATCAGGTGTCGAGATTGGGTACAGTTACGACACATATAGGAGTCAATGCATTGTTGTCAAGGATTCACCACATACTTGCGAGTGTGGATATCCTATGCGATCTGAGGAGATATTAGTGTGACAAATCTCTGGCCAGAGTACTTGATGTGATTTAAGAAATGGTTTCTTAGTAGCACATGCGATGTCACTAATTTGATCTTCAAGATGTATTGCATAGTTATCGAATCTTGAGCGACTCTCGATATACCAATGGTTGTTGATTCGATCGGGATATATGGATGAAGGGACCGTACTGTACGTTAACCAAAATCTACTGGTTCTTGTAGGCACTATCAGTGATACCTAGGGAATCATGGGGCGATGTTGCTAGGCGCTTTACCATGATTCGTTGGGCAAGTCGGAAAGTGTTGTTCCGAGTCACAAGGAGTTGTGAGCCCACGGCTAGCTGTATCCCTGAACCATTGAGGGTCACACAGTGTAATGGAGTTTTAATCCCCGTTGAGATAGTTAAATTTAAAGAGTTAAATTTAATGAACTAAGGAGTTGGACTTCTTAAATAAGAGTAAGGGAGTAGGATTTCCTAAAATGACATAGGGATGGACATTTTTGGAAACCACTGAATTCGGATTCAGGAAAATTTATTTTGACTTTAAAACGTGCAGAAATGGTTTCTGTGCACATTGGTGAAATCGTTTCATCAATCGGAGTCACGATGAATTTTATATTAATTTCTGAACGAACGGGCTTTGCTTGTCGGGCCCCAGCTTATGACTAATGGGCCCTAAGGTGTTAGTGGCCTGCATTATAAATAAGTTATTTCAGTACAGAAATTACACACAACAGGTCATAATTTTTGAGAGCAAAAATCGAAAAACCCTAGCTCTCTCAAATAATATTTCGGCCGCCCCCTTGCTCTGTCACAGAGAAATTCCGGTCTGTGATTTTGAATCACAGTAAGGAATAACGAATCAAATTCGTGTATTCTCTTCGCAGAAAACTTCTGATAGATTTTCTAGTGCAATCTATCAGAGGGATTAAACCTCTGTTCGTGGACCTGATTGAAGGCGTTCATCGGTTCCAGGGAGAGACAACAAGAGCAGAATTGTTCTGTTGGTGTCCATTAATCTCGTTGCGAGATTTGAGGTAAAATTTATTTAATTGTTATTTAAATTTTACACACACGTAATTCAATCGATGAACGGTTGATACCCATACCATGGAAACGTTCCATGAAAAATTTTTAAACTTCCGCTGCACCGGGTATCAATCGTAATTGGTCTGGAAACTCGCCAGTTTTACAACAGTGGTATCAGAGCCAGGTTGCTCAGATCAATCGATTGAATTAATCAATTGTACAAAATTTTTGAGTCTCGGTTTTTGAAACAAAATAAATATTTTTAATAAAAAAATTTTTTTTTTTCCGGGGGCGAAACCCGGGCAGCGATTGGATCGCTGCCCGGAAGGGGCAGCGATGGTCGCTGCCCCCAGGGGCGGCGCACGGCGCCGCCCAAAGGGGGCGCACGGCGCTGCCCAGGGCAGCGCTGTGCGCTGCCCAGCGCAGCGCACAGCGCAGCGCACAGCGCCGCCCAGGGCAGCGCTCGGCGCCGCCCAGCGGCGGCGCCAGGCGCCGCCAGGGCAGCAAGCGTTGCTGCCCTAAGGGGGCAGCCGGGCTGCCCCGGCCCGCGCCCCGGGTGCGGGCCAACCCGGGAGTGTCCCGGGTGGCCCGCGGGAAAAATTAATATTTTATTAAAAATTAATTTTAATATGTTAAAATTTTATTTTTGGTCCGGTCAAAAATTGTTTTTGATTGGTTCACGAGATTTTGGATCGAATTGTTCGAGTCCGTAAATTTTAAAATTGATTTTGGATAAATTTGAATTTTTGGAAAATTTTAATATTTTATCCGTAAATTGAATTTTGAAATCAATTATTTTGGTACAATTGATGATAAGATATGATCTTATGATATATTAAGTAAAATATGATTTTATTTGTAAAATTGGATTTTATAGATAAAATATGATTTTATTTGATATGGAGATAAAATATGATTTTATATGTGAAATGTGATTTTATATATAAAATATGATTTTATCTTGTTTAAATTTGAATTGCCACAGCATGTTATCCAATAAATTAATTTTGAATTAAATGTTATTGGATAAGGATGATCGATTGCCATGACCAATTTTGTAGGTGTATGTTAGGAATTTACATTTTGTCTTTATTGTTGTTGGTTTTATTAATGGGCCTGGTTTATGGCCCGATATGAATGTCATATGTAATAAAAGTGGGCTTGGTTTATAGCCCGTTCCCACCCCTAAAAATGTATCCCCTACTTGTCATTGTTATTTATTGTAAATACATTAGATTTGGTGGGAGATCAAGATTTGAAGATGGTGGGCCCAGCAGACAATGAAGACTGAAGAAATGTAAATTGGAAGCATATGTAATAGGATTGCATTTGCATACTGCATATTACCTAGGATTGGACTAAGACCCGTGATTGGCAACCACGGGTCAATTAGAAATGGAATCGATCATCCTATATAATATGTGATATTATGATTGTATGCATGTTTAGACATAAATTGCGTGAATCCGGCAATGCATGCAATAAATTAAATATGATGAGACAAATATTTTATAAATAAAATCCCTCATTTTAAATATGATTTAAAATTTATATCAAGATAAATAAAGGAAATTTAAATATTGTTTAAATGTTCCTACCTTCCATCAACGGTCAATGTATGTGATGCTACCCGCGGATACGGTCCGGCTCATATTATTGGGGGGGCCCGTCCGTCGGAAAGCTGTACATTGGATCGACAAATGTTGTAAGTTGGGTGGAACTCCCATGGGATCGGCTCATATTATTGGGGGATCCACATGGCGACCGTCCATCACAACTTAATATTGATGGGTCATCTTGACATGTCACTTTAAACGGCGTCATATTATTGGGCCCTTATTGGACATGAGGTAAATACATGGGGGTTGCTTTGGAAGCAATTGGGCTCTACCTTTTGAGAATTATGGTTGGCTGATATTATTCGGGACCATAAGTTTGTCAATTGGACTCCATGTTCTCACTAAGGAAAAAGTTTCCCGTTTTCACTAGAGGGTGGTGAAATCGTTAAAATAGTGGGAGTGAGATTCATAAAATTAAATTCGCCTATTTTATGTCTTAGTAAATTGTTAAACAATCATTGATATATGTCTGTTTTTCCTTTTCAGTATTTCATACAATGAATTCGCGAAATCCTTTATTCTCGATCCTCGAACAAAACAAGCTGACTGGCGCCAACTATACGGAATGGTTCCGGAAGTTGAAGATTGTCTTAACTTCGGAGAAAATGCTCTACGTGTTAGAGAAAGCACCTCCGAAGGAAGCACCAGCTGACATAAGTCCGGAGGAATTGGCCAAACTTGATGCATGGTGTGACCATGACATCAAGACCAAATGCTATATGCAAGCCTCGATGTCTGATGAACTCCAGAGGCGATTTGAGGACACGGTGAATGCTGCTGACATTCACACGCAACTCAAGGAACTTTTTGGGGCTCAGTCGAGGGCTGAAAGGTTCTCTACTGTTAAGGAGTTGATGACGTGCCGCATGCGTGAAGGGACTTCGGTCCGTGATCATGGGGTACGAGTGATTTGGCTCATACAGAAGTTAGCGACCCTTGATTTGGTGTTGGAGCATGAACTCAATGTGGACTTGCTGCTTCTATCTCTTCCTTCTTCATTTGATGGATTCGTGATAAATTTTAATATGAACAAGATAGAGGCCACCCTTGAAGAGATGGTCAATATGCTCGTTACATATGAATCCACACTTAAGAAGGATAAGCCAGCTTTCTTGGTGGGCTCCTCATCTTCTGCTAAGAAGGGGCCAAGTATGAAGGGCAAGAAACGTTCTGCCCCACCCAAGAAAGTGGAACCCGAGAAGAAGCAAAAGACAAAGGCTTCAAACGATGGAAAATCCAAGGATGTTTGCCATTACTGCAAGAAGCCGGGTCATTGGAAGCGCAACTGCAAGGAGTATCTTGAGCAGTTGGGAACTGCAAAGGGTATGTTCTATATCGAAATAAACATGTCACTTAATACAACTTCTTGGGTATTGGATACCGGATGTGGATCTCACATTTGCAATGATTTGCAGGTGATGACAAGAAGTCGCAGGCTTAGAATGGGTGAGACCCAGCTGAGGCTCGGGAATGGTTCCAGAGTTGAAGCTACGGCCATTGGAGATGTTTGTTTGATTTTGCAGAATGGTTTTAAATTATTGTTGAGAGATGTTTTATTTGTGCCAGATTTAATTAAAAACATTATTTCTATTTCTATGCTTGATAGAGATGGTTATTCTTGTAATTTTGTGAATGGGATTTGCAATATTTACAAGAATGAATGTTTAATTGGAAATGGACAACTTGAAAACGATCTATACAATTTAAAACTAAAAGACGTTCCAGTAAATTGTATTGACAAACCGGCGACAACAAACAAAAGGAAAATCGATAGTCAAAACCCGGCAAACCTTTGGCACGCTAGACTAGGTCATATTTCCTCAAGGAGGATGAACAAGCTAGTGGGAGAGGGCATGTTTGATATGTCTGATATTAACTCTCTACCTACTTGTGAATCCTGCCTAAAAGGGAAAATGACTAAATCTCCTTTTAAGGGGAAGCCTGAACGTAGTCAAAATCTGTTGGATTTGATCCATACAGATGTTTGTGGTCCATTTAGAGTAGGGACTCAACATGGCCACACCTACTTCATTACCTTTACTGATGATTATTCTAGGTATGGGTATTTATATTTAATGAAATATAAGTCTGAAGCATTTGAAAAATTCAAAGAATTCAAGGCTGAAGTAGAAAACAAGCTAGGTAAAAGTATTAAAGCACTTCGATCGGATCGAGGTGGAGAATACTTGAGTACCGAGTTTTTGGACTATCTAAAAGAGAATGGGATTCTCTCTCAGTGGACTCCTCCTATGACACCACAGCTTAATGGTGTATCGGAGCGTCGTAATCGAACTTTGTTGGACATGGTTCGATCCATGATGAGCTTCACTGAGCTTCCACCTTCGTTTTGGGGCTATGCGCTTGAAACGGCGGTATTGTTGTTGAATAACGTCCACACTAAAGCAGTGGACAAAACACCATACGAGTTATGGAATGGCAAAGCTCCTAAGTATTCATACTTGAGGATTTGGGGATGTCCTGCTTACGTGAAGCGGACAGTGGGAGATAAGTTGGATAGTCGATCCAACTTGTGTTATTTTGTGGGGTATCCGAAGAATTCAATCGGATATTATTTCTATTATCCTGCTGAAACAAAGGTGTTTGTTTCACGGAATGCCACCTTCTTGGAGAAGGAGTTCTTATTGGATAAGAAAGGCGAGATGATGGAACTCGAAGAAGTTCGAGAAGAACCCGAAATACAAAATAACGATCCCACACCTCAGGAACCATTGCTGGACACGCCTGCACCTAGAAGATCCGAGAGGACTTCTAGACCTCCAGTTCGATATGGTCTTCTTCTTGAAGAGGGTCAAGATGAACCCGACATTGGATGTGATCCAAGAAGCTTCAAGGAAGCAATTTCTGATGCGGATTCGAATTTATGGCTTGAAGCTATGCAATCAGAATTGGATTCGATGCATACTAACCAAGTCTGGTCTTTAGTGGATCCTCCCGATGGAATTGTTCCAATAGGGTGTAAATGGATCTACAAAAGAAAGCTTGGGCCTGATGGTAAGATATTGACTTACAAGGCGCGATTGGTGGCGAAAGGTTATACTCAAAGGCAAGGAGTTGACTATGATGAAACCTTTTCACCAGTCGCAATGTTCAAGTCCATAAGAATCCTAATTGCCATAGCTGCATGGTATGACTATGAGATATGGCAGATGGATGTGAAGACTGCTTTTCTTAATGGAGACATTAAGGAAGAAATCTATATGAAGCAGCCTGAGGGGTTCACATCCATGGGAAGCGAGCATAAGGTATGCAAGCTTCAGAGATCAATTTATGGTCTAAAACAAGCATCAAGAAGTTGGAACCATAAATTTGATGAAACAATTAAAGATTTTGGTTTCATCAAGAACCCGGAGGAACCTTGCGTGTACAAGAAAGTAGTTAAGGATGCGGTGACATTCTTAGTACTTTATGTTGATGACATCCTACTCATTGGGAATGATGTAGGGATGTTGCAGTCAACAAAGATATGGTTATCAGGTAGATTTTCGATGAAGGATTTGGGTGAGGCATCCTACATTCTTGGGATACAGATCTATAGGGATAGATCTAAGAGAATGATAGGACTCACTCAATCAACCTACATCGATACCATATTGAAACGGTTTTCAATGGATGGGTCCAAGAGAGGACATCTACCCATGTGTCATGGAGTTTCTCTATCCAAGTCTATGTGTCCCAAGACTGATGCAGAGATAGAGAATATGACACATGTACCATATGCGTCAGCTATAGGTAGTATCATGTATGGGATGATATCTACCAGACCGGATGTAGCATTTGCTCTGAGTGTCACGAGCAGATATCAGTCTAATCCTGGTCAGATGCATTGGAAAGCCGTGAAGGACATTCTTAAGTACTTGCGAAGGACTAAGAATATGTTCATGGTTTATGGAGGACGAGAACTCAAACTGGAAGGCTATACCGACTCTAGCTTCCAAAGTGATGTGGATGACTCGAAGTCAACCTCTGGATTTGTGTTCATGCTCAATGGTGGTGCTGTCTCTTGGAAGAGTTCCAAGCAGGACACCACAGCGGATTCCACCACTGAGGCTGAATACATTGCAGCATCAGCTGCTGCTAAAGAGGCCGTTTGGATGAGGAATTTCGTCCAAGAGTTGGGCGTCATTCCTGAATTTGTTGGTCCAGTCCCGGTGTACTGCGACAACACGGGTGCCGTTGCTCAAGCAAAGGAACCAAGGTCTCATCAAAGATCCAAACACGTACTGAGGAAATACCACATAATCCGGGAGATTGTGGAAAGAGGAGACATCAGTGTCGAACGAGTGGCCTCTGCAGACAATATCGCTGATCCACTTACTAAGCCTTTGCCAGGACCATTGTTTGACAAACATCGCGAAGCAATGGGTCTACGTAGTATGACTAGTTGGCTATAGGGCAAGTGGGAGATTGTAAGAGTGGGTGCCCAGTGAGCCAACTGTGTGGCTATGGGCTTTGTTGACTCTTTGTATAAACAATCTTTTGTTTAATATTATTTACACTTTTATGGCAATGACTTTATATTACTTCATATTGTTATATTGTGATATACTATTGTTGTTTTGATAAAGACCTTGAATATACTATAGTGTATGTAAGATGTGGTAGAACATGGAGATGTCTATCATGAAATACATCTTATAGTCACTGTATATTCTAAAACCGTTCCTAGTCGATTGAGCCGTCCGATAATAAGGATAAGGATCGCTCGAGTTTGAGACTAGCATTTGCGATGCGGAGTACCACGTTTCATTGGTAGGGAACATGGAGATGTTCGAAGCATGCAAATGGATATTCATAGGATGAATAGTCGAACTACCCTATCCGGACTTTCCAAGTGGTTATCACTTATCGAGTGGATAAAGTCCGCGGTTTTGGTTGTACACCATTAGTCCTTACGACTTGAAACATCATGGAGACTCTATATGCTAGTACTGTGCTTTGACTCGTTTACCGACTCTGAGGGGGTCATCAGGTGTCGAGATTGGGTACAGTTACGACACATATAGGAGTCAATGCATTGTTGTCAAGGATTCACCACATACTTGCGAGTGTGGATATCCTATGCGATCTGAGGAGATATTAGTGTGACAAATCTCTGGCCAGAGTACTTGATGTGATTTAAGAAATGGTTTCTTAGTAGCACATGCGATGTCACTAATTTGATCTTCAAGATGTATTGCATAGTTATCGAATCTTGAGCGACTCTCGATATACCAATGGTTGTTGATTCGATCGGGATATATGGATGAAGGGACCGTACTGTACGTTAACCAAAATCTACTGGTTCTTGTAGGCACTATCAGTGATACCTAGGGAATCATGGGGCGATGTTGCTAGGCGCTTTACCATGATTCGTTGGGCAAGTCGGAAAGTGTTGTTCCGAGTCACAAGGAGTTGTGAGCCCACGGCTAGCTGTATCCCTGAACCATTGAGGGTCACACAGTGTAATGGAGTTTTAATCCCCGTTGAGATAGTTAAATTTAAAGAGTTAAATTTAATGAACTAAGGAGTTGGACTTCTTAAATAAGAGTAAGGGAGTAGGATTTCCTAAAATGACATAGGGATGGACATTTTTGGAAACCACTGAATTCGGATTCAGGAAAATTTATTTTGACTTTAAAACGTGCAGAAATGGTTTCTGTGCACATTGGTGAAATCGTTTCATCAATCGGAGTCACGATGAATTTTATATTAATTTCTGAACGAGCGGGCTTTGCTTGTCGGGCCCCAGCTTATGACTAATGGGCCCTAAGGTGTTAGTGGCCTGCATTATAAATAAGTTATTTCAGTACAGAAATTACACACAACAGGTCATAATTTTTGAGAGCAAAAATCGAAAAACCCTAGCTCTCTCAAATAATATTTCGGCCGCCCCCTTGCTCTGTCACAGAGAAATTCCGGTCTGTGATTTTGAATCACAGTAAGGAATAACGAATCAAATTCGTGTATTCTCTTCGCAGAAAACTTCTGATAGATTTTCTAGTGCAATCTATCAGAGGGATTAAACCTCTGTTCGTGGACCTGATTGAAGGCGTTCATCGGTTCCAGGGAGAGACAACAAGAGCAGAATTGTTCTGTTGGTGTCCATTAATCTCGTTGCGAGATTTGAGGTAAAATTTATTTAATTGTTATTTAAATTTTACACACACACGTAATTCAATCGATGAACGGTTGATACCCATACCATGGAAACGTTCCATGAAAAATTTTTAAACTTCCGCTGCACCGGGTATCAATCGTAATTGGTCTGGAAACTCGCCAGTTTTACAACAGAATTTAGTATGTTGTATATGTGAAACTTATATCTTTTACAACCACCAAGAATTTTTACGAGTCAGTTCACTTGAAACATCATATCTTCAGCAATTTATATTTTTACCATTAAATATTTTGTAACTATTCCTTAATTATACTTTAGTTTTTTTATTATATTTTATTTAAAAAATATGTAATTTATATTTTTTTAATTTTTTACCGGAACAGCCAGCCCCAGGTTAATTTTTTTTCTGACTACGTCCCTGGATTGAATATTTTTAGACTTTTAATCTCCACAAAAGTCATTAAATATTTAGAACCAATACACCCTCTAAAAGTGTATAAAACTTTTCAAGTTAGAATGCTTGGTAAAAAAGTAATTATAATACTTTTTCTCAAAATAAAATGACAATTTTTTTTTATCAAATTATTTCCCGACTACATGGCTCGATGATGTAAATAAATGTAAAAAGTGATTTTGAATTAAGCGAAAAAATTGGGCTAAGAGTGCCCGAGAAAAAAATAATTTATTTATAAAAAAATATTATATATGATAGGATCGGACACGGTGTGTAGAGGGGGGTGAATACACACTTTTAAAACATTTCTTGAGCTACAATAGCTCGGTTCTTGAAATATTGAGCACCGATGAATTAAATCGAGTTTGGCTTTCAAACCAAACGGAATACACTCAAAATAATCCTTCGTATAAACTAATTTAACATTTTGTAAATCATTTTAAAAGGATGAAAGTTGAAGTAATGAAAATGGTTTAGTTGAAGTATTTTATCAAACACTTTGAATGCAACATTTGGGTATTTTATCAAACACATAAAATACTTCAACAATGTAATCCAAAACAGTAGCAATGAATAAATGCAAGAAAGAAAGAGACTCGGATTTGCTTATGGATGTTCGGAGATTTCAACAACTCCTACGTCACCTCTTCTTCCTCCTCAGAAGGATCCACTAGAAAACTTTGATTTATACAAGCCATTTGTATAAACCTAATCCAAGACTAGGACTTACCATTGCCTATCTTAGAACTCCTAGCCACCACTCGATTGTAGGCCGCAACCTCACAATCCGCATATAGTTTTACGTCTTTATGCCAAGACTACAAACACAATCTTTAACGTCTTTGTGTAAAGACTCTCACTCAACTAATCTATGAAATACATCTCTCTTTTATATATGAGTGAGTTGGGTGTGAAGAACTTGACTTTTCACGCTCAAGAATTTTGATGGGTTCTTCACACCTTGGGCTTTGCTCTCAACTGGCTGATTTCTTCAAGTAGGCTGCCCATGCTTTGAATCTCCTTGAAAAAAGCTTGTGTTTTAACTCCAAGATGTTGTATTTATAGGCTCCAAGAGTGATATAGCCGTTATACACAGAAATAGAGCCGTTAAAATACTTTTGTACTGTTTCTGTACCTTTTCTGGAGCTATAATAAGTTCCACTAAACTGATCTTGGTAAACTGAATTTAGTGTGAAATTGGTACTGTAGCAGTTTCGGCACTGTAGCAGTTGAGCGATCTTCAGTTTAGGTGGGTAAACTACTCTTGGTCAACTTCAGTTTAGGTAGTAGTTTAGCAACTTCCGAGACATGTGATCAGACTAGCTCTGTATCTCTTGATTCGTTGATCTTTGGGCAATGTGATGAATACAAAAGTTTTAGCCCTTCCTCTTAGTTGTCGAACGCCACCAAAATCAATCAATTTAGAGTTCATATGCAAAAGTTATGCTTGAAATACCAGAGATGCTCAAAATCAGTTTAGCACAGAATCGATTGAGTGCATATGATCAGTTTAGTGCTATATCTCTTGATACGTTGATTTTTGGGAAAAGTCATAAACAGGAAAGTTGTATCCCTTGTTCTTAGATTTCCACAAAATTAGGAATCACTCAATTCGGAGTTCATATGAGAAAGTTATGCTTAATAAACTAGACTGTTGCAGAAATTCTTCTCTGCACAATTTCACTTCCGCACCAGTAACTTCAACTCCGTTTAGCATCTACTTACGATCCGATTCAGTCTTTAACTTGTGTATATGATTTGTATATCATTATCGTATGTTTCCAACTCATGGTGAATCGTTCCATTCGAATAATGGAGCTGCAAGATATGGCCAAATTACCAGAACTGCTCGAGGTAAACTGATGGTGTATTTGCTGCTAAACTGATCCGATTCAGTTTGGTATTGCGACGTCATTTTGGCAATGATAACATCCGTTTTTGCTCAACTGACGTTAAATAAATTATGTTCTAAATTTAGTTTTCTTTGCAGTAGATTTGGCGGATAATCATTTGGATCACTGAGATGTAAGATATCATTGAAACACTAGAGCTCGCCAGAAATTCAGTTTAGCTAATTTCGAGTTTTGGCTTCCAACTTGAATTATCAACTTCACACTTAGAGTAAATATGTTAGAAACACAATAACAAGTTTTGTTATCATCAAAATCAAGATTGCTTGTGTTTCAAAAATCCAACAATATATCTATATTATTAATAAAAGAAGAGACTCTAGTACTATTAATAAAACAAGATACTCTAATATCTATACTATTAATAAAATTAGAGACACAAATACAGTTAATTTTGTTGAAGCTTTTTTCAATATTCTGAAATTATTATTAATTTTTTTAGGACTTGATTTTATCTAAGGTGATAGGATAGCTAAACACACACTTGTCCATGAGTCAGCTGGGCTGCAACTGTGTTAGTTGATATTACAAGCAATTTGCAACACCCAGATTCAGCTAAGACTTACCCCACTGCTTACAACTAAAACTCCTAGACTCAACTTAAGAACTCAGTCTTCGATTGATTCTCGTGTATTACTCGACTGACTTGCTTACAACTCGACTGCTCGACTGAATTCTTCTACACAGAGTTTACAACACTAAGCTTATCTATTACATAATATTAAAACTCGATATACTTAGCACATATTAATCATATACTTGATCAAATATATCTTAAAGTGTGTTTGATCAGTTGATTTAAGTAACTCTTGATAGCTTTAGTTGACTAAGTCTGCGAGAGAATGATCGTGAAACAGTATTTCGTTGCGCTCGTATATCTTGTTCAGCTGATCTCTAAGCCTATTTATAGACATCGATTGCAACGGTAACATTATTCAAATGTCACTATTGGATATTATTGTGATCTTTTAATGTGTTTGATATTTTAATTATACCACAATTAAAAGATTAGATATATCAAAAATATTATCTCATAATATATTATTTGATATATCAAAGTGCATCCACAGTTTTGAGGTAGAGCTAGTCAGACTATACAAGGTGTCCTATAAATATAGGTAGTCTTAGTTGGCACAGATATGATTAATACACATAACCAAATATTCTCTCAGTGGTAATTCTTGGAGCATTGCAAGAATTTTAAGATGTGCACGTGATCGAAATATTATAGTAATATTTCGACGATTGCAAAAAGAACAAATTACTGTTCGTGGGATTTGTTCGTGGGACTTGCTTATAAATCGAGTCAATAATCCAACAACCGTTTGCCTTATTTTCCGCTGAAAAGATACACACAATTTATTGTTTTTGGACAATATATTCTAACGGTGGTACGAGAGCCTTCAAACGCTCGATCTCGCCGGTAAATTAATGTGCGGTGTTCCTTTTTTAGTTTTCTTGCCTGTTACAATTTGTCAGATTGTGATTGTGTAGTGATTAATTAATTCATTTGAATTTATTAATCAAATATCAATAAAGAAATATCGGTCCATGTCTTTAATTTATTCCAAAGCATATTGTTTAAATAAGGCAGGGTGAAAGGAATTTTAATTCCTAGATATTTTTTATCTTAATTATTAAATAATATTTGATTTTGCTTTCTAGACAAGTTAAAATATTTGACAAATATCTTGTGTATATTTCGAATATCTTGAGAAATATATTTTCCATGATCAATTATATCTTGATAAGGGAGTTAATAGATGTATTAAGTATTTGATATGATCAAGATATGATTTGCTAGATTTGATAGAGTTTTATTTCTACTTAAACATCTTTTCTTATTCGTGTAGAACTCTATCTAAGGAAACCTTCAAGACTTGGATGCTAATCTATAAAGGGAGGTTTTCACGCACAAGAGAAGTAATGCTTCAGATGTACAATTCTCTGTTCATAATCTGAAGAATTCCGTTGAAGAATTTGAAGATTCTGAAACAAGATTTTGCAACCTTCGTTGTTGCTTGTCCCCGTGTTGCCGTTCGTGTTGAAGACATTAGAGACAACACTGTGAGAACTGTGTTGTTGAAGATATTTTCGTGTCTCTTCAATTTAGGCTATGGGAGTTGCATCTATTGTTTTTACTCTGATTTATTTAAGATGCATGTTTGATTTCTCAACTTGTTGAGAAATTTAGGATTTAATGATTTTTCGTAAAATCACTAGTATTGATTTGTAAGACTGATCTTATTTTTTCTAGAGATATTTAGCCCTAAGGCACCCGCACGAGTTTTTATACTTGTGCAAAATTATTTACTTGTGTTTTATTTACACTTTAAATTTTCGCTGCATTGTGTTGTTGTAGGTGATACAACACTAAGAACAACACTGCCTGTGTTCACATAACAAACCACGTACACCGTTTCTTTTACGTGGAATCAGAGCCACCACTTGACTTTACTAAGTGTGTTCCTGGTTTTTGTTACAGGTTTGTTATGGATACTCCGTACTCCAATGTTGCAATTCGTCCACTTATTTTGGATGGGACAAATTACGGCCCTTGGAAATTGAAGATGAGCATATAAATTCAATCCATTGAGTCCAGGGCCTGGCAACGTGTTCTTGATGGTTGGTCACCGCCTATGAGAGATGATGAAATACCCGGACCAAATCCAAGAGCACAATGGACAGCCGATGAAAACATTGCGGCTATTTATAATGCAAAAGCTCTTAAATCTTATTTTTACCTCTGTTAATATGAACATGTTTAATTTGACTGGTACTTATATTTGTGCAAGGTATGCTTGGAAAAAACTTCAAACTCATTGTGAAGGCTCGAAAAGTGCCAAAAAGACAATGATGCGTCTCATAACCTCAAAATTTGAGAAAATGAGAATGGAAAAAAACGAGACCATCATGCAATACAACACTAGATCGAAGTGTCTTGCAAACGAAGCCTCTGTTCTTGGTGATCATATTTTGAACGACAGACTTGTCTCCAAAGTGCTTCGTTCTGTCCCTAAAAGATTTCACACCAAAGTTTGTGCTATAGATGAATCCAAAGATACATCTATAATGGGTTTGGATGAGTTGATAAGTTCTCTTCGCACATATGAGATGGAGATGAAAGCCGAAGATGACACTAAAGGTAAGTCTATTGATTTTCAAGTATCTAATGATATTTACAATGATTTTTCTGAAGTACAACAGGAAGTGAAGGAATCTGATCTTGAAGAAGATTCTATTGCCTTGATTTCGAAAAAATTCACTGATTATCTCAAGGTAATGAAAGAAAAGAAGGATGTGAAAGGTGCACAACCTTCGAAATTTCCTAGATTGCCTACTTCAGAGAAGCCTCAAAAACCTGCTACTACTCGAGGACCTCGTCAAAGGTATGAAGGTAAGATTCAGTCCTCAAGTAAAATTTTTGATAATGTTCAATGCAGGGAATGTAAGGGATATGGAAACTATGAATATGCGTGTGCCAATCGCCTTCGTAAAGGTATGAATGTTTCTCTGAGTGATGATGATTCTGATGGAAAACAGGAAAAGGCTGAACAGGCAAATCTCATATCTTTTACTGCTTTGCTGGAAAGTAAGAAAAATTTTCAGATTAATCCACTTGGTGTTGGCTCCGGTGTTGCAACACCTGGACACAACACAGTTCAAAAATCTGTATGTTTTGTTGTTTATAAATTTGATAATTCCAGTGATCATGAAGAATAGATAGCTGAAGCATATACTCTAGAAGGTATACAGAAAATCTATGAGGAGTTGTACTGTGATTGGATCAATAGGAATCAGTTGAACACAACTCTCTCTAAAGAGAATACAAAATTGAAAGCTGTTGTGGCTAGGCTAGAGGTTCTCATGAGCAAGAAAGATCTGGAATTAGGGTTGCTAAATTCAGAACTTGAAAGAGCAAAAACAACTCCTGCTAGATTTAATTCCAGTACAAGCAAACTTGATTCTCTTCTGACTATGGGCAAAGATGATAAGTTTGGACTTGGTTTTACAGATAGTGTGTTTGAAATAGGCGAATCTTCTAAATCACCAGTGTTTTTGAAGGAAGGTAGCAGTAACACTTCTAACCAACCTTCAGTGGCTTCCCAAGGTAAGAAACCTATACCAGAGAAGATTGTTTCTGTCCCAAAGCCAAAACAATGAAAGCGTCCTTTTGTGTGTCTGTCTCAAACCTGGTCACATCATGCCTTTTTGTTGTAAGCTTAAGAATGAATATATTTTGTGGGAATCTAAGCAGGTGTTGCCTCCCGTGTTGCACAACACCAAGCGCAACACTGGAAAAAAAGGACCCACTGTGAATAAAGTTTGGGTACAAAAGTCTGATGTTAAAAGTTTTGTTATTTATACTTCCTTAAAAGCTAACACTACAGGAAATTGGTAGTTTGATAGTGGAAGCTCTCGGCATATGACAGGTTTGAAAGATCATCTCACGGACTACATTGAACAAAATGGTGGCAGAGTGAACTATGGAGGTGGTGCAAAAGGAAGAATTGTTGGCAAAGGAACACTCAATGTGGAAGGGTTTCCAAAGCTTCATAATGTCTTACACGTTGAATGACTTAATGCGAATTTAATTTAAAATTAGTCAACTGTGTGATGATGACTTATATATGAAGTTTGATAAGAATAATTGTGAAGTTTTTGATAATGCTAATCGATGTGTTATGACAGGTACAAGATCAGTTGATAATTGCTACCAACTCGGTGAGAAATTGCATATAGACACTCAAAGCTTGATGAGTTTAGTCTATGACATCAAAAGATTGGACATGTGAATTCAAGACATTAAAAAACTTGAGTAAGTTTGAATCCGTCAGAGGACTTTCAAATTTAAAGTCTAGTGTCCCATACATTTGTGGTGAATGCCAAAAAAGTAAGCAAACCCGTATTTCGCACCCTGTGTTACAACACTGCGGGACAACACTGTGTCTTGAACTTTTGTATATGGATTTGATGGGTCCTATGGAAGTTGAGAGTTATGGAGGTAAAAAGTATTCTTCGGTATGTATTGATGATTTTTCTCGTTTTACATGGGTGAGATTTCTTAGAGAAAAATCAGACACTTTTGATATTTTTAAGAAGTTATTTACTAAGATTACTAACCTACATACTTTTTCAGTAGCAAGGATCAGAACTAATCATGGAAATGAATTTGAGAACTCATCTTTTCTTCTTTGTGTGATAAGAAGGGCATTTCACAAGAGTTCTCCGCTCCAAAAACTCCTCAACAGAACGGAATTACCGAAAGGAAGAATAGGACGTTGTAGGAGATGGCTAGGGTGATGATGAGCTCAAAAAATATCTCCAAGAGATTTTGGGCAGAAGCATTGAACACAACGTGTCATATTTCCAATCGTGTTTATTTGAGAAGTGGTTATTCGATGACTTCCTATGAAATCCTCATGGAAAAGAGGCCAAATCTCAATTAGTTTCATATTTTTGGCTGTTTGTGTTATGTTTTAAATGATAGAAATCAACTAGCAAAATTTGATTTCAAGAGTGATAAGTGTTTGTTCCTTGGTTATTCTACTAATAGTCGTGCATATAGGATGTATAACCTTAGGACCAGAACAACTATGAAATCTATTAATGTTGTTTTTGATGAAGGTGCAGATCTCAAAGGGAAAACTGCTGTTGAAGGCTTGTTGGAAATTCCTCTCGAAGAACACAGTGTTGTCCCGGATGTTACAACAACAAACACAACACTGTTTCCTCCAGAAACTGTACATGAAGAAAATTCTCAAAATGATGAGGAAACTGAGGTAATTACTGAAAAAGACATTCCAAGTAAGATACAGAAGAATTATCCATCATCACAGATTATTGGCAAACCCGAGCTAAGGACAAAGTTTAATACCGCAAGATGGTTGGGTTAGTATGCATGAGTTCCGTGTACTCACAGGTAATGCATTCTTGTTTTGTCTCCAATATTGAACCCAAGAATGTCAATGATGCTTTGAATGATGAATTTTGGATAAATTCCATACATGAGGAACTTGAGTAATTTGTCCAAAATGATGTGTGGTTTTTAGTTCCACCTCTTGATCATGGTAATATCATTGGTACAAAATGGATTTTCAAAAATAAAACCGATGAATCAGGAAACATCATTAGGAACAAAGCAAGGTTGGTTGCTCAAGGGTATACGTAGGTTGAGGGGGTTGATTTTGATGAGACCTTTGCTCCCGTTGCCCGCATTGAGTCAGTTCGACTATTTATAGCTATTGCATGTCATATGGATATAAAACTTTACCAAATGGATGTGAAAAGTGCGTTTTTGAATGGTATTTTAAATGAGGAAGTGTATGTGAAGAAACCCAAAGGCTTTGAGGTTCCACACCACTTGGATCATGTTTACAAGTTGAAGAAGACACTTTATGGCTTGAAGCAAGCTCCACGAGCTTGGTATGGTAGGTGGACCGAGTATTTAATCGAAATTGGCTTCAAACGAGGTGAGGTTGACAAAAACCTTTTTATTCAAAAGGCCATAGGTGAAATTCTTATTTGTCAAGTTTATGTGGATGACATTATCTTTGGCACTTCTTCTCAAAAGCATGTTGATAGCTTTGTTGAATGCATGTCTTCTACTTTTGAAATGAGTATGGTAGGAGAATTAACTTACTTTCTTGGATTGAAAGTTAAGCAATCAAGTGATGGTATTTTTCTCTGTCAAAGTAAGTATGCAAAAAATTTGGTGAAAACATTTTACAAAGAGAATGTTAAGAACATGAAAACTCCAATGGGCTCGAGTGAGAAATTGGGAAAAGACAGTGTTGCGGCTGGTGTTGACAACACCATGTATCACAACATGATAGAGAGTCTTTTGTATTTGACTGCTAGTCGTCCTGATATCATGTTCATTGTATGTTTATGTGCTAGGTACCAATCTGATCCAAAGGTAACCCATTTAAAAGTTGTTATGAGAATTTTGAAATATGTTTCGGGTACGTTGGATATGGGATTGTGGTATACGAGGGAAACCAACACTAACCTTGTAGGTTTTAGTGATGTTGATTGGCCTGGTGATGTTAATGATAGAAAGAGCACTACGGGTGGGTGTTTTTATCTTGACAATAATTTGTTTTCATGGTATAGTCGTAAGCAAAATTGTGTGTCACTTTCGACTGATTAATCTGAATATGTGACAGCCGGAAGTTGTTGTTCACAACTTCTTTGGATGAACCAAATGATTGAAGATTATGGTTTTAAGAGTGAACCCCCCATTGTTTATTGTGATAATTAGTGCTATTGATATATCAAAGAATCCTGTTCAACACTCACGCACAAAAAACATTGACATTCGTCATCATTTTATTCGAGATTTGGTATAAAAAGGTATGATTCGAATGGAGTTTGTTGGAACCAATAACCAATTGGCAGACATTTTTACTAAAACATTAGATTTTGAGAGATTCTCAACCCTTTGGAGGTATCTCATCATGTGTGCATTATAATCCTTTGCATGTGTTGTCTTCGGTCTTACAACACCACCGAAAACACTGTTGTTTTTATTTTCATGCATTTTTAGGATTTTAGGCATTCTGCAATCACTCTTTTATGTGTAGTGTTTAAATCTCTGTTACAGTGATTCAATTGATGCCAAGTTTTTCTGCAAATTTTTTTAAGCACATTGACCCTCTTGCTTTTGAACTCTGACTAAACCACTAAGTAGTTGAGGGATGTACGTGTATTCCATGTTCTTGTTCCATGTGAAAGGTGGTTTCGCAAATTCAGTGTTCAGCTTTTTATCAAGTTTGTTGACCAATGTCATAAATACAAACTTTATAAAAAATCGGAAGAAAATGGAAAAATCAACCTAATTGTGTCCAATGAAGACTGTTCTTTTAGTGTGCAGGCTACCTCTTCTAGAAATTTTCTAAAATCAAGGGTAATCAAGTGTGCAGGTTTCAAATACTTTTGAAAAACTTTGATGTTGTTGATGATGTTGTCAACACGAGAGACAACACTATACTTTTGAACATATCATTTGCTTGTAATTGAATTTTTATTTTTATTTTACACTTTGTTTTAGGCATAAAATAGGTCACGCATATGCATTTTGTTAATAGGGATCTGTTTTTTTGGGTAAGGCTCCAAAAAGACAAAATTCAATGAATTGCCCTATTTACTAAAAACTTGAATTTTGGTGAGTGATTTTTGTTTCAGTGGAGTCAAGCTGATGTAGAGTTAATTATGGGATATTTGGGTTGAAATATATATCTCGGATTATTGCCTTATTTATGGGTTTTTATTTTCGGATTTTTGGTCGTTCGAAAAAGTTACTGTTAGTAACTTGGAGAGACAAGGACTTAGGGTAATTATGAATTTGTTAGAGGAAAAATATTACCGTTTGAGATCAGATTATTTCCTTATTTAAGGAGATTTGATTCTATCTTTTTCTATATCTATCTATCTCAAACCTGTTCTATTTACGTGTTCTCTGCAAACCCTATACCCTTTACGCTCTCAAATTCTCTTTTTCAATGGCAGGTTTTGATCCCCAAGACATTCAAAGTGAGATGGGTCATACAGAACCCGATGTTGCTGCCGGTGTTGCAACACCGAAAAACCCATCCATGGCTCCGTCTCTGCCGATCATTCCAGTTCCCATGGAACCTGTTCCTCTCGCTACAATCATGCCCGGTGAACCTGGAAACGAGATCGATGTGGAGAATTTGCCAAATTTTGATGTTCTGAACCATGTTCATCCTCATCCACCGATAGTCCGCAGATCAAAAAGGTAAGAAGGCTATGATCCCGAATTTACTCAGTCCAAGCGATTTTACAAGGGTCCGCGCATATCTATGGATGAAGAAGATCGAAACTCTGGTGATGATTCAGAGGATGTTGATTATGAATTTGTCGCGAGGAAGAAACCCTCACCCTCTGCATCCGCCTCTGCCTCCTCTCCGACTGTTGAATCTGCATCTGAGAGCAGTGATTCAAGTTTTTCTGATGAGATTCCTCTTCCTGCTCAAGCAAAAAAAGCAAACTCTTCACAACCTGCTCCTAACGAGACTCCTTTTTCTGATGAAGATGACACTTTGGCACAAATTTTGGAGAGTCTCAAGCAAGGAAAGGTTTCGCCCTCTACCCCCACAGGTCATCAATCTGATGATGAACCTGATACTGAGATGATGGAGGAGTTTGCCTATGGAAAAGCACATCATGATACTGATAATTCCTCCTATTCCTCCTCTACCGATTTTGATGCTGAATCTTCTGATGAGAATGCTGATATTGATGAAGAAGAAGATTATGAGAGTGTTTCCAGCATGGATGCTGATGAAGAACCTCTGGAGGCAGAGGATATTTTAGCTGCTGAGGACAGTGTTGCAGTTGGTGTTTTCAACACCACATACAACACTGTTAATGAGGAATATGACATAGATTCTGCTCATTCTCTCATGTTTTATTCTGGAGAAGCCACTGCTGTTTGAACTATCTTCATTCATAGAGGACTGCTGGATGAGAGAAACATTGATGTGAGTTCCTATGATAGGTACAATGTCATTGATTTTCTTAAGCTTCGCAAGCTCTATTATACTGTCATTGCTGTTGTGCCATATTGCAAGAAGCTTATTCTAGAATTTTATACAAATCTCACTGCTCCGGTTGGAGATCTAGAATCTGCCAAATATGGCCTTGTCTATCTTCGAGGAATATTGTTTGCGTTTACTCCGTCAGTGATTAATATCCTATACTCTACTCCGGTTGTTGAAGATGGTGTTCATCCTTATATTAATACAGTGATATCATTTTTTACTGGTGGATTGGCCACAAGTTTCTCCGATCACTTCTCGGCGGCCAAGCTCACCTCATTTTACTCTGCTTTGCACAAAATTTCTGTGCGTAATTGGACACCCTCAACTAACTCTAATGTGATAACAAGACCACAGGCATTCATTATACATGCCATTGGCACAGACGGTGCTTTTAATTTTGGGAGAATGATATTTCGGACAGTGATGCAGTTTGCTGATGGAGGTCCGAAATCCACCAAACTACCGTTTCCCTCCTTGATTTATGGTCTTTTGGAATAACAGGGATTCATTCGAAATATCACTGAAGAACTCTCTGAACTCCCTGATGAGTTGAATATCGCAGCTGCACTTCTGAAAGGAAATAGGAAGATTGATCTTCCTTGGAGTGAAGGTAGTCACAATGCTACTGCTGATACTGCTGATGTTGCACTTGGTGTTTCCAAAATGGGTGACAACACTGAAGAAACAGTGCCTATCAGTACTCCCTTGGAATTCACCACTGCTACTATTCAGCTCTTGATGACTCGTGCTGAGGAGAAGATTGCTCAAGCGCAGGAAGACATTTCCTTTTATAACACAGTCTTGGCTGATTATCGAAGAAAACTTGGCATTTTTGGCCAAACGGGGGGAAATAGTGCACAAGTTGATGAAGCTGGTCCATCTGGGACTAAAAATGATGATGAAGAAGCTACTGATCAAGAGAGTTCACATATTGATAGTGATCACTTTTAGTTTTTGCTTCTTCCCTTAATTGATGCTTCATTGTTTAGCTTCATCCTTTTGTTTAATATAACTGTTTTTGGTTGCTCTAGTTATGTGCTTTATTGCTCTAATATATTCTAACTAGGCTAACACCTTCTAACCCTCTTATGCTCTTAATATGATTTATAGAATCCCTAACTCATGTTTCGTGTTATCCTTGGTGTTTTCAACACGAGGGACAACACTTCAGGGGGAGACTTAAAATTCAGGGGGAGAAGGATTTTTAAACTCAGGGGGAGTTTATGATTATTCTTACTTGTGCGATGTTTTGTCCAGAAAGCAAAAAGGGGGAGATTGAAAGAAATTTTAATTCCTTGATATTTTTTATCTTAATTATTAAATAATATTTTATTTTTCTTTCTAGACAAGTTAAAATATTTGGCAAATATATTGTGTATATTTCAAATATCTTGAGAAATAGATTTGCCATGATCAATTATATCTTGATAAGGGAGTTAATAGATATATTAAGTATTTGATATTATCAAGATATGATTTGCTAGATTTGATAGAGTTTTATTCCTACTTAAACATGTTTCCTTATTCGTGTAGGACTCTATCTAGGGAAACCTTCAGGACTTGGATGCTAATCTATAAAGGGAGGTTTTCACGCACAAGAGAATTAATGCTTCAGACGTACAATTCTTTGCGCATAATCTGAAGAATTACATTGAAGAATTTGAAGATTCTGAAGCAAGGTTTTGCAAACTTCATTGTTGCTTGTCCTCATGTTGCCGTTCGTGTTGAAGACATCAGAGACAACACTGTGGGAACTGTATTGTTGAAGATATTTTCATGTCTCTTCAATTTAGGCTACGGGAGTTGCATCTATTTTTTTACTCTGATTTATTTAGGATGCATGTTTGATTTCTCAACTTGTTGAGAAATTTAGGATTTAATGATTTTTCGTAAAATCACTAGTATTGGTTTGCAAGACTGGTCTTATTTTTTCTAGTGATATTTAGCCCTAAGGCACCCGCACGAGTTTTTATACTCGTTCAAAATTATTTACTTGTTTTTATTTACGTTTTTCGGCTGCTCTCTATTGTTGTTGGTGATAAACACTAAGAAAAACACTGCCTGTGTTCACATAACAAACCACGTACACCATTTCTTTTACAGGGGATGCGCAAGAAACATAGCAGCCGAGCCGCCGTCTTGGAACATTGATTCGCACACCATTCTGCAAGCAAGGAGCCGTGGATCCACGAGAATGATGTTATGGTGAAAGATCAACGAGGCGGCGCAAGGCGGTGGTAACGGAGAATCCTAGCGATTGCAAGGAGGCCGATGACCACCACTAGATTTGTTGTAGAAAAGCATGTAGTCACGAGGAAGAAGCCATAGAATTGTAGCAGCATCGCGCGACTGTAAATCGCGGCAGCGGGGCGTGATGGAAGTGGGGAGAACTCTAGCGGCGAAGTGCTGGCGGCAGGAACCCCAAATTTTGGGGTAATGACAGCTTGTTTTTTTTAGGGCTATCGTAAAATTAATTTTTGGGGCAGACCCAAATCAAGTTATGATCTAGTTTTTTTTCAATATGGATCAATTCTTTAAATGGGACCCTAACGCAAGGATAGTCTATTGTTGTTTCAATATAGATTAAATATTATGCATGAAATAATTTTATTTTAAGATTGGTAATTTTTATTAGGATTTTTACTTCGGAGGGAGATGATTAGTAGATATTAATTGGAGCAAAATTTTTGATCCTAATGAATTAAAGAAAATAATAAATTTACTTGAATTGGAAATAAAAGTTTATCTAATATAAACAAGTACTTAGTAAAATTTTGTGCGGTAATGGATACCCAAGTATCTTTCGTTGACTTTCATGTTAAAAAAAAACTAGATGGCCAGAATTATGCTATGTGACATAGAAAAATGCAGTATTTGCTCCACAAAGTAAAAACCCTAGATCATCTCACCAAATATATGTCTAAGCCGGTTGAACCATGTAACGACCCAAATTATCTTAATTGACTTTATTTGAGATAATCAGTGATTTCAGAATTCGTGATCGGACTTTTTATTGATTAGGGACTATTTTGAAATTTTTGGAATTTTCAGGGACTAAAATGAAAAATGAGGATTTGTTATAACCTAGAGGCTTTGTCTAAGTCTCTCATTTCTCTTCCATCATCCCTCCCAACCGATTCCTCCATAGATGGACGCCCAAAGCTTTTCCTAAGCTTTGTGATTTCATTTTCTGATCGATCCGTAATAGAATTTATTTCTGAAGTGATATTTGCAGTCACAACATTGAGAGCTTCGTTCTATCGTAAGTTTCTCTCCGATCAGATATGTTTTATTTTTCGGATGTAGTTGGAATTTGATTATTTTCGGGTATGATGTTCTTGAGATTATTCTTATCGTTTATTCTCAGATTGAATTGAAATAGAGCATCGTTCGGAATTGTTATGATTTTTAGAAGCATATTTCGAAATGTTGGGTTTTGATATGTGTTGGATTTGAGTTTAAATGTTTGAATGATGATTTATATGAGTTGTTTGGATTGATATTATGTTGTCTGCGTTTCCGGTTTATCAGAATATAGCCGTTATGTTGTCAGTTTGAGTTTCGGGATATCATTTCTATTGATTTGATTATACCGAGTTTGATGAGGTTTTGCTATCGATATTGATCATGTGACTTCTTCTATTCGATTGATTCGAAGTCCTTGGAGTTGCGAGATTGCAGCTTAGATCATTTTGGAAGATTGAGCCGGTATAGTATCGACTTCTTACTTATCGATCGTAGAACTTGAATAGTTATTGAATTGAGAATTTTTGTTTTACAGATTGAAGATTGTGAAACGACGAGAAGGTATAAGACGACTTTGGAATGGAATAGGATGATTAACTCGATTCCGGATTGAATCGAGTGTCCTAAAAGAAATCATATACTTGCATGTTTATATGCTTATTGAACTTATGATTGAATTGATATTTGAGTGCATGCGATTTCATGTAACGCCCCGATTTTATCTTAATCGGCTTTATTTGAGATAATCGGAGATTCCAGAATTCAAGAGCCGACTTGATTTTGATCAGGGTCCTTTTTGCAAATTTTGGATTTTTGAGGGACTAAAATGCAAATTTGGACTTAAATAGATATTTAAGCAAGTGTTGACTCTTTTCCTTCACTTCATCTCCTCCCTCACGCCTCCTCCCTCCATTGAAGACGCCTCAAACCCATTTCAAGCTTTTAGATTTCTCCCCGAGCTCGATCCGTCCGTTGGAAATTATTTTTGAAGGCAGATTAGCGATCACGGCTGCGAGAGCTTCGTTCTATCGTAAGTTTTTCTACGATCAGGTTCTTTCTAATTTTGGGATGTCGTTAGAATTGATTGAGTTTGGAGTATGTTGTTCTTGGCGGAGTTCTGATCGTTTATTCTCTGTCAGTTTCGAAATAGAGCGTCGTTCGGATTTGTTATGAATTTTGGAAGTTTATTCGAAAAATGGGATTTTGTGATTTGTTGGAATTAGATTGTTTTGGTTGAATGTTGATTGATATGAGTTGTTTGGCTTGATATTATGTTGTCTGCATTTCCGGTTTGATCAGATTATAGCCGTTATGCCGTCGGTTTGAGTTTTGGATTGTTTATCGGTTCGAATTGTTGAGCCAAGCCTTTGTTTGAGTTGTATGTTAATCTCGAGCCCTTATTACTTCTTGTACAGATTGATTTTAGGCCAGTGGAGTTGCGAGATTTCAGCTTTGTGCAACTTGGAGATTGGAGCCGGTATCGTATCGATTCTCTTATTATCGATTGAGGCTGTTTGATTGAATCTTGTTTGAGGAATCGTTGTTGTTTCCAGGTTGGAGCATCGACGTTGTTGAAAAGAGGTAAAAGATGACTTAGATTGGAATGGAACGTGTGACTCGAATCCGACTTGATTCGAGTGTTCCGAAGAATCACATACTTGCATGTTATTTGCTTTTACTTGAATTTAGTTGATTGAGTTATGTTGCATTGCATTCATCTTGAGCCATGAATCTTTGATTTGAGTAGCGGGCAGGACGGCCCTTGTTGATGATAGACGTTTTGGGGATTATATTGTGAGTGGCCTGGGTGTATCCGTTTCACCTAGTGCTAGAATACTCCTTATAGTTGCACCAAAGTCTAGAGGATGGAGATACGTAGCACCACCTCGATCGGGAGAGTCGGTGAGTCGTTTACGTGATCTCGTCCTCGGGATCCCAAAAGCAAAAGCAGCAACTCTTTTGATTATCCGACTTGATAATCCCAGATTTTAAAGACATGCATTGCATTTATGCATATGAATTGAGTTTTAGATATTCTTGGGGAATTTCATGATTGTTAATTGATTATTTGGAAGTTGATGCATTTCGTTTGGAATGCTTGTCTGCTATTGCATGTTGTCTCTTTTTACTGGGAATATTATTCTCACCGGATTATCCGACTGTTGTCTTTGTTTGTATGTGTACTTGGCAACAGGTGGGGCAGGACCGAGTCAGAGGCAACATGGCTAGGTGGTTGAGATGATAGACGTGAGGCCTTGTTGTTTTAGAAGTCGAATTTTGTAATCGAACTTAGATTGTATTCGAACTCGATTTGTATTTGGATTTTGGAACTTAGAATTGATGCATGTTCTACTCTTTCTTGTAATTGAATACTTCGTTGTTGGAAAAATGTTAGTTGGATCATGTCGAAGCCTTTCCGGGTGTCGGATTGCACTTTTGGAGCCTTATTTTGAGCTAAAACAGCAGGCCATGCGCGCCCGCGCCTGGTGAGGAGCGCCCGCGCGTTCTACTCCCTTTCTCGAAGGCCCGGGCAGGGCTGTATGCGAGCCCGCGCCTCGGGTGGCGCGCCAGCGCGTCACCCTGTGTAAAAAAAAAAAAAAAAAAAAAAAAACTTTGCTTTTAATCTTAGATCTTGTATGCGTGATTATTGTTTATTCTGAGATTAGATGATTAGAATCGAGGTCTCACATTAAGTGGTATCAAAGCGATAAGATTCTTGGACTGAATTTAGTAGTGAGCGGGGTAGATCGAGTCCGCATGAATTGATTCTCGCATGTGATTGAGTTATTTAAATTGATTTATTTAAATACCATGCGAGCATGCTTTGTTGTTGAGAATTACTTGATTTACATGATTTTGTGATTTGAAATATGAAGCATGAATTATTTGAGATATGAACTGTATTTCACCTGTATCCGGAATTCTGAGAGGTTGCAAGGGCACCGAATTGCAGCGATTGAGATATCTTGTGTCCTAACCTTTGATTATCAGATGGGTCCTCGACGAGTTATTAATAGGAATCCACCGCCAGTTATTCCTACAACTGAGCAAGCTAGTACTGAAACGGTAGAGATGGATGCTTCAGCGACGCCTATGGAAACCTTGCTGAAAAGATTTCAGTCGTTCAATCCGCCGTTGTTGATGGGTTCAGAAAATCCAGTTGACTGTGAGAGTTGGTTGGATGATATCGATCAGTTGTTCGATTCCATCGATTACACAGATGACCGTCGAATCAGGTTAGTCATTCATCAGCTTCGTGGGGTTGCTAAGAGTTGGTGGATCATGACGAAGAAAGCAATGGAGAATAGAGGTACGGAAGTTACTTGGACTCTTTTCAAATCGGAATTTTATAAGCGGTTTTTCCCTATCTCGTATCGCAAAGATAAGGGAGCAGAGTTTGCCAACCTGAGGCAAGGGAATCTGAACATTGAAGAGTACGTGGCTAAGTTCGATAGTCTGTTGCGTTTTGCACCGCTAATTGCCGGAGATGAAGAAGCTAAGGCAGATCAGTTCATCAATGGTTTGAACCCTGACGTCTTCACGTTGGTAAATACCAACAGGCCTAATAACTTTGCGGATGCCATGAATCACGCAAAGGGAGCAGAAGCAGGTTTGTGGAGACAGAGAGGAAATCAGTTTGTGCCTCAGCAGCAGCAAGGACAGTTTCAGGCACAATCTTCTCAATACCAAAACCAACCGTTCCATTACCAAAATCAATCCTTTCAGTTTCAGAACCAACCACCGAGTTCTGAGGGTGGTAGCAGTGGAGGTAACAGGAAGGATTACTATCTCCCGAAGGGAAAGCAGTTTAAGAAGAACGGAACCAGTTCTTCGATCTCTAGTGGTTCGAGACAGTATGGATCGGGACAGAGTTCGGGAAAGTCAGGCATGTCTTGTGCCAACTGCGGAGGTCGTCACTCCAGTGATCAGTGTAGAGGTATTTTTGGAAGTTGTCATATTTGTAACCAGGTGGGGCACTTTGCAAGAACGTGTCCTCAGCGTGTCCCTGAGCAAGCACAGAGTGGAAAATTCTTGAGACAGACAGCTCAGCCTCAGCAGCAAGCACCTTCTGTTCACTCTTTCCAACCTCAGCAGCAGAATAGGCAGGAAGGTAATCAGTATGGAAGCCAGCCTCCCAGACAGTAGGCACGAGTCTTTGCTTTGTCTGAGGATCAGCAGACTCAGGCTGCACCCGATAATGACAAATCAGGTAACGTTCGATATTGAGTTTCCTATTCTTATTGGACTGTTAGATACTGGCGAATCTCTTGCCTTCTTATTGAAGAATCTGTATATGTTTAACGTGCCTCTTTTAATTGTTGAATCGTTCGAATTGATGAATACTCCAGTAGTGTTGTTAACTGCTGTTAACCGGATCTTTCAGAAGAATTAGTTGAGATTTGGGATTCTTATCGTTGATTTCTTATTTTTTTTTTTTGAAATGAGAATTGTACTGATCTTTCAGAGCTTTTGAGAATCGTATAGCAGATGTTTGTGCCGAGCAGTTGTATGTTTTCTTCGATGTCTGAATTCTTTTGGATCGAATGGCCTTCTTCGATTGTATGATTTGATGTCGGAGTTTATGCCTATCAGTGATTTCTTCTTATCGAGATTTTGAGATGTATTCTTATTCAGAGGAATCGTGCTATAGTCTAGACACGAGACAGCTGAAGACGCTCGAGACTCAATGTCTGAATCTGGACTTTAAGCTCGCAGCGATCTTATTGATTAGAAGATCTGTTATCTATTATCTTATGAGGAAATTTTCGTGATCTGTTCTAATCTTAAGAGTTGGAGTAATTATTTTAGCAGACGGAACTGATTTGAAAGCAGAGAAGAAGATTCCCGTTGATTGCAGGTGATTTTCTGTGTCACTTGTTTTGGAACCAGAGATGAGTCGAAGTGTGACTGAGCATAGTAGGATTTTCCAACGAATAGGAGTCGACTTTTGTTTGACGGACTTAAAGGAGTAGTTTTGAGAGTCACAGTTTGTGTTGGAATCGTGTTGATTTCGAGGACGAAATCTTTTCTTAGAGGGGGAGAATTGTAACGCCCCGATTTTATCTTAATCGGCTTTATTTGAGATAATCGGAGATTCCAGAATTCAAGAGCCGACTTGATTTTGATCAGGGTCCTTTTTGCAAATTTTGGATTTTTGAGGGACTAAAATGCAAATTTGGACTTAAATAGATATTTAAGCAAGTGTTGACTCTTTTCCTTCACTTCATCTCCTCCCTCACGCCTCCTCCCTCCATTGAAGACGCTTCAAACCCATTTCAAGCTTTTAGATTTCTCCCCGAGCTCGATCCGTCCGTTGGAAATTATTTCTGAAGGCAGATTAGCGATCACGGCTGCGAGAGCTTCGTTCTATCGTAAGTTTTTCTACGATCAGGTTCTTTCTAATTTTGGGATGTCGTTAGAATTGATTGAGTTTGGAGTATGTTGTTCTTGGCGGAGTTCTGATCGTTTATTCTCTGTCAGTTTCGAAATAGAGCGTCGTTCGGATTTGTTATGAATTTTGGAAGTTTATTCGAAAAATGGGATTTTGTGATTTGTTGGAATTAGATTGTTTTGGTTGAATGTTGATTGATATGAGTTGTTTGGCTTGATATTATGCTGTCTGCATTTCCGGTTTGATCAGATTATAGCCGTTATGCCGTCGGTTTGAGTTTTGGATTGTTTATCGGTTCGAATTGTTGAGCCAAGCCTTTGTTTGAGTTGTATGTTAATCTCGAGCCCTTATTACTTCTTGTACAGATTGATTTTAGGCCAGTAGAGTTGCGAGATTTCAGCTTTGTGCAACTTGGAGATTGGAGCCGGTATCGTATCGATTCTCTTATTATCGATTGAGGCTGTTTGATTGAATCTTGTTTGAGGAATCGTTGTTGTTTCCAGGTTGGAGCATCGACGTTGTTGAAAAGAGGTAAAAGATGACTTAGATTGGAATGGAACGTGTGACTCGAATCCGACTTGATTCGAGTGTTCCGAAGAATCACATACTTGCATGTTATTTGCTTTTACTTGAATTTAGTTGATTGAGTTATGTTGCATTGCATTCATCTTGAGCCATGAATCCTTGATTTGAGTAGCGGGCAGGACGGCCCTTGTTGATGATAGACGTTTTGGGGATTATATTGTGAGTGGCCTGGGTGTAGCCGTTTCACCTAGTGCTAGAATACTCCTTATAGTCGCACCAAAGTCTAGAGGATGGAGATACGTAGCACCACCTCGATCGGGAGAGTCGGTGAGTCGTTTACGTGATCTCGTCCTCGGGATCCCAAAAGCAAAAGCAGCAACTCTTTTGATTATCCGACTTGATAATCCCAGATTTTAAAGACATGCATTGCATTTATGCATATGAATTGAGTTTTAGATATGCTTGGGGAATTGCATGATTGTTAATTGATTATTTGGAAGTTGATGCATTTCGTTTGGAATGCTTGTCTGCTATTGCATGTTGTCTCTTTTTACTGGGAATATTATTCTCACCGGATTATCCGGCTGTTGTCTTTGTTTGTATGTGTACTTGGCAACAGGTGGGGCAGGACCGAGTCAGAGGCAACATGGCTAGGTGGTTGAGATGATAGACGTGAGGCCTTGTTGTTTTAGAAGTCGAATTTTGTAATCGAACTTAGATTGTATTCGAACTCGATTTGTATTTGGATTTTGGAACTTAGAATTGATGCATGTTCTACTCTTTCTTGTAATTGAATACTTCGTTGTTGGAAAAATGTTAGTTGGATCATGTCGAAGCCTTTCCGGGTGTCGGATTGCACTTTTGGAGCCTTATTTTGAGCTAAAACAGCAGGCCATGCGTGCCCGCGCCTGGTGAGGAGCGCCCGCGTGTTCTGCTCCCTTTCTCGGAGGCCCGGGCAGGGCTGTATGCGAGCCCGCGCGTCACCCTGTGTAAAAAAAAAAAAAAAAAAAAAAAAAACTTTGCTTTTAATCTTAGATCTTGTATGCGTGATTATTGTTTATTCTGAGATTAGATGATTAGAATCGAGGTCTCACATTTCATATGCATTCATATTGAACCGAATGATTATTCATTTTGAATTAGACGATCTGAAGATTATAGTTGAGTGGCCTTGGTAGGCGATTTACTACAAGTGTCGATCAACTCACTATAATGCCCTAGAGTCTGGAGGATTAAAATATACCTCGTCCACCTCGAAAGGGGAGTTTGGTGTGATTGTTGGATATTTTAACCTCGGGATCCCAAACCGAAGAAAAAAATAAAGAAGAATTCCTTTTGAATATCTGAGTTTGTTAATCCAGAAGTTTTAAAGTCATGCATATCATTTTATTCCACAGTGAAATGAATTACTTGAAGTTTATGTGGAATTTAATTATATATCATGTTTTGATATATTATGTGTTATTATATGCTAGTCTTTTTTTACTGGGAATATTATTCTCACCGGATTATCCGGTTGCTGTCTTTGTTTGTATGTGTACTTGGAAACAGGTGGGGCAGGACCGAGTCAGAGGCAGCATGGATAGATGGTTGAGAGGATAGAGTGAGGCTTGGATGTTAGGAGTCGTTCATGTTTTCGAACTTCTTTTTGTATTTTGAATAAGTCCGAACTAGATGAACTTTATGCATGTTATATTTTTGAAGTTTGCATAACTCTTGACCTTTTCCTTTTGTATCTTGTTGAATGGGATATTATGTTTGGTGTTATGGTTTGAGTTGAGTTGATTTGGATAAGAAAACCAGAATTTTTTGGTACAGAGCATCTCGCTCGATCGGTTGAATCTTACCGATCGAGCGAGCACCCCTGTACCGAGGCAGAGAGTTGGATATTTTGTGTCCGCTCGATCGGTTATTTTGGCCGCTCGATCGGTAAGATCTTACCGATCGAGCGAGCACCCTCTTTTAAAAAAAAAAATTATTTCTTTAATCCTTTTGGTTTAATTGCGTTGATCATTTGCATTATCCTAAGATTAGTTGATTAGAATCGAGGCCTCAAATTAAGTGGTATCAGAGAGTTAAGATTTTGGACTAAATTTAGAAGAGAGCGGGGTAGATTGAGTCTGCTTGAATTGGCTTCTCGCATGTTTTTGAGTTATTTAATTGATTTAATAAATACGATGCGAGCATGCTTTACTGATTGAAAATTATTTGAATTACATGATTATGTGATTTAATTTATAAAGCATGAATTTACTTGAGATATCAATTGATGGTTTCTAGATCGAATGTGAATATTCTCGAAGTAGTACAATTTTTCAGAGAAGGTTTTGGACATTATGGAATTATGGGAATTGGATTATCTGTGTCTTAACCTTTGATTATCAGATTATGGGTCCTCGAAGAGTGTTGAATAGGAACCCACCGCCAGTTGTTACTCCGAATGAGAATCCGCCTGTGAACACTCCTCCTCCGAACAGGGCAGTACAGTAACCGATCAGATGGATGCAACAACTACGCCTATGGAGACCTTACTGAAGAGGTTCCAATCTTTTCGACCCCCAATTTTGAAGGGTATGGAGAATCCAGTTGACTGCGAAAGTTGGTTGGACGACACATACCAGATTTTTGATTCTCTCGATTATTCTGATGATCGCAGAATCAGGCTAGTTATTCATCAATTGCGAGGAGTTGCGAAGAACTGGTGGATCGCAACAAAGATGGCTTTTGAGAATTGATAAGTGCATTTTGTATGCATTAGTTTGTGATATTTTTATGTCTATTTTATGTGCATTCATATTGTTTTTATGTATTTTTATGTTTTTTAGTGCATGTGTGTATTTCACTCCTCGGGTTAATTTTTTAGGAAAATGGATTTTTGAAGAGTCAATTACGGAGCAGCCTTGATCGAAAAATCATATTTACTTTTAAAAAGATACAAATCCGATCTCCACCATTCAGAATGAAGTTCAAGATGTTTTGAAGCTTTTGTCTAAATTTCAGGTCAATCCGACGGCTAGAACTCAAGATATGAATTTTTCAAATTTGTCGCTCGGAGCAAGTTGAAAGTTGCGCTGATGGTGAGTGTTGTAGCACGATTGCACTTGAGTTTGGCGCTAGGAAGAGTGCTAACGCGCTTAGAAGAAGGTGAAGGGCACATGAGAAGAGTGCTAACGCGCTAAGGAAGGGTGCAAGGTGGAAGCGCTATAGCGCAAGTCTGTGCTGTGTTATTTTTCGGGCAGAAACATGCTCGCTCGAGCGAGAGCTTGTGCTTGCTCGAGCGAGAAATACGGGAGCAGAAATCTTCGGAACAGAGAGTCTCTCGCTCGAGCGAGAGGTTGTTCTCGCTCGAGCGCGACGTCGGGATCACAAAAAAATTAGAATTTTCACAATTAAAATCTCTTATTTTTCGGGCTTTCTTTGTTGGGCTTTTTAGAACATATAAATAGGAGATAAAAGCCACACAACGGGGGATTCATCAGGGATTTTTGGACGCACAACCAGAGCAAGGTGGTTGGAGAAGAGAAGAGATTTTTGCATTTTCTCTTTTCTTTTCCTTTTAATTTTTGTTTAATTCTAGTTTTAATTATTGAGTAGTTTATTTTCAACCAAGACGGCGTGATTGGGCCGAAAAAATTTATATAGAAAACTTGGATGTTTGTTTGGGATTTTTTCAGACTTGATTTTATTTTATTGATTGTCAGATTTATATTTGTTTTGTGAATAGCCTGATCAACTGTTTTCTTGCATGTTAATCGATTCCAAGTCGACAGAGGAGGTATTGATTTCGATCACTCTGATAATTAACATATTGTAAAACCAACTAGAAATAGAATTCGGTTTCAGTGTGCGGTTTGGGTGTAAACTGAATTTTCATAAATATTTAATGCATTCAAATTTGATTAGAATTACAAAAGATTAGTTCATCAATATTTGAATAGGTTTGATTGTTCTAGAAATAGTCCTTTGAACAAATTAGGAGAATTCCCGTGAATTAAGATTAAATCTGAGTCCTGAATCGACTACATGTTACATGATTTTTTCGGTACCTACCTGTGTCTTGGTTGTCTTTGTTTTAATTATTTTTATCTTCAGTTATTTTCATTCTTATTTATTAAGAAGTTTTTATTTTATTTTCTTATTTTATTTAAATCAAATTGCTTTCTATTATTTTGTCTAGATTAAGTAAAATAATTAAATCTTGAGAATTGACAACAGTCCCTGTGTGATCGATACTTGGACTCTCTGTCCACTTTACTATTACTTGACCTGGTGTGCTTGCCAGCAGATTTTTATCAAACCGATTTAGCCGGTCAAGAATTGAGGTACAACTATTGACTGGAACCTTTTTAAATCTGAGTTCTTTAAACGGTTCTTTCTAGTTTCGTACCGAAAGGATAAAGGTGCCGAGTTCGCAAATTTGAAGCATGGAAACTTAAATATCGAGGATTATGTTTCCAAGTTTGACAACTTGTTGAGGTTCACACCTCACATTGCCGACAACGAAGAAGCTAAAGCTGATCAATTCATCAATGGCTTGAATCCTGATATCTTTACTCTGGTGAATACTGGAAGGCCCAATAACTTTGCTGATGTTATGGATCAGGCCAAGGGTGCTGAGGCAGGGCTGATGAGGCAGAGAGGGAATCAGGTTGCATCTCAGTAGCAACAGAGACAGTTTCAAAACCAACCATCTCAATATCAGAATCAACCTCAGAGATCCGAGGGTGGTAGCAGTGGAGGTAACAGAAAGGATTACTACCGACCGAAGGGAAAACAGTTTAAGAAATCAGGAAGCAGTTCTTCGAGTTCGGGTGGCTTGAATCAGTTCAGTTTTGGACAGGGTTCAGGCTCCTCTGGAGCTTCTTGTAACAAGTGTGTAGGTCGTCACTCCAGCGACCAGTGTAGAGGGATTTTTGGGAATTGCTACATCTGTCAGCAGGCGGGACATTATGCTAGACTTTGTCCTCAGCAGAGTTCTGAGCAAGCGCAGAGTGGAAATGCTTCTAGACAATCCGCACCACCTCAGAGGCAAGCGAATGCAATTCACTCTTTCCAGCCCCAACAACAGAATCATCAAGGAGGTAACCAGAACTTGAACCAACCTCCTCGACAGCAGGCGAGAGTTTTTGCTCTGAATGAGGATCAGACTCAGGCAGCACCTGATGATGTGATTGCAGGTAACTGTATAATCTTTGGTTATCCTGCTTATATTTTGATAGATACGGGTGCGTCTCACTTTTTCATATCTGAGAAATTTGTATTGAAGCATGCCTTACCTTTTGAGCCATTACCAGCTGTGGTTTCTGTTACTTCACCTTTGGGTGGAGGAATTGTTTCGAGGAATTTTGTTAGGAATTGTGAATTGAGTAGTGAAGGGAATTTGTTAGAGTTCGACTGTGTTATACTTGGTATGTCTGACTTTTACTGCATAGTGGGTATAGATGTTTTGACTGAGTGCAGGGCTACAGTGGATTGTTTTCAAAAGGTAGTCCGTTTCAGACCAGAAATGACAGATGAGTGGAGACTCTTTGGTAAGGGTTCTCGATCTAGAATTCCATTGATTTCTGTTTTGTCTATGACTAGACTGTTGCAGAGAGGAGCAAAGGGTTTTCTGATCTATGTAGTGGATGTTTTGAAGTCTAGCCCGGTGTTGACTGACATACCAGTGGTTAGAGAGTTTCCTGATGTGTTCTCGGATGAGATTCCGGGATAACCGCCTAGTCGTGAGATTGAATTTGAAATTGAACTAACGTCAGGTACTCAGCCGATTTATAAAGCGCCGTATAGAATGGCTCCGATTGAATTGAAGAAATTGAAGGAGCAGTTGGAGGAATTGATTGCCAAGGGATACATTCGACCTAGTGTATCGCCTTGGGGTTCTCTTGTTCTGCTTGTTAGAAAGAAAGATGGCTCTATGCATCTCTGCATTGACTACCGCCAACTGAACCAGGCGACGATTAAGAACAGGTATCCTTTCTAGATGAGTTTGTTATTATTTTCATTGAAGATATCCTGATCTATTCGAAGAGCCGTGCTGATCATGCAGATCATCTGAGGATTGTTTTGCAGATTTTGAGAACTGAACAGTTGTTTGCCAAACTGTCGAAGTGCGAGTTTTGGTTGGACCGAGTCATTTTTCTTGGTCACATTATCTCTGGAGATGAGATTTCTGTTGATCCCAGCAAGATCGAGGAAGTTATGAACTGGCGTAGGCCGACTTCTGTGCCTGAAATTCGAAGTTTTATGGGTTTAGCGGGTTACTATCGCAGATTTATTCAGGGTTTCTCTTCTATTGAGAAGCCAATTACCCAGCTGACTCAGAAAAATGCACCTTTTGTTTGGACTGAAGAGTGTGAGACTAGTTTCATTGAGTTGAAGAAGAGATTGACTAGCTCTCCGATACTTTCTATTCCATCAGGTTCTGGAGGTTTTACGGTGTATTGCGAGGCTTCCCATTCTGGTCTTGGATGTATTCTTATGCAGAGGAAGCACGTGATAGCGTATGCGTCGAGGCAGTTGAAACCGCACGAGACTCGCTATCCAGTTCATGATCTTGAACTCGCCGCTATTGTTTTTGCCTTGAAGATCTGGCGTCACTATCTGTACGGTGAGTCTTTTGAGATCTTTTCGGATCATAAGAGTCTTTTGTACTTATTTTCACAGTCTGAGTTGAATATGAGACAGAGAATATGGCTAGATTTATTGAAGGACTTCGACTGCGAGATTAAGTATTACCCGGGAAAGTCGAACGCAGCTGCTGATGCTTTGAGTCGCAAGCTTTGTTCCTTATCTCTTTCGACCATCGGTGTGTCTTGTTTGATTGACGACTATAGCAATTTTGGGTTGGAGTTTGAATCAAATAGGAATCCTATCAGAGTTTGTGCTATCTAGGCCAAGCCAGAGTTGTTTGTGTCGATCAGAGAAGCACAGAAATCCGATGAGAGTATTCAGCATTCGATAGAGAACGTGAGATCTTGACACCAGTCTGAGTTTCAGGTCAGGGATGATGTTTTATTTGTGAATAACCGTATTGTTGTGCCTGATATTTCTGAGATGAGACAGCGTATTCTGCAAGAGGCACATTGCAGCCGGTTCAGTGTTCATCCAGGAGGCCGAAAGATGTATAATGACCTGAAGAGTCAGTTTTGGTGGAAGAAGATGAAGAGTGATGTTGCGAGGTTTGTATCCCGTTGTTTGAACTTCCAGCAGGTGAAGGCCAAGAGAAAGAGGTCGGGTGGTCTTTTGCACAGTTTATCTATTCCGGAATGGAAGTGGGATCATATCTCGATGGATTTCGTCACGAAACTACCCCGTTCTGTTCAAGGCTGCAATGCCATTTGGGTAGTGATTGACCGTTTGACGAAGTCTGCTTGTTTTATTCCGTATCGGATGACATATCGTCATGATCAGATGGCCGAGTTGTATGTCAGGGAGATTGCCAGATTGCACGGTATGCCGAGATTGATTGTTTCAGGCCGAGATCCTCGGTTTACTTCTCATTTCTGGCATAGTCTACAGGAGGCTCTTGGTGCTCGTTTGCACTTGAGTACCTCATACCATCCTCAGACCGACGGTCAATCAAAGCGGACGATTCAGACTCTGGAGGATATGCTTCGAGCAGTAGTGCTTGATTTTGGCACTAGTTGGCAGGATTCGTTGCCTCTTGTGGAGTTTTCGTACAACAAAAGCTTCTAGACGAGTATAGGAATGGCACCATTCGAAGCGTTGTACGAAAATAAGTGCAGATCTCCTCTGTACTATGATGAGATGTCTGAGTCCCTAGACTTGGGACCAGATATGATTCGTGATATGGCTGAGCAGGTGAAGATTATCCGATTGAGAATGAAGACTGCTCAGGACCGACAAGCGAAGTATGTGAATATCCGTCGCAGACCTCTATCTTTCGATTAGGGAGACCGAGTATTCTTGAAGATTTCTCCGTTTAGAGGTACTATTAGATTTGGAAAGAGAGGGAAATTGTCACCGAGATTCATCTGTCTGTATGAGATTTTAAAGAAGATAGGTGATCTAGCCTTTAGACTAGCACTTCCTCCTTCTTTATCTGGTATTCACGATGTATTTCACGTCTCGATGTTGAGGAAATACCATCCCGATCCTTCTCATGTTCTTCAACCCGATGAAGCCGAACTTTATGAAACTCTGAGTTATTTCGAGAGACCGATTCAGATCCTTGATAGAAAGGAGAAACAGCTCAGAACCAAATCGATTCCTTTGGTGAAAGTTCAGTGGAGTCGTCACGGAGTCGAAGAAGCAACTTGGGAGATAGAATCTGATATGAGACAGAGATTTCCGGATTTGTTTATCTGACGTGAGTCCTTATTTCTGTTCTTGAATTCCTTATTCTTCCTTATGAGTTGATATCTTTGATTTCGAGGACGAAATCTATTCTTAGAGGGGGAGAATTGTAACACCCCAAATTATTTTAATTGACTTTATTTGAGATAATCAGTGATTTCAGAATTCGATATCGGACTTTTTATTGATCAGGGACTATTTTGTAATTTTTGTAATTTTCAGGGACTAAAACGCAAAATAAGGATTTGTTAGAACCTAGAGGCTTTGACTAAGTCTCTCATTTATCTTCCATCATCCCTCCCAACCGATTCCTCCATAGATGGACGCCCAAAGCTTTTCCTAAGCTTTGTGATTTCATTTTCTGATCGATCCGTCCGATAGAATTTATTTCTGAAGTGATATTTGTAGTCATGACATCGAGAGCTTCGTTCTATCGTAAGTTTCTCTCCGATCAGATATGTTTTATTTTTTGGATGTAGTTGGAGTTTGATTCTTTTCGGGTGTGATGTTCTTGAGATTATTCTTATCGTTTATTCTCAGACGGAATTGAAATAGAGCGTCGTTCGGAATTGTTATGATTTTTAGAAGCATATTTCGAAATGTTGGGTTTTGAGATGTGTTGGATTTGAGTTTGAATGTTTCAATGATGATTGATATGAGTTGTTTGGATTGATATTATGTTGTCTGCGTTTCCAGTTTATCAGAATATAGCCGTTATGCCATCAGTTTGAGTTTTGGGATATCGTTTCTATTGATTTGATTATACCAAGTTTGATGAGGTTTTGCTATCGATATTGATCATGTGACTTCTTCTGTTAGATTGATTCGAAGTCCTTGGAGTTGCGAGATTGCAGCTTCGATCAGTTTGGAAGATTGAGCCGGTATAGTATCGACTTCTTACTTATCAATCGTAGAACTTGAATAGTTATTGAATTGAGAATTGTTGTTTTACAGATTGAAGATTGTGAAATGACGAGAAGGTATAAGACGACTTTGGAATGGAATAGGACGATTAACTCGATCCAAGATTGAATGGAGTGTCCTAAAAGAAATCACATACTTGCATGTTTATATGCTTATTGAACTTATGATTGAATTGATATTTGAGTGCACGAGATTTCATATGCATTCATATTGAACCGATTGATTATTCATTTCGAATTAGACGATATGGAGATTATAGTTGAGTGGCCTTGGTAGGCGATTTACTACAAGTGTCGATCAACTCACTATAATGCCCTAGAGTTTAGAGGATTAAAATATACCTTGCCACCTTGAAAGGGGAGTTCGATGTGATTGTTGGATATTTTAACCTCGGAATCCCAAACCGAAGAAAGAAATAAAGAAGAATTCCTTTTGATTATCTGAGTTTGTTAATTCAGAAGTTTTAAAGTCATGCATATAATTTTATTCCACAGTGAAATTAATTACTTGAAGTTTATGTGGAATTTAATTATATATCATGTTTTGATATATTATGTGTTATTATATGCTAGTCTTTTTTTTACTGGGAATATTATTCTCACCGGATTATTAGGCTGTTGTCTTTGTTTGTATGTGTACTTGGCAACAGGTTGGGCAGGACCGAGTTAGAGGCAGCAAGGATAGATGGTTGAGAGGATAGAGTGAGGCTTGGATGTTAGGAGTCGTTCATGTTTTCGAACTCCTTTTTGTATTTTGAATAAGTCCGAACTAGATGGACTTTATGCATGTTATATTTTTGAAGTTTGTATAACTCTTGACCTTATCCTTTTGTATCTTGTTGAATGGGATATTATGTTTGGTGTTGTGGTTTGAGTTGAGTTGATTTGGAGAAGAAAACCAGAATTTTCTGGTACAGAGCATCTCGCTCGATCGGTTGAATCTTATCGATCGAGCGAGCACCCCTGTACCGAGGCAGAGAGTGGATATTTTGTGTCCGCTCGATCGGTAAGATTTTACCGATCGAGCGGGGGTCCTAAATTTTCTAGGCAGAGTCTTGGATTATTTTGGCCGCTCGATCGGTAAGATCTTACCGATCGAGCGAGCACCCCCTTTTAAAAAAAATTTTATTTCTTTAATCCTTTTGGTTTAATTGCGTTGATCATTTGCATTATCCTAAGATTAGTTGATTAGAATCGAGGCCTCACAAACCATGAAATGGACCAACAACCCAGTACCTTCATGATGTGGAAGAGTACGAGAAATGGCTGGATCGGGACACAAGCGCACGCTTTATGAGAAAGACAACCTGATCAGAGAGTTCGAGAAATATCCCACGATTAAGGAGTTATGGGAGGTATTGAAGGTCAAGTAAGGTACAATATATGTTACTAGATTGAGGGCTTTGACTCTCAAGTTCAATCAATACTTACTTGACCCGAAGCACTGGATGATCCAGCATCTTGACGCGATGAAGAATATGATTTGAGAACTTTAGAATTCTTGATGTGTACTGTGTTCATCCGTCCTTAGGTCGCTACCTGGGCAGACTTGGGGACATGTAAAACTTGTGCTTATGCACAACGAGCAAATTAAAACTTTTGATAGCGTCACTAGTCACTTGAGGCTAGAGGCTGACCATCGAGAAGCTGAACGTGCTCAAGCTACTGCTGTTGTCGCACATGCTAGCCAAAACAGGCCCCAAAAGGGCAAACAGTGGGCCAAGCAAAAGAGTGCTAAACAAAACCATGACAAAAGCCAAAACTTGGGCCCAAAAGGTGATAATATTAAAAAGCGTCACCGAGGTAAAAAAGAAGGAAAGAAAGACATAAGAAAAGCAAGACGCAACAACTACAAGGGATTGGGCCACTTTGCTCGTGACTGCACTGAGCCGAAGAAGGTAAATATTCAAACCAACTCTCTCAAATTATTTGTTTGCTTGCATGTTATGATTGTTATTTCTCTCCATGGATGGACTGTAGATACCAAATCAACAAAACATGTGACAAGAGAAAGAGAAGGATTTATAGATTATCATCGAGTACCAGCATGCAACCACTACATTGCTATGGGAAATGGCGCGAGATAAGGTTCTTGGATTTGGCACATATCGACTTAAGCTTAGCACCGGGCGTGAGCTACCAATATGCGCCTTGTATTTGATGTAATCTAGTTTCAGTTAATGCACTATTTGGACTTTGTTTTTAATTTCTTTTGAGAAAAAAATATTGTATATTTTTTGGTTCAGAACTTTATGGCATTGGTTTTTTCAATAATGGATTTTTTATTTTAGAATTATCCAGTGATTGTGTTTCTTATATGTCTTCTACTGTTGATTTAATATCCGAATCTCTTAAATTGCATGCTAGACTAGGACACATAAGAAATGATGAAAAGATTAGCTAGAGAAGGACTTTTAGGCAATATCGCTAAAATCAACCTTCCGATGTGCGAATCGTGTCTGGCAGGCAAAGCCTGCAGAAAGACTTTTGGAGGGCTACTCATCCTCTACAGTTAGTCACTCAGACATCCGCGGACCAATATGTAAGGGCACGACATGGTGCATTCTACTTTCTCACATTTATTGATGATTATTCGCGCAATGGATCAGTATATCTCCTATCTCACCGGTCGGAAGCGCTTGAATGTTTCAAGTGATTCTTAGCAGAGTTTGAGAACCAAAAAGGGAGAAAACTCAAAATTTTACGTACTGATAGAGGACGAGAATACTTGTCTGACCAATTCAGATAACTATGTGAGGAAAGAGGAATAATAAGACAATTAACGAATCCATATGCATCGCAAAAAAACAGAGTCGCATATTGAAGGAATCGAACACTTCTGGAAATGTCCAGATCCATGATGGCGCATGTGAATCTTCCAATATCCTTCTAGGGAGATTCAATTTTGACTGTTGCCTATGTTTTAAATTGCGTGCCTTCAAAGTTAGTTTATTCAACACCTTACGAGTTATGGCATGACAGAAAGCCCAATTTAGAGGGCCTATACCCGTGGGGGTCAGACGGTTTTGTTCACTCCAATTCTCACAAGTATGGGAAGTTGGGTCCTAGAGGTGTTAAACATATATGTATAAGATATAGAGAGCACTCAAAGGGCAATGTTATGTATGGTGAACATCCCAATGGAAGAATGACCGAAATTGAGTCCCGAGATGTGAATTTTCTCGAGGATGATTTTCCTACCATAAGTGAAGTAAAAGGGAACACTGAACTATATGAGTTAGTTGAACCCCAAGGTGGCGCTCCGATCTCTAGCGAGGATGAGCTTTTACCCATTCATCCAGTAGTCGACAGAGAAAGCGTTAGCAACCCTAAATTCAGTGGGAGCAGTCCAACTGAAGGGGACTCTCAAAATCTACAAATTGAAGGAGTAGACGAGAACCAGTACCCCGACAATGTTTTGAAATCAAAGGGGAATCTTTCATGTGCACTTCTGTAGATGTTGATGATCTAGCCACTTACAAAGAGGTTGTTACTTCACCGAATGCAAAAGAATGGATGAATGCTATGAAAGATAAAATTAGCTCAATGGCTAAGGACCATATCTAGGAGCTAGTTTATCTACCGCCGGGATGTAAGACCATTGGAAACAAGTGGGTTCTCAAGGTCAAACGAAGAGCGGATGAATCGATTGATAAATACAAAAGCTCGACTTATGGTGAAGGGATATACCCAACATGAAGGTATATATTATGCAGAGACATTCTCAACAGTGGTGAGAATCACCTCGATTCGCCTCATTTTGGCCAAAGTCGCCCAACTAGATCTGGAATTATTTCAGATGGACGTAAAAACTGCATTTCTTAATAGAGAACTAGACGAGGAAATTTATATGGATCAACCCATAGGATTTCAGGAGAAGGGACATGAGCGCAAAGTGTGCCACTTAAAGCGTTCCATTTATGACCTAAAACAATCGTCTAGTCAATTGTATACTCGATTCCATCAAGTTGTTACTTTGATAGACTTTACGATGATTGACGAGGACCATTGCGTGTTTGTCAAGAAAAGTAAAGGGTTTTCTCTTACTCTCAACATACGTGGACGACATCTTATTGGCAGGAAATGAAATGGAGATGATAATCGCTACTAAAGAATGGCTGTCCTCAACTTTTGAGATGAATGATGTGAGAGAAGCAGAGTACATACTTGGCGCAGTTATACGTCGGGATCGTTCTAAGATATCATTGAATATGTCTCAAGAAACTTACATCAAGAGATTAATAGAAAGTTTTCGTATGGCAAACGCTAAACCTATTGACACTCCCATTGAGAAAAATCACATTCTTGGAAAAGATTTATGTCCTAAGACGGATATAGAAAAAGAACTCATGTCTAAAGTACCATATGAAAGTGCGGTAGGAAGTTTGATGTATGCTATGATGTGTACTCGATCATACTTATCCTTTGCTGTGGGAATGGTGAGCAGATATCAAAGTAACCCTGGTCCCGGTCATTGGATGGCTGTGAAGAGAATACTTAGATATCTGAAGGGGACGACTGACCTAGCTCTATGCTACCAAGCTGGTAGTTTGAAACTGGTCGGATATATCGATGCTGATGGTGCAACAGACAAAGATGAGTGCAAATCCACTTTTGGATATATAGTTTTGCATGGAGGCGCTGCTATCACTTGGTGTAGCATGAAGAAGCCTTGTTTTTCTTTGTCCACTATAGAAGCCGAGTGCATAGCCTGTACATCTGCAGTTCAAGAAGCCATCTGGTTGAGGAGACTTCTTCAGAGTCTTCGAGTGACGTCTATGATATTATCATTCATTGTGATAACACTGCCGCTCTGCATATACGAAGGATCCCAAATATCATGGTAGAATGAAGCACATTGATACTAGATATAACTTTATTATAGGAAGAGTGCTGCACAATCGCAATTTTTTCTAAGGCATATTTCTACATTCAACGTAGTTGCTAATCCCTTCACTAAGCCTTTGTCGAGAGATTTATTTCTTAAGCACGTTAGTAGTATGGGACTTCGTAGAATTTGATTTTATGAACTGTATGAACATTTTTTCGATTATTATCAATCAATTTTTTGTTAAAAAATTCTAGCTATTATTATAAGTACTGTGTTCATATTTGAATGTTACCAGACTTTGATTGGCTCACTCACACGAGAAATCTCCCTGGCGCTGGAATAACGAGTGGGATGAGACTTTGAGATCAAGTGTGCACCACCCGTAATGGTGCGAATGATCCCTCAGCGTTAGGAACAACGTGGGAGGTTGTAATTATTATAGTCACCCTGGCGTAGAGGCTAGGATGAGATCTATCATGATATATTATGAAGTATGTCCAAGCTTCATATAAGTCTGTTAATAGCCAAAAGTGCGAACTGCTAGAATACACGGGTCTCGCAGCACGTGGATCAGGCACTCTTGGTAGCGACTGGACTAAGGTTTGTATGATTTTTAGAGTGTGACATGCCTAAAATGAGTGGAAGCTCCATCATATCATGCATGAATACTTCATGTGCTATTCTGAGACGACCAGAAACGGTGAATGACGAATGGTTCCCTGCTTCGTCATTGTATGAGCCCTTACATAATTATGTGCCCTCTGGACTCTGGACCATGTCATGAGGTGTAAGCTTGATGACGCTACTTTAGCATGTATCTAATGGTCATGATTGATTCGGCCTGTCGGAGCATGTCTAGGAAAGCAGTGTAGTCCAAGTTGATTGACATGTGGACGAGGAAAAGTTTAGTTGGTAACACACTGATATAATATGGCTCATAGGCATTCCGAATAAGTCAAAAATCAAGGTTCGATATAGTTATGAGGACATTTATATAAATAATCTCGAGAGTGTCAAGCATGCTTTAATATAGAGTGATCAGAGGTGCTTGATTAGGTTCGGCTACATAACTTGGGGTACACATCGAGTTCTTGAATTACAAGGTTATGTTAGTTTGGTGATGAATTAATATAATTCTGCTCATAGGTTCCTTTTCTCGCTCGGTCGCACGCTTTATTTAATGTATGAAAGAATGTACCATAATACAAGAGAGTGTGTTGAAGCAAGTGATATTCACTTACTCAAAATGTTTATGAGTGGGAGTTATTGGATATTATTGTGATTTTTTAATGTGTTTGGTATTTTAATTATAACACAATTAAAAGATTAGATATATCAGTAATATTACCTCATAATATATTATTTGAGATAAAATATTTGATATATCAAAGTGCATCCACATTTTGAGGTGAAATAGAATTCTAGTCAGACCATACTAGGTGTCATCTAAATATAGTTAGTTCCTAGTTGGCACAAATATGAATAATACACACAACCAAATATTCTCTCTGTGGTAATTATAGGAGAATGCTAGAGTTTTCAAGAATTTAAGATGTGCACATGATCAAAATATTCTAGTAATATTTTTCGACCGCAAAATAAACAAATTACTGTTCCTGGGATTTGTTCTTGGAACTTTCTTGTGGATCGAGTCAGAGATCCAACAACCATGTGCCTTATTTTACGCTGAAAAGGTACACACAATTCATTATTTTTGGACAATAGATTCTACCAGTCACAAAATGCCAAAGATAAGATCCGTTGCTTTGTCTTTTAGCTCTCTGGCATAAGTACCAAAGTGAGTGCTACTGGTTTTGCTGCAGTAGTACGGAAAGCTTATCCAAAGTTATTGGCTTTGACTGATGGTATCTCTGAGAATTTGATTGACTGATTGTACTATGTTAGTTTTATTCACGATCGGTTCAGTTTCCTTGACTGGTTCAGTTGAGATAGTTCAGTTGGCTTATGGTCAACTGATTCAGTTTCACTCTGCCCAACTGAATCTAGTTTGGCTTGACTAGTCCAGTTTTGGTTCCATCTAGTTTAGCTTGTGGACTAGTTAGCTCAGTTCAGTTGACTTGTCCAGTTTACGTCTTCAATTGAGTATGTGGACTAAGTCAATTCTGTTCCAGTTGAGAACTTCAGTAGCGGTGAGAACTTTTCCAGTTAAGTAGCTTCTGTTTAGGTCATAGATAAGTTCAGTTCTCATAATGATTTTACCTATGTTTGTCATAGTTTGTCAACACCTAAAATTATGCATGTTACAACAACTATTTTAAAAGGAGCTAGCTATAGTGTCTACCAAGTATTTCTCCACTTGTCACATTGACTGTCTCATTCAGGAAACCGACCTTATTGTGCAATACACTGGTTTCTATGGTGACCGCTTAAATCGGTGTGATTAAAAATCTACTAGCAAGCGCACCAGGTCAAGTAATAGTAAAGTGGACAAAGGTCCAGATGTCGAACCCACAGAGACTGTATCAGTATGAATACCAGAATATGATTATTCTTACATAATCTAGACTAATCAATAAGAGTGATTTTTGATTTTAAATTTAGAAATTAAATTGCAAATAAAATTCAACTCAATAAAAATGCAGCAGAGATTTTGGATTAAATTAAATATGGGAAAAACTCGATCAAGGACACACGTAGGTACCAAACAAATTATGTAACAAATAGTCGATTCAAGACTCAGATTTTAATCTTTGATTACAGAAATTCTCCTATCTTGTTCAAAGGTCTATTTCTAGAACAATCAAACCTACTCAAATATTGACGGATTAATCTTTCGTAATTCTAATCAAATTTGAATGCATGACGAACGGTGAAAATTCGGTTTACACCCAAACCGCACATTGAAATCGAATTCTATTTCTAGTCGGTTTTACAATATGTTGATTATCAAAGTGATCAAAATCGATACCTCCACTGTCGACTTGGAATCAACTAACATGCAAGAAAATAACTGGCCAGATCATTCACAAGACAAATATAAATTTGACAATCAATAAAATAAAATCAAGTATGAAAATCCCAAATAAACATTCAAGTTTCTACATAAATTTGTCTGGCCCAATCACGTGGCCTTGATCGAAAAGAAAGACTACTCAAAGTTTAACATAACTCATAAACAAGAGTTTTCAATCCAAAATATCAACTAAAAATAAAAAATAAAAGAAAAGAAGAAAGGTAGAATGGAAGATGATAATCAACCACATCCTTGCCTTCAAAAGTGTTGTGTAACCCTATTCTGATTGATGAGTTGGTATTTAAATGCCCAAAGATCCTCAAGAGATAGTATCCTTCCCGAGCAAGAGTTTCCAATTTTAAAAAGGCTGTACGCGCAGCTCGCTCGAGCGAGCACAAGGTGCGCTCGAGCGAGCATGACTCTGCTCCGATATTTTGTGGCCCGTCTTTCTCGCTCAAGCGAGCACAAGGTGCGCTCGAGCGAGAACATCTCTGTCACGGCTATCATTCTTCTCTCGCTTGAGCGAGAACAAGATGCGCTCGAGCGAGTGGACTTTTGATTTTTTTCCTATTTTCACGGCCTCGCTCAAAGGAGTATAATTTGTCCAAAATCTTGATTTTTCTGAGTCTTCCTACAAAATAGACCAGGAAAAGTATTATGCAGACAAATGAATTAAACATGCTAAAACTAAATAAAACAACAAAATTAACATATGAATGCATGAAAAACAATCACAAAAATATGCATATGAAACACAATTTTCAACTCCCCCATACTTAAGCCTTGTTCGCCCTCGAGCAAGACATACAACAAACAAAATGCAATAACACAAGTAAGAATGAATCATATACAAAATAGCCTCAGATGGGTTCCACTTCAATCAAATAAAAACAATATGAATTAAACATGCTAAAACTAAATAATACAACAACAATAACATATGAATGCATGAAAAAAAAATCACAAAAATATGCATATGAAACACAGTTATCATATGATCAACCAGATGCTGCACTGTGTTGCTTCTCATGGGACTTATTGCATAGGTTGAAAGTCATATATGAACTCACGGACATACCTTGGTTGTAGATGAGATTTCAATGAAATATTCTTTAACAGTTAAAAAGTTGGCTGAAGCAGAAAGGCCCCATCACAACTACAAGCTTTCAAGGATACTCTCGCGTTATGTGAGCTCCAAGACATCCATTGTTTGGGGGATTTCTTCATGTGGGTTAAATGGAGAGATTCGAACCATGAAATTTTTGAGAGGCTGATCGATTTTTGGGTAATCTGGGTTGGCACATGTTGGTTCCAGCAGCTCGAGCAACTTCACTAGAATTCTATTACTCATACCATAGGCCAATTTGGCTGAAACTATATGGGGTCCAGCCCCAAATCCGAACAGGTAGCAGGGCTCAAAATTCGGTATTTTGGTTTGAGAGGTGATGGATGATGAGTGTACTGGAGTGGTTGACCGCCTAATTCGTTATTAATAATTCTAGCTAGTGAACTAGGTCAAGTAGTAGTATATGGACGAAGAGTCCAGATATCGATCTCACAGGGACTGACTGATGAATATCAAAATATATTTAATCTACTTAATTTAGACTACGCAAGAAGAGGAGACTGGATGTATTCAAATAAATTCAAACTAACAATCAAATTTCCAATAGAAAAATTGAAACAACTCTCAAATAGAACTTGGATTATGAATTCAATTAAAATAAATTGATCAAGACACACGACGAAGGTACCGAGCAAATCATGCAAACACGTGGCATATTCTAGAATTCAAATTTAATCTAAACCACAGTGAATTCTCCTATTCTGTTCAACAGTATATTTCTAGAATTTGTCAAACCTATTCAAGTTGGACGGATTAATTATTTTTAATTAATTATAATCAAACTCAAACGCATAGCTATGAAAATTCAGTTTTCACCTAAAATCGCACAATGAAATCGATTACTATTTCTGGTCAATTTAACCTTGTGTTAATTGTTGGAGCGAAACAATATTAATTCCTAACCTTTTGACTCAGAATCAATCAAAAACTCAAGTAAAAAACTGGCCAAATCATTCACAAGAACAAAAAGATAAATCCAACAATCAATAATTGACATAAAAAAAAATCCTAAACAACAATCTACATGTTCAACATAAATTTGTCTCATCCCAATCTCGCAGACTTAATCGATAATAAAATTATACTCCATAACTAGAAACATGATTTGAAACTAAATTTTAATCATCAAACAAAAATCAAAAGAAGAATTTAGAAGGAGAAGTGGAGCTTCTTCAATTCTCTCCAAGCCTAGCCACCATCTTCAATCACGTTGCCGAATCCCCAAATATGATGAAGAGTTTTTATATTTATATCCCTCAAATCCAAGAGATATTTGTTTATTTTTAAACTGAGAGTCCACCAAAATGGAAATTCTTGTCCCGCGATCATGCTCGAGTGGTATAAAGTTCCCGCTCGAGATACCACTCGAGCGCACGTTGTTCGGCCTTCACAATAATTTTCATCGTGGGCGCGCTCGAGCGGTATAAAGATCCCGCTCGAGCACAATATTTATGGCTTGTTTTTTTATTTTTGCCTGGCGCGTTCGAGCGGTATAAATATCTCGCTTGAGCGCGATATGCTCCTCCCAAACATACTAGTTTCTTCATTGTTCCTACAAATAAACCCAAGAAAGTGAAATGTACATGGAAAATTCAAAAATACACCAAACATTCTAAATACCTCATGCCTCCAATCACAAATCACCATACAACAACTTATAACCCAAGCTAAAGCATAAATTCGAAATTTACTAACCACATACTGAAAATTCCAGCAAAAACCGAACCATAGCATTATGAAATTCATGTGCATTTCGAAATTAAAGAAAATATTAGGTGCAAGAACATAGTAGCTAGCTTGAATTCCCAAGAAAATGCTCATACTCTCCTTAGCTAGTTTTACCCACAAAATCGAAATGAAAGAGGGGAAAGGGGCTGGAAATCTTGGACTAACACCTAGAAGAACCTCTCTAGGTGACCTTTCGGTGACGGCGGCGGCGGCGACAGGAGGCGGAAGCGGCTGCTGGAGCTTTACATTAGCCCCATAAATTACCCACAAACTTAGTTACAACTTTGTTAGGTCTCTGTAGGCGTCGCGATGTGAATTGTGAAGACTGAAGCCATAAATCGGGAAACTGGACACAAAATCTGAAGGAGACGTCTAATTGGAACTTGGGCTAGGGCTAGATTAAATGGATTCATCTATAAAGCCTTACATAAATATAACACGTTGATAGGAAATTAAAGGCCCAATATATCTTTGTTTTAATATATATATATATATATATATATATATATATATATATTTTTGGTTTAATCGGTTTAACCGATATAATTTCAAAAAACCCAAAACAGAACCGATAAAGCCGATTTAACCAATAATTTTAAAAAACCAAACCGACCAACCGAATAAACCAAACCGAATTTTTGATTTTTCTCGGTTTGACCGATATTTTGCTCACCCCTACGTCTCGATAGCCTTGAGACGCATATGAGCAATATGAATGCCATGATAAAATACTTGGAGACGCAGATTGGGAAAATGGAAAATGCAATAAAATTTCAAAATAAATGTGAGTTCCCATGTAATACGGAGGTGAACCCAATAGAGTATTGCAAAGCCATATCATTGAGAAGCGGAAAGAAGTTGGGGCTGATGAACTTAAAGCTGAGGTTGAGAAAGAGAAGACAGTTAAAGAAGCTGAAGTTGGAGATAGTAAGAATGTCAACATAAAGCATGCGGAGTCAAAGAGTGCATCCGAACAAAAATCTGTGCCAAAGCCGAAGCTCCCTTACCCGCAGAGATTTAAGAAGAAAGCATTGGATGAGCAGTTCACCAAATTTCTTGAGATTTTCAATAAACTCCACATCAATATTCCATTCACTGATGCCTTGCAGAAAATGCCTAATTATACCAAATTTTTCAAAGGGGTAATGTCTAGGAAGAAGAAGCTGAAAGTGTTCGAGACAATGAAGCTGACTGAAGAATAGAGTGTCATTCTTCAAAAGAAGTTACTAAAGAAATTAAATGATCCAGGGAGTTTTACGATTCCTTGCACTATTGGTTCTTCTTATTTTAATAAAGCACTATGTGAGAGGAGCTAGCATTAATTTGATTCATTTGTCAATTTTCAGGAGTTTAAGACTTGGAGAGGTGAAACCCACTACAATCGCATTACAGCCAGCAGATTGATCTTTCAAATATCTTCATAAAATAATTGAAGATGTTCTGGTAAAAATTGACAAATTTATTTTTCCTGCAGATTTTGTGGTGCTAGATATAGAGGAAGATCAAGACAAGCTTTTAATCTCTGGGAGACCGATCTTGACTACTATTGTAGCCAAGATAGATGTCAAGAGAGGAGAGCTGATGTTGGGACTTGAAGGTGAGAAAGTAAGTTTTATTGTATTCAAGGAGGCTGAAAATCCATACAAGAAAAGGTTTCATCATTGAGCAAGCAAAGAACATGGAACGCTGCAGCAAATTTGAGAGCGAAGTAGAATTGCGAAGCAAACATGATCCGCCAGTGGAAAAGAAGAAGAAAAAGAAATCCAACTATAAGAAGATTGTTGAGTATGTTTGGAGAGTGAAAAATGAGAGCAAAACCTCCAACAAAGTGGCGGTCACGGGCTAAAATTGGCGTATAGTCAAGCTGATGACTTTAAACTAAGCGATTGTTGGGAGGAAACCCAAGCTAGTATCCTTTATTTTGATTTATTTCTATTTTGTTTTAATTTTAATTTTGTTATTTCTAATTTCATTTTTTGATTGGGCATATTGATACTTGACATTGATCTTAATTTTGAGTTTTGTAAGTGAAAACTCGTTGCTCCAATGCCTAGGACCCAAAAATCAACGCATAAGCGCTGAATTGAAGTCCAAATTGCAAAGGTGTAGCGCCTATGTGCTACAAACTAGTGCCTAGGTGATAATTGGACAAAACAAACACATAGTTGCAGCTCCTAGGCGCTACATCCTAGCGCCTAAGCGCTACCCTCCCTAAAAAATGGAGACGGAGAATGATGATGATAGCGCCGATTCATGACCCTCGGTGCTCGAGGTACGCGTCCATTGTTTTTATTTATTACTGTGCATTGGGGACAATGCACATATTTAACTTTGGGGTGGTGTGTGAAGAAATTGATGAGTTAATTGAAAGATGTGATTGATTTTTGATGATTTGATTGATTAAATGTGTTGGTCTATGATGATGAAAATAAGTTTGTGCGAAATGATGTTCGATTTGAGAAGAGAGTCAGTTTTAGCTATATTTTATCTTGAGTTCTCACCCATATGCACCAGTTCTATGATTTTTGATACTTCTACCAATTAGAGAAAAATTATGTGAATTAAGTGATGTTGATTAAATGAATTCATTATTAACTCTTGTGATTTTTTCTTGAAACTGAGATAGATTTTTATTAGCATTGAAGTGATTTAGATAATTTTTTAATCAATTGAGACTTTTTAGCCACCCTATAATCATGGGAAGTACAAAAAAAACGAGTAGCTAAAAAGTTGCAAAGAAAATTGTAATGGCGGAGTAAGTAAGGTGAGAGGAGACCCTAAAAAAAAAATTTAAATTCTAATCCAATCAAAAACAAGGCTATAATGAAGGGGATTATATGGAGTAAAAGGAAGCCTGATGCACAATCTGGCAATACAAATAATATTTTTTGTTACTCGTACATCCCACTCCAAAGTATAAAAAAAGAACTTGATCCAATACCTTTGTATATCCCGATTCTTTGATTGATCGTTATATACCCTTGGATACTTGTTTTCCTGCTTACTTTGATTGAATCATTGATAACCGAAAAAAGTTCTTTTGATCTGTGAAAATAAAGATTGAAATTGGTTGATTGCATTTTGAAATTGAGTGTGGAGTTAATGAATTTATGAAGCTTACTTTTTGCATAATTTTATCAAATGTTAGGTTGTTAGATGAGATTGAAAAATCACACACACACGAGAACTCTTGATGAAATTAGCCAACATGTGGACTGAATTATGGAATATACAAGTCTGAGGTCGATTGTATTACAAAATGTCATGCCTTCTTATGTGTTTTATTTTTCATGTGATTCATTTTATTGTCTGCATCTATTGTTTTGCTCAGAACTAGCAAAAAGTCTAAGTTTGGGGGGACTTGATAAGTGCAAGTTATGCACTTAATTGTTATACGATTTGGCTTGGCTTTTGTTATGAATCGAAAGGTATTATGCATATTTCGCTGTTGTTTATGTGAAATGCAGGAAGTGGACAAGATATATGAATTGAATGAAAAGAGAGATGTTGAGGATACAAAAGAGGTTGAAGAAGAATTAATTAAGACATGATTTTTGGAGCACAAAGGAAGATTCTAAGCACCAAAAGAGGCGCCTAAGCACCAGAAAAACGGAGGAAGCACAAAGAAGTGGCGCCTAGGCGCCTAAATGACATATTGGTGCAAGAGGGTGGCGCCTAAGCGACACCATGAGGCTCCTAGGTGCCACTATCAAGAGCCTGGGCGCTGCCCCTGCAGAAAAAAAAGAAAAAGAAAAAAAGAGTTTGAGCAATCGAAAAAACCGAACTTGTTGGACTTTACTTGTCGGGCTTCGAGACGTATAAAATAAAGACTCTAACCTACAGAGAATAAAATAAGCATGCAAAACAAATGCACACAACAGAGCAAAATGACACATGAGAGAGAACGACACAAGCAAGGATTTGAATAAATATTGACCGCGAAGACGAAGAACGCTGAATCTAGGGACAGAGACGCGGATTTGGCTTAGCTATTCTTTCTCTTTTCTCTCATATTATTGAAGTTTGATGTCTAGATTCATAAACATGCCTTTTTTTGTTTCTTTTGCATTATGAACTAACTTTTTGATTCTAGAGGAATGACGTAGCTTAGTTGAGATCATTTCTATGATTTTTTTTATTTATGTGATTGAATTCCTCAAGTTTACTTGTATTTTCTAGATTTATTGCCTTTCAATTTACTGGTCATATACCGGATGTTAAATTTATTTGGAATATGAAACTCAAGAGAGGGTATTTTGAATAGGATCATAGGAAAACACATTTTTGAATGTTTCTATAATTCGGGAGGCATATAACCCTAGTAGAGCTTAAGTAAGAATCATTTTTCACAGTATCATTAAGTATAGGTTTTTAATACGGATATTTGCATCAAAACATAATTGATACATTATATTTTTTTAATTAGGAAAGGAAAATATTAATAAGTAAGTGTGTTTGACTATTAAATAAGTGGAATTCAGGAACATAGATTCGACAAAAGTAGTCATCGTCGAAAGTAAGTGAAATCAAACCTCTAGATAATTTTCTCTAATTGATATCTCTCAATTTTGTGTGTTTCCTTGTTGGTTTTTGTAGTTAATTTATTTAAGTTTGAACAAATATGATTTTTTGAGTTTTTTAAATAAAGTCTAGTATATTTTAATTAAAAAAATAATATAATTTTAAATATATACTCCTCGTAAAAAGATACTTTACTTATCATATATTAAAACTTGACATCATGCACTTTCAAGGAGAAAACACGCAACATCCAACGAACGCGTGTCCGGTGATTGGACAACTGACTATTCTTGCAGAGTTCGTATCTTCCAAACTTGGATTCGGAGCTTTCGAACTACCTCAAGTCAAAAAACCAATCAGAAATCCCATACTTACTTATCCAAAGGCGATCGGATCTTCTGATCTACCGTTCAGAACATTCGAATTGCTCGGTGCATCCAAACTTGAACATTGTCTTCTGAACCAGTTTGGAGCTTCCAATATTGAGTTTAAATCTTCCAAACTCACCATCTGCATCTGAGGTGTAAATATGGATCTCGTAGTCGTTGCGTCTGGGATAGAAAAGGTGGATTAATCCGTTGGAAGATTTTAACTAAGAATTAAACTTTTGGTAGAATCAAGAATGCCTAAGAGACGAAAGTATAAATTGGTGAATGGATAATTGGGATCTGTGTAGTTGCCTATTTGGATTCTTTATATTATTGGATAACATCTTGGAGCTAAGCAACAATGGATTATATAGTTATATTTTCTTATCAAGGATTAATTTAGATTTATTTAGAGAAATGGGTCAATCAATCCTAAGTTGAGGAGAGTCATTTGTTCCACTTAAAGGTTAGCTTAACTAGAGTTGTTGCTTAAGAGAATTTTAATCATCCATAGAGGCGTTGTGAGATGTAGTAACTAATAAGAGATTGAGCATAGTCCAAGAGCACTAAGCAAATCATTGCTAATAAGTGGCGTAGACCTTTAGAATTTCAAAATGGTTGTTAGGTTGTTTTTGAAGGTATCATTATTCGGTTGTACTATTGACTTGGGTATATAAGAAAATTAACTCGATTTGTCGGTCCTTATGCAATTGTTGAGGAGATAGGTAATTTTTTTTATCATTCGAGCTGGCACAGAGTTGTTAGTGATACATGATGGGTTTCCTGTATCGATGTTGGGGAAATATGGGTCAGATTCATATCTTATTTCGAGGTCTAACGAGGTAGAATTGTATAGTCCCTTAGTTATGCTATTTAGAAAAGTTTAGTGTTTAGTTGCTAAGTATTCTGGAAACTTGTGGATTTCTCAAGAGTTCAAGTTCTGGATTATATGAGTTAAGTTTAACTGGTGAATAGACATTAAGCATAGTTTCGTGGTTATAAAGCTTCTAATTTATGGTAAAGATCGACATAAATTCTTTATTGGGTATACAAAACTTTAATGATTAGAATTTGCGATCCAGGATTTAAGGTTATCGAACCAAGACAGGTAAAAGATATTTTAGGACTTTAGGTGACGAATTAAAACTTTTAAAGTCACATGGGAGCAGTGATTTGAAATATCTCTTAGGAAGCAATCATTTGTGAACAAATAAGAATTGTGAATATGTATTGCAGTAAAAATTAGTCCGATTCTTGATGATATAGACACTAATAAGTATCAGAGTGTACATCGTAAGCTATTTAGCGTCAACTCATGTGGGTGCTCGGTAAGAAAAGTTAGTGCCAACCGGGTCTAATGTATCTGGACCTAGTTAGTAAATCCTGAATTTCGAGGACGAAATTCCATTTAAGGGGGGAATGAATTGAAGTACCTAAAATCCAATCTACTAATTCGCATATATTAAATTAAATAAATATTATGATTATTATTTTTTAAGTTTAATTGATTTAAATTCTTTATTTGAATTATGTGTTAATAGAATATTATTTATTTATTCAAATGATTTTATTGTGCAACTTATTTATTTTAAATATTTTAAAGGTATAAGCTTGCTTATTTAAATGATTTTAATTAATTGTTTAGTTTATTCATTTAAATAATTTTAAATGTCTAGCTTATTTAGTTAAATTCTTTTATCTGTCCAAATCCTTTTAAAGGTTTTTATGCTGCTTGTGTATTTATTTAAATTAATTTTAAACGTTCGTCTAGTTGTTTAAATTATTTTAATCGCTCTGCTATTATTTAAATATTTTATTTATTGCAGTGACATAAAAATATTTAAAGTGTTGATTTTAATTCCTAAGATAATACCTAAAATTCTTTTTTTTTAATATTTATGATTTTAATTGCTTGGAATTAATTGCTTAAGTTTTCTTTAAAGTTCTAGTGCTCAAATATTTTAAGTTATTTATTATTGAAATTTTTGAGACAGTAGCTTTCGGTTCCGGCGCTTGGCGATGGTGGATTTCGGCGGTAAATTCCAAGATTTGTTATTTTAAAAGTTTAGTAGGGAGGAAGGAGGATATTAGATGAGAGTTTGAAAGTTAAAAGTTTTCGGGTATCAGAAATCATTTTCTTATTATTGTAATATTGAGCTTATTCTTTAACTTTTTTAAAAGTTAGAATTTTCATAAACCCGGATTAGTAAAACCCAATTTAATATTTTTAATATGGGGTTTTTAAACTTAGAAATTTTATTAGTGTAAGTTAGTAGGTAAAAGTTGTACTTTAAAGTTGTACTATTAAAGCAATACTCACACCTACTTTTAAATACTTATACATATGCTTACACACACATGTATACACTACACACTCAACTTTTAAAACACATAAATCATTTTATTTGAAACCCTAGCCACCCAAAACCCCTCACTAGCCGCCCCACTGTCCTCATTCCCTCTCCCACCAAATATTATAAAATATATATAAAGTCTAATATAAAAAATAGAAATTTAATTATTTATAATTCGATTAATCGAATTTATTTTTAGAAAATGGAAAATTTAATTGAATTAATTGATTCAATTGAGTTTTTCTAAAATTAATACCTAATTCTTGAATTAGCCGATATAAGAAAAATTGAAAATATAAAAAAAAAATGAATTGAAAAAAAAGAAAAAGAAAAAAAGAGAGCGCATATAATAAAAAAAAATCTTTAAAAAAAATTAGAACGTATAACCCATTCATTTGGTTACAAATTTTAAGAAAATAGATCTCTTAATTAATATAAAGCACACTAGCCAGCTTAAGTCATCTTCTCCTATTTACTTCCAAAGTTATTTATTTTTGCATATACATCAAAATAATAAAAGGAATAAATAGAGTCTTTATGAGACTCTTCAAGTTCGAATTAATTATCTTTTTCCTAATGACATGGGAACATGGGTCGTTTCTTTACTTTCCAGTGTGTACTGAATAAATCCCGAAGTAACCCAATAATTTACAAACTAAATATGTTAGTCATGTAAACTGAATTAAACACCTAAACACTGGTCATATATTTATCTACTTAAAAAATTTGACATGCCTTAAGAACAAGTCAGAATTAATTCTTATTTCATGATGGAATGAATAATCGTGGCTGGTTGTTTCGTTTGGATTACACACATATTCTTCTTACAATTTATTTTATTTCTAAAGAATAACATTGTACTTTATTTGAATAAATCAGAGAACTCATTAGTCGGGAATATCAATATGATATTATAATATGAGTAAAATTCATTTTGATACACGAACTATTGATAAAATATCAAATTGGTACATGAACTATTGAAAATTGTTTAATTGGTACATAATCAACTTATAAAGACAATTTTATCCTTTATTTACATTATTTTAAAGTCTAATATTTTTTTAAAATTAAAATAGATACACATTTTATTATTCAAAATCATTTTATTAATACAATTATAAGAATAAATTTATATTTATTTAAATTTTAGATTATAAACAAAGGATCGTACTTATTGTACGAAATATTATAAATATTAATTAATATAAACATGCATATACACACATATATATAACAATTGATAAATTATATATTCAAAAATAATATATATTACAAATATATAATAAAAGATATTGTTTTTTTATCTATGTTATAATATTATTATTTATATAAATCAAAATAAAAATGATATATATGTTTGTGTCTTTTCATTTATGATCTACAAATTTTACATTGAATACTTTTTTCGTATACATGATATATAATCTTCTTTTATAGTATAGTAATTAGTAAATATGAATTTATATTTACAATTATAATTAATATAATAATTTAAAAGACAAAAATATGTATGTAGTTCAATTAATAAATTTAATAACAATATTCAACTTAAAAAGAAATTTAAGTAATTGGAAAAATTAACTTTTGAGTTTGATCATATACAAATTAAACCATTTTCAATAGTTCATATACCAATTTGACATTTTATCTATAGTTCATGTACCAAAATAATTTTTACTCATTATAATATTTATAACCTTCTTTTAGATAGCAATAATAAATTAATTATTAAACGTTGAAGATGAAATTTTCATGACCCTTTGATTTAAATAGATAGACATTCATATATTCTGAAGCCAAGATTTGTATTTTCAAATACACACGAGTGGCTTTAAATACACGCTTAAACTGAGTATTATTTGTATTTAAAAGGAAATTAAAGTGGAATCCTAGTTGGTTAAGGAAATTAAAGTGGAATCCTAGTTGGTTTACACAAACTCAATATCCCTCCCCCCAAATATATACCCCCAACCCCCGCTTACGAAGTCTCCATTACGTTTTCACGAAACATAAATCTTCACCCTTTTCCTCTTCTCTTTGTCATGGCCGGAATCGTGGTGGTTTTCGACTTTGACAAGACGATCATAGAGCCCGACAACGACAATTGGGTGGTGGACGAACATGGCGCCACCGATTTGTTCAATAAGCTTCTCCCCACAATGCCTTGGAACTCACTCATGGTACGTGTATCGATCTTTCAACGGTAAGTAATATCAATATATTTGTTTCTTTAATTTGTTTTACGATGTGCAGGATAGGATGATGTTAGAACTCCATCAGCGAGGATTTTCCATTGAAGAGATCAAACTAGTGCTGAGGACGGTTCCGATACATCCTCGCATAGTCCCGGCAATCAAAACGGCCCATGCTTTAGGGTACGTATAATACATCTACATATAAATATATATATCGAATTGGGTGGTCAAGATTTTGGAGTTTTGATTTATGTTTTCATAAATTTTTAGGTGTGATCTGAGGATAGTGAGCGATGCCAACACCTTCTTCATTGAGACGATTCTTGATCACCTGGGAATAAAAGATTGCTTCACCGAGATCAACACGAACCCGAGCTACCAGGACGATGAAGGGAGGTTGAGGATCTCTCCTTACGTTGATTTCAAGTCGTCTCCTCATGGATGCATCAATCCTTGCCCTCCAAACATGTGCAAGGTATGTATATATATAATAAAATCTTGAGTACTGTTTTTTTTTAATTATTATTATTTATTTGAGCGTGTACTGATCTTGCGTTTGTTTAATTAATGAAAGGGTATGATTGTGGAAAGGATCAAATGCTCTGTAGTCAAAGAAGGGAAGAAGAGGATGATATATCTTGGCGACGGTTTAGGCGATTTCTGCCCGAGTTTGCAGCTGGAGGAAGGAGACTTCATGATGCCAAGAAAGAACTTCCCAGCGTGGAATTTGTTACGCGAAAATCTGGGACGCATCAGAGCAGAAATCCATGAATGGATGGATGGAGCAGAGCTGGAAAGCATTCTACTACAACTTATAGAAAAAATCAGGATTCAAGAAAGCGCGGTTCAATCGGCTTTGATGGTGGATTGTAAGTTCAGCAGCATTCCAATGGCAGCACATGAGAGCAGTCCCCATGTCCTTCGAGTCCATCAATTACAGATATGAGTGAATAATTTGGTTGTTGATTAAACAGCAGCTGGCCGTTTCGCCTTTTTCGCGTGTATGTAGAATGTTTTAAGATGTGTTTTGTGTTTTGAAAGCATCAGATAATTAGTAGACTAAATGTGAAATATAGACAAAATTTCTGAATTACGTTCGCATAAACATGGAGCCACCTAACAAGCTAAGTATTTTGATCAGTATTTAGAAAACAAATTTAATGTTACAACTTGTACAGAACAACGTTGCATTAACTAAATATTTTGGACAAATTGATATCTTTGCATTACACTGAAGAGTGATGTTGCATGCCCAATAATCTGAGCCATGGATTCGATCTTGTAAAGGCGAACAAATAATTAGATATATGATCTCTCATAAACAAGTAAGTACCTAGCTTCTTCATGTTAATTCTTTTACCAGTCCAGTAATCCCCTTGGAGGCTGCTAACTGTTGCAAAAATAACATCAAGATCTTGAGTACGTAGCATATATAAATTCAATAGTTACCTTAATTTGTGAAGAAAATCTTTGAAATTCTCAAGCAGGATATATATTTGAGAGTGGATCGAGCGAGAGCTCATCATATTATTATTTTCATCTGTTTGTACCAACAAATGTACACAGGTGAAAGGAATATGCACTCTGGAAATTAAAAGGATAATTTTCACTTTTTTTCTCTTGATAATAAAACTCATCAACTGCAGAACATCAAATGTGACTCAATTCATTTCATTATTCTCTTTCAATGCATGATTTTGTTTCATCAATTGAAAATCTATTAAATCATTGAATATGTATACATATATATATATATATATACATATATATATATATATATATATATGTGTGTGTGTATGTGTGTGTGAGTGTGTTTGAATTTATTTGTAAATTTACACGACTACTCTTTTTTATTAATATTACATAAGTTTACTTGTGTGCTTTTCTTTTTCAATTATTTATTTCTATGGCACTTCAATTAAATAATTTATATAAAAAGTATATCAAACATTTTTTCAAATAAAAACTAAAATATTATTGATATTTTTTAAATCTGACCACCCAACTATTTCTAATTACAAAACACATAGAAAAAATGAGTGGTCGAAACCCTAAGGGATACACTATCACCTTCGGTGGCTTGCTGGCGCCAAATCCAGAGCCGCCGGATGGTGGAAAAAAAACATATGCTGCTGCTTTCATGTGGTGAAATTTCGTATGGTGGAAAAAAAAACATATATTGGCTAGCTAGATTTTGGGGGTAAGGGGAGATGGTTCTTGCAGGGACATTTTCTTTGAATCTTCAAATGGTCGCCAAAATTTGATTATCAAAAGGAAAGTTCCATCTTTCCAATTTGGGTTTGTTTTCCAGATTTAGTTAGATTTCAAATGAATTAAATCTTTCAAAAGAATTCAATTAAGATCGCATGTTGAAACCAAATTAAACGATATTTTATCTAATAATGTCTTTGAAGTTATGTTTAATCAACCATCTTTCATATCAAGATTAATCAACATGAAACATCTATGTCATATATATTTTAATAAAATACAAAAAGGCGTAGAATAATTATTTTTAGATCACGGTTTAATTTTTTATAAACCAAAAATACTCTTACAAAATAAGAAAAAAAAATTAAAATTCATCTTAATTTAATAAAAAAAAATATCAAAGCAATCTATTTTACTTAGATTTTTTGTTTATATATATCTACCATAAATAATTTTACATATCTGGAATAATTAATTTTGAGATCATGATTTAATTTTTACTTAACAAAAAATATTTAAAATATTTTAAAAAAACATCTCATTAATCAATTAAATAAACAATATCATAAAAACTATTTTAGCCAATTCTTCTATTTTTTAAAATCATATTTTAGCCAATTATTTATTTATATTTAACCATCATATTTAATAAGATATTATATAATATTTATCTATATTTTCCCTTAAATGATTATATTTCTTATTTAAAATAAAATATATTATAAAAAAAAGGTAAATTTTTTTTTTTCATCTCTCTCTTTCAAAAAGGTTTATAAATACTAACAAATAAGCACATGCAATGCATGTGGGATAAAAGATATTAACGTAAGCAATGGATAAAAAAGATAGTACTCGCTCGAAATATATAAAAAGAATTTGAGTATAATTTTTGTGTTGGGTTGAAAAATATATTTCACTTAGATCTGTAAAATAAGAAAGTAATTCAAAAAAAAAAAGAAAAGAAAATAAAGAGGAATGCATATGTTTGGGATTTGGGAGGGAAATAAGGGATGTGAATTAGTTGGAAGTTGCAAGGACATTTTCTTTGAATCTTCAAATGGTCGCCAAAATTTGATTATCAAAAGGAAAGTTCCATCGTTCCAGTTTGGGTTCGTTTTCCAGATTTTCCTATCTCGTTGTTTGAGAAAAAAACATCTATACTTGGTTGCATATTTGGTTGGCAAGCCACTGAAAATGGACGAGTTGACATCTAAGTCGGAACACTTAACAATAGCTCGTGTTTGTATCGAAGTGGACTTGTTAAAACCAATGCACGAGAATATTTACATCGGCTTGGGTGACAAAATTACTCAGCAGAGAGTGGTTTATTGGAGCCTTCCAAAGTACTGTGGGGATTGCTGCCACGTTGGCCATGGAGTGGAGAAATGTTTTGTCAATGGTCGTGCCCCACGGCCATCACCGAAACAAAAAAAAACCAATAGACTTAAGGACGGTGATTAATGAGAAGAGGGATTCAGCTGAGACTTCAATGGGGCAGAATTATGATGATAATTTGGATATGACGGGAAAATAATCTAGTGGGCCTCGGTTGGAATGGAGACAGGTGGTTTCTAAGAAGGGGAAAGAGAAGGTGATTGATGTCCTAGCTGAGAGAAGCCCTGCGAATATTCGGGGGTCTCCTAGCTCGAATCATTTTGATCCGTTACTTTCTGATTTGTATGGAGAGATTGTGGTTGAAGAAACACAATATGGACAGTTTCAACCTCTTGGAGGAGACGGGAAAGGTGCGTCAAAGGAAGAGTGGGTGAATGGTTTTTTTCTTGAAGAAGGAATGCGGGGTAATGTTGAACATGCTCCAGTTGAAAACTTGGTCAATAATCACGCTTCTTTGGCAGAGGGACATCAACAGGGCCTTCATGATAATGTTAAGAGAAGCATGTTCCAGGATAAAAGCCTGCATGATTTGGCAGATAAAGTTTGGACAACCTTATATGAGGTAGATAAGGATGGTCGAGATACTCTGGATCGTGCTCAGAAGGAGGCGATTGATAATGTTGGAGATCTTCGAGATTGGGATGCCCTTGCGCAGCAGCAGCCTTGGGCGGGTGGAGCTATCACAGAGGATTCGGAAAATATTGTTGATGATAGTGGGGTGTCCAAATGTATTACCATTCTCGAATCCTTGACAGAAGAGTCTCAAGTTGAGGATAGAGCTTAGTTCCTTAAACGAGGGCCTTGGAGACCACCGAAAAGAACAAGATCGGTTCTTGCATTGGGAACTCGAGGTAATTTAAAAATCTTGTACCATCCCCTCTCATATTTCTCTATGATTGGTACAATCTGGAATGTTAGGGGTATTGGGAATAAGTCAGCTTAGAGACGGATTAAGTTTCTGAAAGATTCCAATAATCTGATGTTTTTGGCAATTCTTGAACCTATGCATATGCTTGATCAAGAATGGTTGAATCGTAAGTTTGGGTTTGCTTCTGTCATAGCAAATGTGAATAATAAGATTTGGTTTTATAGTTCTGCTGATATTGCGGTCTCTGTACGTGGTGCTCGATCATGAGCAGTTCCTGCACTTGCATCTTTCGTCTGAGTTGTTTCCTACAGATATCTATCTATCTATCTATCTATCTATCTATCTATCTATTGTGTATGCAAATTGTAACGGAGTTCTGAGGAGGGATTTATGGGAGGATTTGATTTTAATCCTCACGATGGGTGTCGTTGGATTGTTGGGGGTGATTTTAACATCATCGCTGACCCTTTGGACCATTTTCTTGGGGTTGTTAATCATCCTAGTGGTATGCATGAATTTTTATTATCGCTGCTGGGTTGGTGGATGCAGGTTTTGTGGGTTCTCGATTCACTTGGACGAACACAAAGATTTGGAAACGTTTGGATTGTGTTCTTATTTATGCATCCTGGGCTGATCATTGTAACTCTTTTAAAGTTGAGCATTTGCATCGAGGCACTTCTGATCACTGCCCTTTACTTATTTCAGCGCCTTTCCTTCCAAAACTAGTGAGTTCATTTAGATTTCAGCATATGTGGATTCTTCACCATGGTTTTATGCGGACGGTTCAGCTAATTGGAATAATCCTTGTGCTGAGAGGGGGATTAGTCGATTGGTGATTAAATTGAAAAGGCTTAAGCATCACCTTAAATGGTGGAATCAGGAGGTGTTTTGGAATATTCATGACAAAGTTAAGGTTCTTGATGTGGTGAATATTCATGCAGAACAGAGGTTCGATGCTGATCCTTCTGTGGAGAATAGGGTTGGGTTATCCCTGGCCAAAGCAAATTTGTCGCTCTGTCTTTCTATGGAGGAGGCGTACTGGAAATAGAAAGCCTCTGCTAAGTGGATGGTGGAGGGTGAGAAAAACACTAAATTTTTTCACAATATGGTTAACCGTCGGAGATCCAAAAATAAAATTTATAGGATCTGGGATGATGGGTTGCTATGGAGAATACGAAGAGCAAAATGGGATATGGAGTTCGGTTTTTTGAGAATCTGCTTACTGGTTAACAAACTGCTCCGACTCGGGCCACCTTTGATCACATCTTGATAGATAAGGTAGGTAATTTGTCGATGGTTGCAACTATTTCTGAGTCAGAGGTGTATGACAGTGTTTGTTCTCTTCATGAGGATAGTGCGGCGGGTCCGGATGGATTCTCAGCAGGCTTTTATCGGAAATGTTGGGATATTATTAAAGTTGATTTAATTGAGGCTGTTCGAGATTTTTGTGTCTGGTTCATCACTTCCCAGGAGTGTCACAGCTACAACTGTTATTCTGATTCCTAAAAATGAAGATGCTCAGAGATGGTCCAATTTCAGGCCTATTAGCTTGTGTAACGTGAATAATAAAATTATTACCAAGCTTGTTACTCTTCACCTCAGCCGTATTTTGCCAAAGCTTATTTCTCCTTCACAAAGTGGCTTTGTTTCTAGAAGATTGATATCTGATAACATTCTGCTGGCTCAGGAAATGGTCAATAATATTAATTACCCAGTCAGAGGAGGGGATATTATTTTGAAGTTAGACATGGCCAAAGCCTATGACAGAGTGCAGTGGGACTTCATGGTATAGATGCTTCAGGCATTTGGTTTTGCGGATGAATTCTGTCAATAGATTCGTTAAAGTGCTGATAATTGTTGGTTTTCAATAAATATTAATGGTACTTTATCAGGATTTTTCTCTTCAAACAGAGGGCTTCAACAAGGAGGTCCGCTTTCACCGCTTCTGTTCATTATTGCGGTGAAGTATCTTTTCTCGAGGGTTGGATGATTTATTTGCTCGGCATAGGAGTCTGCATTTTCGTACTGGGCGTCCATTCTATCTTCCACATTTGGCCTATGCAGACGTCCTTATTATTTTTGCTAATGGAGCGATTCCGGGCATCAAAATTCTCAGAGATTTCTTGTATCACTATGAGCAGTGCTCGGGTCAACTGATTAATAATGCGAAGAGTGTTATCCTAAACTCTGTCAAGTGTTCACAAGATAAGAAAGAGCGATACTTTTCTTTTACTGCTTTTGGGGATGGTGTGCTGCCTCTTAGATACCTTGGTGAGCCATGTTTCTGGGACATCTTAAGAGTTCTTATTTCAATCAAATCATTGCAAGTGCTCGGAATAAGCTGCAAGGGTGGGAATCACAAAATTTATCTTTTGGCAGTCGGCTTGTGTTGATTAAGAGTGTACTCTGTTCTATGACAATATACCTGTTCAAGGTATTGCAACTGCCGGGAACAGTTTTGCATAGGTTCGAAATGTTGTGTGCTAATTTCCTTTGGGGTTTGAAACAGGGAGGGCATACGACCCACTGGATATCGTGGGAGAAGATTTTTCTTCCAGTTTCAGAAGGTGGTTTGGGTATTCGGCGACTCAAGGATGCGGTTACTGCCTTTTCAATTAAACTTTTGGTCAGGTTCAGGACTGTGGATTCTTTGTGGAGTCGGTTTTTACATGTACTATATTGTAGGACTAATCCGCCAGCAGCGGTGCGCACCATGCAAAATATTTCTACTACTTGGTGCAGAATGATGAAGGTTAGGGATAGAGCAAAATCCGAAATTGGTTGGAGGATTGGAGAAGGAGATATTAGTTTTTGGTATGACTCCTAGCACCCGGCTGTTCCATTATCTTCTTTGGTTCAAATCCTAGGTCATTCGAACGGACTTGTTAGCTAGTTCTTGGAAGACAGAAACTGGAATCTTGATCGCCTCTTTCTTTTGCTTCCTCTGGATTGGGATTTGGGTGTTTTGGAAGTGCCTATTCATTATGCGTCTAATGATATTGCTATCTGGAAGAGTTCTACTAATGGCATATCCTTTGTTAAATCATCCTGAGAATCTGGTGCAGAATAGAAAGTTAGAGGTTGGGTGGTTCAAAGGCTGTTGGTCCAAACTTCTTAGGCCAACGATTTCTATATTTTGTTGGCGTTAGTTTTACAAAATACTTCCTGTTGATGATATTTTGATGTCTCGAGGAATTTCTCTAGCCTCGTTGTGTATGTGCTGTCCAGCGCAGGAATCCTTTGAACATCTGTTCTTTTCTAGTGCTACCACTCAGTTTGTATGGCATCATTTCTCAAGAATTTTTGGTGTCCAAAATCATTGGAATTTTACCAACTCGAAGATGGTAGAGGATTGGAGTAAGGATGGTCATGCTAAGGAGTTGATTCCTTTTCTGATTATCTGGTTCCTCTGGAAGGCCAGGAATGACCATAAACATTGGGGTGTTCGCATCCAATTGGCCAAGATTATCATGCATATTAATGAGTATATTATCTCTCTTGGTCGTGTAGGGTTATTGAAGGAGGGTCAGTGGCGTGGACATGAAGATGTGGTTGTATCATTGGGGCTCGATCATCGACTTACCGAACCTCTTTCATTCGAGTGGTTATATGGGTGCCCCCAAGGATGGGCCAATTCAAACTTATTTCAGATGGTTGTACGAAAGGTGGTGGAGAATCTAGAATTGGTGGTATAATCAGAGATCACTCAGGTAAGATTATCCTAGCTTATCATGATTCTATTGGCCTTGGGACTAATACGAGAGCTGAGCTCTAATCCATTATTAAGAGGCTGCAGATTTGCAAGCTTCATAATTTATTTTTCTTATGGCTAGAAGTTGATTCTATGGCAGCTTTAGCTATTATAGATGCAGATAAAACTTGTTGGGAACTTAGTTCCATTCTGACGCAAATTCAGAGGATTTTAAATTCTTCAATGGTGAGGAACTCATGCCTACAGAGAAGCCAATGTTGCGGCTGATGAATTAGCTAATCTGAGATTGATCAAGGGTTCGGCATTGTTGGGGCCAGATGATATTTACGGACAACAAAAGGGGATTTGCAGATTAGATTGTTCTGGAATGCCTTATATTCGTATTTCCTCTTAGAGTTTTTACATTTAACTCTTGTTATTTCGTTTTTTTTTAAATTTTATTTCCTTTGCATTTAATTCTTGTAATTTCTTGATAGGTCTTGGTCTAATCCTTCTCTCATGTAATTTTTTTTCATTTCTAATAAATGGGTAGGGGTTCGCCTAAACCCCGCCACAACATGCGGCTTTCTGGAAGAAAAAAAAAACTACTTCTAATTCAATTTAGTTAGATTTCAAATGAATTAAATCTTTCAAAAGAATTCAATTAAGATCGCATGTTAAAACCAAATTAAACAATATTTTATCTAATAATGTCTTTGAAGTTATTTTTAATCAACAATCTTTCATATCAAGATTAATCAACATGAAACATCTGTCATATATATTTTAATAAAATACAAAAAAGGCGTAGAATAATAATTTTTAGATCACGGTTTAATTTTTTATAAAACAAAAATACTCTTACAAAATAAGAAAAAAAAATTAAAATTCATCTTAATTTAATAAAAAAAAATATCATTACAATATATTTTACTTAGATTTTTTGTTTATATATCTACCATAAATAATTTTACATATCTAGAATTATTAATTTTGAGATCATGATTTAATTATTTTATTAACAAACAATATTTTAAATATTTTAAAAAAACATCTCATTAATCAATTAAATAAAAAATATCATAAAAAATATTTTAGCCAATTCTTCTTTTTTTAAAAAAACATATTTTAGCCAATTAGTTATTTATATTTAACCATCATATTTAATAAGATATTATTTATTATTTATCTATATTTTCCCTTAAATGATTATATGTCTTATTTAGAATAAAATATATTATAAAAAATAGGTAATTTTTTTTTTTCATATCTCTCTTTCAAAAAGGTTTATAAATATTAACAAATAAGAGCACGCAATGCATGTGCGATAAAAGATATTAACATAATAAATTCATAAAAAAGATAGTACTCGCTAGAAATATATAAAAAAAAATGCAAGTATAATTTTTGTTTTGGGTTGAAAAATATATTTCACTTAGATCTGAAAAATAAGAAAGATTATTCAAAAAAAAAAGAAGAAAAGAAAAGAAAGAGGAATGCATATGTTTGGGATTTGGGAGGGAAATAAGGGATGTAAATTAGTTGGAAGTTGGAACCTATAACCGAGAGAATGTGGATAATTGGGGTGAGAGTAGTTTAGATAGTTTAAAAAAAAGACCATGACACCATTTAGTTACTCTACTATGCCCAACCTTAATAAATAGTAAAAGTTAATATTTTGAGAATTTTATTGAGTAATATTATTAAGCATGATTTATATAAAAAATATTATAAAAATATAAATAAATTACGTTTATATCATACATAAACATGGCGGCATTGAAGTTGGTTAAAGATTGGTCAAAATTATGATATCTTATATATTATGCATACCAAGAATTAGAAACAGGGATTCATTCTTACCACCATTTTTTTTGGCGTAACCTATTACAATTTTCAAGAAAATAGATCTCTTAGCTTAAAGCATACCTAACACAGTAGTAGGGGTGGCGTAAATTCCCTAAATCTCAATCTTTCTTCAATCTTATTTCATTCTCGTCCCGAAAAAATCTCATCCCGATATTTTTTCGACCCGAATTTTGGGAATTTTTTACGTCCTGATTAATATCGAGATAGGGATTGGGAATCAAACCTTATCCCGACGAGATTCTCGACTCGCATCGAAATAATATTATAATATATTCTGTTGGGATCGATTCCGATAACGTAGGGGTTGTAACTTGACTGAAGATTTACTTTGTTACTGTAGTAGTTTACCCCCACAAAGTTCAACAAGTTGAGTTTAGTTGAGGTTAGTCAACCGAGCTCTTGATTTCTCGTGTGTGTCGATGTTGATTGACAAAAAAAAATATGCGCGAAAAATGTCATCCAAGAGATTAAAACAATATTCAAATAGCTAAGCAGTGAGCGTGTGTGAGTAGTAGATTGAAAGTTAAACGACACAGATGTTGTTTATGGATGTTCGAAGATTTCAATTACTCCTACTCTCCTCTTCTTCCATCTCGGAAGGATTCACTCTAGAAGACTTTGTCTATTACAAGCAATTTGCAAGAGTCCGATCCAAGACTGGAACTTACACAGTGGCCTATCTCAGAACTCCTAAAAATAAGAACACAACCCTCGACTGCTTCTTTGTCACGAAGATAGTGTTTTTACAGAACAATTAACTGATCTATTACAGAGTTTACAACTCGATAAGGCTTAGCACATATTGATCCTTCGCTTGATCAGATAAGACTTTATGTGTGTGCTCCATACCACAATTATTGATTTTTTCTTCTTCTGTCAAATGTGTTCTTGAGAGAGTTTTTGGATGTTCATATGATTATATCGCCATCCCCCGTTCTGATTCCTTTTGATCTTGTATTTATAGACTTTCTCTAACGGCTCAATTTCGAATTCAAATTATTTGTATTTGGTTTGTTTTTTCTCCAACATTCACAAGTACACTGGCTTTGCATCTGTAACTTTGCGTCGTCAGCTTTATACGGGAAACCTTATCCACTTCTAGTTGCGATGGTAAACTGATGCGGTGAGTAAGGTGCTTGCAGTTGATCAGTTTAGTAGCTTGGTCTGATCCCTTAGCTTATCATCCGTTTAGCACGTCTTCATGTGATCAGTTTAGCCTTTTTATTTGAAGACTCGTTTTAACGCTTTCTTTAATAAAGAGTTCTTTCTCTTTTGAAAACTAAATGATCAACTCAGTTTAGCTCTAAACTTTAAGTTTACTTCTCTGATTCTTCTTGTTTCTTTATGTAGCTTGGCTTGAATCAGCTTACGCTTCCTTCCTTGATGTCTTTGACGGATTGATTAGACTAGCACCAAAACTTAGATATTTCAGTTGTCAACAATTTTCCCCTTTTTGGTGTTTTGTCAAATATTAGAAAATTTCTCATCATTCTTCCGTAAATCCTGATTCCGTTTCTTTAGAAGTTGTAATGCTGATGTTTCATCTTCTTCTTGTAGGTTTTTTTGTTTTTATGTTGTTCATGCCGAACCATGGCAACAATAATGCTAAAGTAGTTTACGTGATCTTCAATTTAGATTAAACTGATTTTGGATGATCTGGTTAGTTGTTGTGCAAGTTTTAACACTTTCTTTAGTAAAGCGTTCTTTCTCTTTTGAAGACTAAATGGTCAACTCAGTTTAGCTCTAAACTTTCAGTTTACTTCTCTGATTCTTATTATTGCTTTATGTAGCTTGGTTTGAATCAATTTACGCTTCCTTCCTTGATGTCGTCGACGGATTGATTTGGCTAGAACCAAAACTTAGATATTTCAGTTTTCAACAATTTTTCCCTTTTTGGTGTTTTGTCAAATATTAGAAAATTGCTCATCATTCTTCCGTAAATCCTGATGCCGTTTCTTTAGAAGTTTTAATGATGATGTTTCATATTCTTCTTGTAGTTTTTGTTGTTTTTATGTTGCTGATGCTGAACCAAGGCAACAATAATGCTGGAGTAGTTTACGTGATCTTCAGTTTAGATTAAACTGATTTTGGATGATCTGGTTAGTTGTTGTGCATATTATCAGTTTCAGTTCGGTTGCTTCCACAGTATCCCTTTAATTTAATGTGGACGTTTCTGTCTGTCTTGTGACTGTCAAGCTTCTTAAGCCTTTGCAAGTATCAATACTTTTACTTTCTTTATATTGTGTACTCATTTCCCTTTTCTCGCAATTTCCCACTTTCGCGAAACTCTGTCTCTATAACAGTTTATGCCACTTGTATTTTGGATTATTTTTGTGAGAAATTTTTTACTGCAACACGTTTCTCTTTTCCAGTGTTAATCATTTATTGATGTCTTTAATGCTCCTTCTTGGTACCTGATACTAAAAAGACGCAAACTTTATTTTTCCTTATAAATATGAGTAGTTCATCTAATATTGTGAATATCTGTTAATCATGGAGATTCTCAAGCAAAGATGCCAACATGCGGTTAACTTCAAAGTTTATCTACTGGAGCTCAAAATACAATTTGCTAAGAATTGTTTGGTTTTTTATTCTATTGGCAGACATTACAAGTTAGAGAAGTACAAGAGTCGGCTTAACACCACTAAGTCGGAAGATATTTTTATTTCTAAGAGCATTTATCTACTTTCTCTTATGAAGCGATATAATGTGCTTTGTAAAATAGTCACAGATCCTGATTATCAAGATGATTATATGATTTTATGGATAGAATCTTGGAAGTGTTCAATCCTACGAGAGATATGTAAAGTCAAGAATCAATGAAGAGTATTATTCCCTTTTATGTATATCTAATTCTATTCTTAATTTATTATATTTGCATACTAATATATGAATGATGCTTATTAAGTAAGTATTTGAAGAGCTCAACGATCGTTCCTCCTCCCTATATGATGTCAGTTTATCCTTAGTACTTGAAGTCTTGCTTACTGATTCTAATCAAGGATAAAATCTAATGAATGCTTGCAAGAATATTTATTGAAAAGCGTGTCGACTCTTCGTATTTCCTCAACAAAAACTTCTTATACTTCTCTTAACCTTATTATATAAAGGGGTGTTCAAACATTTATCTTTTAACTTTTCTCGAAGCAAAAAGACATGTATACTGAAGCATGGTTGAATTTTTATGAAAAAGGTGTTGAAGATAATGTTGGAACACGGTCGTTCTCCGGATCGAAAAAAAAAATGATACCCGGTGCAGCGAAAGTTTTAAAATTTTTTTATATGGAACGATTCCATATGGATATCAAATTCCTACGATTAAAATTGATAACATAAAATTTAAACAATGTAAATTTTACCTTAAAATCTCGAAACGAGATTATGGACGCCAACAGATTAAACTGCTCTTGTTGTATATCCCAGGAACTGATGAACGAACGTTTCTTCAATCAGGTCCACGAACAGAAGTTTAATCCCTCTGATAGACTGCACTAGAAAGTCTATCAGAAGTTTCTACGAAGAGAAATAACAGATTTGATCTGTTAAATCAGACTGCAAATTCAGAAATTTGCAGACTGAATTTTCGAACACAGTAGGGGAGAGGGGCGGCCGAAAACCCTAAGAGAGGAAGCTCTAGGTTTTCGAAAATTATGCCTGTGATTGTGTCAATTTCTGTACTGCAATAACTTATTTATAATGTGGGCTGCTAACAGCTTAGGGCCTATTAGTCATAAGTTCAAGCCTGACAAGAAAAGCCCGCATGTTCAGAAATTAATATAAAATTCATCGTGACTCAGATTGATAAACCAATTTCACCAATGTGCACAGAAACCATTTCTGTATCTTTTAAAGTCAAGATAAATTTTCTGAATCCAAATTCAGTGATTTCCAAAAATGTCCATCACTATGTCATTTTAGGAAATCTTACTCCCTCTATTCTTAAATAAGAAGTCCCACTTCTTTATTCACTAAATGTAACTTTTTAAATTTAATTATCTCAACGGGGATTAGAAATCCATTACTTGTGTGACCCTCAATGGTTCAGGGATACAGCTAGCTGTGGGCTCACAACTCCTTGTGACTCGGAACAAAAATTTCCGACTTGCCCATCGAATCATGGTAAGAGCGTCTAGCAACATCGCCCCATGATTCCCTAGGTATCACTGATAGTTCCTGAAAGAACCAGTAGATTTTGGTTAACGTACAGTACGGTCCCTTCATCCATATATCCCGATCGAATCAACAACCATTGATACAACGAGAGTCGTTCGAGATTCGATAACTATGCAATGCATCTTGAAGATCAAATAGTGACATCGCATGTGCCATTAGGAAACCAAGTAACCTAAAATACATCATGTACTCTGGCCAGAGATTCGTCACACTAATATCTCCTCAGATTGCATAGGATATCCACACTCGCAAGTGTGCGGTGAATCCTTGACAACAAAGCATCGACTCCTATATGTGTCGTAACTGTACCCAATCACGACACCTGATGACCCTAATAGAGTCGGTAAACGAGTCAAAGCACAATACTAGCATATAGAGTCTCAATGATGTTTCAATCTCCCACTTTCCCTAAAGACAACTAGTCATACTACGTAGTCCCATTGCTTCGCGATGTTTGTCAAATAATGGTCCTGGCAAGGGCTTAGTAAGTGGATCAGCGATATTGTCTGCAGAGGCCACTCTCTCGACAGTGATGTCTCCTCTTTCCACGATCTCCCGGATGATGTGGTATTTCCTCAGTACGTGTTTGGATCTTTGATGAGACCTTGGTTCCTTTGCCTGAGAAACGGCACTCGTGTTGTCACAGTACACCGGGACTCGACCAACAGCTTCAGGAATAACGCCCAACTCTTGGACGAAATTCCTCATCCAAACGGCCTCTTTAGCAGCAGCTGATGCCGCAATGTATTCTGCCTCAGTGGTGGAATCCGCTGTGGTGTCCTGCTTGGAACTCTTCCAAGAGACAGCACCGCCATTGAGCATGAACACAAATCCAGAGGTTGAATTTGAGTCATCCACGTCACTTTGGAAGCTAGAGTCGGTATAGCCTTCCAATTTCAGATCTCTTCCTCCATAAACCATGAATACATTCTTAGTTCTTCTCAAGTACTTAAGAATATCCTTCATGGCTTTCCAATGCATTTGACCGGGATTGACATGATATCTGCTCGTGATACTCAGAGAAAATGCTACATCCGGTCTGGTAGATATCATCCCATACATGATACTCCCTATGGCTGACGCATATGGTATGTGTGTCATTTTCTCTATCTCTTCGTCAGTCTTGGGACACATAGACTTGGATAGAGAGACTCCATGACACATAGGTAGATGTCCTCTCTTGGACTCATCCATTGAAAACCTTTTCAATATAGTGTCGATGTAGGTAGCTTGAGTAAGTCCTATCATTCTCTTAGATCTATCTCTATAGATCTATATCCCTAGAATATAGGACGCCTCACCCAAATCCTTCATCGAGAATCTACCTGACAACCATATCTTTGTTGACTGCAACATCCCTACATCATTCTCAATGAGTAAGATGTCATCAACATAAAGTACTAAGAATGTCACAGCATCCTTAACTACTTTCTTGTACACGCACGGTTCATCCAGGTTCTTGATGAAACCAAAGTCCTTTATTGTTTCATCAAATTTCTGGTTCCAACTTCTTGATGCCTGTTTGAGACCATAGATCGATCTCTGAAGCTTACATACCTTATGCTCACTTCGCATGGATGTGAATCCCTCGGGCTGCATCATATAGATTTCTTCCTTAATGTTTCCATTAAGAAATGCAGTCTTCACATCCATTTGCCATATCTCGTAGTCATACCAAGCTGCTATGGCAATAAGGATTCTTATGGACTTGAACATTGCGACTGGTGAAAAGGTTTCATCATAGTCAACTCCTTGTCTTTGAGTATAACCTTTTGCAACCAATCGTGCCTTGTAGGTCAGTACCTTACCACCAGGCCCAAGTTTTCTCTTGTAGATCCATTTACACCCTATTGGAACTATTCCATCGGGAGGATCTACTAAAGACCAAACTTGGTTTGCATGCATCGAGTCTATTTCCGACTGCATAGCTTCAAGCCATAAGTTCGAATCAGCATCAGAAATTGCTTCCTTGAAGTTTCTCGGATCACATCCAATGTCGGGTTCACTTTGATCCCCTTCAAGAAGAAGACCATATCTAATAGGAGGCCTAGAAGTCCTCTCGGATCTTCTAGTAATAGGCGTGTCTTGTGATGATTTTTGAGGTATAGGATCGTTATTTTGTATCTCGGGTTCTTCTCGAATTTCTTCGAGTTCCATCATCTTCCCTTTCTTATCCAATAAGAACTCCTTCTCCAAGAAAGTGGCATTCCTTGAAACAAACACTTTTGTTTTAGTAGGATGATAGAAATAATATCCGATTGAATTCTTCGGATACCCTACAAAATAACATAAGGTGGATCGACTATCCAACTTATCTCCCACTGTCTGCTTCACGTAAGCAGGACATCCCCAAATCCTCAAGTACGAATACTTAGGAGCTTTGCCATTCTATAACTCGTATGGTGTTTTGTCCACTGCTTTAGTGTGGACGTTTTTCAACAAAAATACCGCCGTTTCAAGAGC